>NC_058405.1:76932199-76973559 GCF_002201575.2 Neomonachus schauinslandi
AAAAGACCCCGCATAGCCAGAGGAATGTTGAAAAAGAAAAGCAAAGCTGGTGGTATCACAATTCTGGACTTCAAGCATACTGTCTTGATGATGACAGCTTTGTAGTGGCACAAAAACTGACACATAGATCAATGGAACAGAATAGAGAGCCCAAAAACGGACCCTCAACTCTATGGTCAACTAATCTTTGACTGGGTGGGGATGAAAGCCCAGTACAGCCATCTGGTTAGATTGAGCTGAGTAGTGCACCCTCTTTACTCATGTTTTGAGAGGATCTGGTTCTCACTTAATCTGGTTTCCAAACTCTGATTTCTGTTAGGTTTCTTACTGATCCTTTATTTCTCCTGGACTTTTCTTAAAAGCAAATGAGTTTCAGCACCTTCCCAAATTTGAGCTTAATTTTAAGTCTTTGCACAGCTTGAGGGTGGGGGATAGCTAATGGGAAGGGGTCAGTTGCATAGATGATGTGTAATTGGTCAACACAGATAATCTCTAAATGACTGAGATTTAAAGCAAATTATTTCTGTCCATGTAACTGAAAGGAAATAAAACTTAATTAAACACAGTCCTACAGTTAACTCTGGCTGCAACAGAATGAGGCACTTGCCTTGCTTCCTTTTCTCCTGGCTACATTAAATAACTTTGTTCTTAAAATAGACCAATTATCCCCCAAAGGATGCTAAATTAAAAACAAATGATTCTTTGCTGTTTTAATTATCCTGGAACTTATATTTTGAGGAATAATCCTTCATGCTTTTAGTCTCATCCACATTGAATTCTTGGTCAGAAGTGATAATAGAATATTTTGCAAGAAAAAAGCTGGGAAGTAACAGAGTTTAATCTTATTGTTTTGGCCTATTTGTAATGTTTTCAAATATAGAGTTCATGGATATTTATTACTGTCTGTTTTATTGTCCGGTAATTCCTGCTGTTGACCACATCAAGAGATGAAGAAAATGAAAGAATCTGGAGGTAGCATGTTACTGTTTCACCTTGTATTGGAAAACTTAACAAAAATTAATGAATAGTGTGGTTTATTCAATTTCATTGAGGTCTACAGCATTATTTTCATTAGAGTGTCCTTTTTGATCTTTGAAATGTAATAAATTCTCTCATAATGTGTCACTAGAACTTCTAAAAATTTTGAAATATCTTCCTGTATGTCCCTTCATCTGTGCCTCATATCTGTTTATATAAGTGGCAATCACATGGCCTAATTTGAAAAAAGAATCAATAACCAGAAAATGCAATAGATCGATTTGACTGATTAATTAATTTAATGATTTAACTATTCTCTTATTCATTCAGCAAGTACTCATTGAACTACTATAATATCTGGTATTTGCTACATACAGGGCAACTGAAAATAAAAAGACAGTAGCCAGGTTGATTAGGCACCTATGTATCTCCCACTATCCAAATCTATTAAATTACAGAGTTTTGATTGAAAGAGTTTACATGGCTATAGATATTTGTATTTGATTATTGAATGACATTTAGGTGTGAGAATGCCTGCACAATAACAGAGATTGCTAAAAAAATTATTTTAGTTGCCCCAGTGTGCAATTATATATTCTAATTACATTACAACAGACTTTGCTCCTATACATTTATTTTTATTAGAGTGAAGAACAATTTATAATTAATGAAGCCCAGGTTTTTAGATTGTACTTTTAGCTTGGTGGCTCTGATGGATTGACTTTTCCCACAGAAACACCCATGGAGCCAGGTAAAGGATGGAGAGATGTTCAATAGCACTGGGAACATCAATTGGTACTTTTCTAATCTTTTAAGAGAATCATGACTTTTTTAGGTCTATTCAAACTAAACAAACAAACAAAAAATCAAAGCTTAGTGACTTGTCTTAGGCCACAAAGACAGTAAGAAGAACAGCAAAGAGATGAGTAGGGAAAGGCTTTTATCTGCTCACTCTCTATTCCCCTAGTAGAGACAGAGGACTTGTATCAACCCCAAATCCTGCAGTTAACATTGTATGTGGATGATGTATTGGAGGTAGATAATTCCCCCTCTCTGCTTTCTTATCACTTCTTTTTACTCTGAATCAGTACAGGGCAACTCCCAGGAATGCAGCACATCCAAGTGTCAAACAAGGCAAATAGCAACATCATGTATCCTGAGAAGCACAATGGAAACTAAGTGTGAATGACCATAGGAGGAATGTTGGTTGCAGAATACAATGAGGGGTATAGTTTCATTCACTAGTTGTAGCTAAAAACTTACTCAGACTCTCTTAAATTACTTAGAAAGAAATTTACCTTTTACCATTCAGTTAGGCAATAGAAAGGAGAAAACCCTATCATTGTAGTAGAGCTACATTAAAGAAATGCCAGAAAGACATCAAAGATTTATTTAGAGGTTGTAGGCACAATTTGTCCTTTAGCAGAAGTGAAGTTGGGAGGGGCTTCTGCTTTCCATAATGGTACCATATAAAATTCAGAATACCTAGCCTGTTGAGAAAAGCAGAGGAGCTGAGAGTGGGGGTGGAGAGTTGGGAGGACCTGTTTGAAGGCATAAGAGAGCTAAGCATATATTGAAAAACTACCTGCCAAAATTTGAGAGAGGACAGAAATTCAGAAAAGGGATCCCTGTTTCTCTGGGGTTATTTGCTGATTGCCAGTTATAGAAATGTACAGATGAAATACTGACAGTGCTTTAGACAACTTTCATGGCTGTGGTGGAAGGCTGAAATTAGAAGCCTGAGTCCACCAATATGATAATGGGGGACATTGATGAAAACTCAAGGATTTGAATGGAGATGCTGGGAGTTGCACCTTACAAATAAGAGCAACAGGGTAAAGCAGACCTCACAGAGGCTGCACCACTGCTTCACATGGTCACCAGTCTAATAAGGGATCCCACATTGCTGGAACTCCAGTCCCTGGAAGAGGCACATGTAAATCATCTCTGGGAATTGTAAACTCTAAAAAGTAGAATCCCAATTCTACTTTTAAATTGAAAAATAAAATAAATTAAGAACTCAGTTTACTGTTAAAAGCTGTTTAGATAGATGAGAAAGGTAGATAGGTTGATAATTGATATAGATGATAGCTAGCTAGCTAGAGAAATACCTGAGACAGAGTAAATGACATGTAGAATACAGTGAGGAAGTCCAAAAGATGTCCAAGAAGTGAAATAGAAGCAATATTTGAAGTAATTGTGTCTGAGAATTTTATAAAACCAGAGGAAAATCAATCATGGCCTAAAAAAGATCTACAAACAGTTTTAGTATGATAAATACAAAGTGAGTATGAGTCACATCTTGGTACATCATAATAATACTCCAAGAAAGCAAAGACAAAAAGAAAATGTCAAACTCAAGAAAACATACATTTTCAATGTAACAAGATTTTTAGATATACACCTGATATTTTGGTAACAGCTTTATTGAAATATATTCACATACCATATAATTTACCATTTAAAGTGTGTGATTCAATGCTTTTAAAATTTATATTCACAGGGTTGTCAACCATCAACCAAACTTTTGAATATTTTCATCCCCAAAAAACAAACTTCATAGCCTTCAGCATCAGTCCCAATCCTTCTTCCCCACTCCAGTCCTACGCAACCACTTTCTGTCTCTATATGTTCCTATTCTGGAAATTTCATATAAATGGAATCATATAACATGCGTTCTTCTCCTACTGGCTCCTTTCACTTAACAAAATGTTTAAAAAATTCATCCACATTGTAGCATGTATCATTATTTAACTTATTTTTGTGACCCAGTAATATTCCATTGTATGTATATGCAGGCATACCTTAAAGATATTGTGGGTTTTGTTCCAGACCTCTGCAATAAAGCAAATATCACAATGAAGTGTCAAATCATTTTTTAAAATTTCCGCAGTGCATATAAAAGTCATGTTTATATCACTATGCAGTTTATTAAGTTGCAATAACATTAAAAACAATAGCAAAAAAACAATGTGCATACCTTAAATTAAAAATACTTCATTGTTAAAAAATGCTAACTATCATTGGAGCTTTTTGCGACTTGTAATCTTTTTTGCTGGTGGAAGGTCTTGCCTCCATGTTGATGGTTGCTGACTGACCAGGTTGGTGGCTGCTAAACGCTGGGGTGGCTGTGGCAGTTTTTTAAAACAAGACAACAGTGGAATTTGTTGCATCCAGTGACTCTTCCTTTTATGAATGATTTTTATGTACCATGCAATGCTATTTGATAGCATTTTACAGTAGAACTTTTTTCAAAATTGTAGTCCATCCTCTAACCCTGCCACTGATTTATCAACTAAGTTGATGTAATATTCTAAATTCTTCATTATTGTTTCAACAATCTTCACAGCATCTTCACCAGGAGTAGATTCCATCTCAAGAAACCACTTTCTTTGTTCATCCACGAGAAGCAGCTCTTCAACCGTTCAAGTTTGATCGTGCAATTGCACCAATGTGGTCCCATCATCTTGCCCCACTTCTAACTCCAGCTCTCTTGTTGTTTCCACCACCTCTGCAGTAACCATCTCCACTGGTGCCCTGAACCTCTCTAAGTCCTTCGTGAGGGTGGGAACCAACTTCTTCCAAACTCCTGTGAATGTGGATATTTTGACCTCTCCCCATGAATCACAAATGTTATTAATGGCATCTAGAATGGTGAATCCTTTCCAGAAGGTTTTCTATTGACTTTGCCCAGATCCATCAGAGGAATCACTTTCTATGGCAGCTAGAGCCTTTCAAAAAATGTATTTCTAAAGAACAAGAATTGAAAGTTGAAATGACTCCTCGATTCATGGCCTGCAGAATAGATGTTGTGTCAACAGGCATGAAAACAACATTCATCTTGTTGTTCATCTCCGTCAGAGCTCTTGGGTGACCAGTTGTATTGTCAATGAGCAGTAATATTTTGAAAGGAATCCTTTTTTTCTCAGCACTAGGTCTCAACAGTGGGTTTAAAATATTCAGTAAACCATGTTATAAGCAGATGTGCTGTCATCCAGGCTTTGTTGTTCCATTTATAGAGCATAGGCTGAGTAGATAGAGCATAATTCTTAAGGACCTAAGTAAGGGTTGAGCATTGGCTTCCCTTAGTCACCAACTGCATTAGCCCCTAACAAGACAGTTAACCTGTCTTTTGATGTTTTGAAGCCAGACATTAACTTCTCTTTAGCTATGAAAGTCCTAGATGGCATTTGTTTCATCTATGTTGAAAATCTGTTAGTGTAGCCACCCTCATGAATTATCTTGGTTGGACCTTCTGGGTAACTTGCTGCAGCTTCTCCACAGCACTTTTGCTTCACCTTGCAAATTTATGTTATAGAGATGGTTTCTTTCCTTAAACCTCAAGAACCAACCTCTGCCAGCTTAATCATTTCCTTCTTCAGCTTCCTCACCTCTCTCAGCCTTTGCAGAATTAAAGAGAGTTAAGGTCTTGCTCTGGATTAGGCTTTGGCTTAAGGGAATGCTGTGGCTGGTTTGATATTCTGTCCAGACCTTAAACTTTCTCCATATCAGCAGTAAGGTTGTTTTGCTTTCTTATCATTCATGTGTTCACTGGATTAGCACTTTTAATTTCCTTCAAGAACTTTTCCTCTGTATTCACAACTTGGCTAATGTTTGGTGCAAGAAGTCTCACTTTTGGCCTGTGTTGGCTTTTGATGTGCCTTCTTCACTAAGTTTAATCATTTATAGCTTTTTTAAAAAAGATTTTTATTTATTTATTAAAGAGAGAGGAGAGAGAAAGAGAGAGAGAGAGAGAGAATGAGCAGTGGGGAAGGGCAGAGGGAGTGGGAGAAGCAGGCTCCCTGCTCAGCAGGGAGCCCAATGCTGGACTCAACCCCAGGACTCTGGGATCATGACCTGAGCCAAAGGCAGATGCTTAACCAACTGAGCCACCCAGGTGCCCCAGTTATTTCTATCTTTTGATTTAAAGTAAGAGACATGTGACTTTTCCTTTCACTTGAACACTTAGAAGCCATCGTAGGGTTATTCATTGGCCTAATGTCAATATTGTTGTGTCTCAGGGAATAGGGAGGATAAAGGAAAGGGAGAGAGATGGGGGGACAGCCAGTCAGTGGAACAGTTAGAACACACACATTTATTGATGAAATTTATCAATTTATAAGGGCACAGTTCGTGGCATCCCCAAACAATTCCAATAGTAACATCAAATATCACTGATCATAGGGCACCATAACAAATATGATAATAATGAAAAAGTTGGAAATATTGCAAACAGTACCAAAATGTGACACAGAGACATGAAGTAAGCACATGCTATTGGAAAAATGGTGGCAATAGACTTGCTTGACACAGGGTTGCCACAAATCTTCAATTTGTAAGAAACTCAATACCTGCAAAGTGCAATAAAATGAAGTACAGTAACTTGAGGTATGCCTCCTTGTGCCACATTTTGTTTATCCATTCATTAGTTGATGGCCATTTGGGTTGTTTCCATGTTCTGGCTATTATGATCAATGCTGCTCTGAAACTGCAAATGTGAATATGAAATTGTTTACAAAGATTTGGGTGGATGTATGTTTATCTTGGGTAGGTCCCTGAGAGTGGAATTGCTGGGTCAATGGTAACTCTATGTTTAATGTTTGGAAAAATTGCTAGACTATTTCCAAAGCAGCTGCACCACTTACCTTCTCACCAGCAGTGCATGAGGATTTCTCCACATCTTCAGCAGTGGCCAATACTTGACATTATCTGTTTGATGTTTACATGTGTCTGTTTTGTTTTATTGCCATCCTAGAAAATATGAAGCAGGTTGTGAAATGCTGTCATCTTAACAAAGCTAATTAAGTCAGAAGTCAATGGAATGATATATTTAAAGAAAATAACTGCCAACTTAGAAGTCTTTGCTTAGTGAAAAAGTACTTCAAAACTAATTTGAAATAAAGAGAAAATTTAAAAATTGATAGCAATAATGATCAGCACATCTCTACTAGGAGAACTAAACCCTGTTCTTCAGGCAGAAGGGAAATGTTCCCAGATGAAAACTCATATGTGCATGAATCTCTAAATTCCATATTGGAAGTCAGCTGATCCCAAAACTTTCTTTCCTTAGTGTCTAATAGAACAAGAACACCCCATTTCCTTCAAAATGGAAAAGATTCTTCATTTTTTCCCCTTGCTTTGGAAGAAATACATTCAGCTTTTTTTCAGATATATTTTAGTGGTAGTTATATTTGGAAACTTGGATTGTCACACTACTGGGTGTTTACCCAAAGAATATGAAAAAAATAACTCAAAAGAATACATGAATCCCTATGTTTCTTGCAACAATATTTACAATATCACAATATGATGCAACCCAAGTGTCTGTTGATAAATTGATAAATGAGATGATAGATGTGTACAAACACACACACACACACACACACACACACAGGAATATTACTCAGCCATAAAAAAGAATGAAATTTTTGCCATTTGCAGCCACATGAATGGAGCTAGAGAGTATTATCCTAAGTGAAATCAGTCAGAGAAAGACAATACCATATGATGTCACTCTTATGTGGAATTTAAGAAACAAACATAAATAAATAAAGGAGAAAAAAGAGACAAACCAAAATACAGACTCTTCACAATAGAGAGCAAACTGATGATTACCAGAGGGGAGGTGGATGGAGGGATGAGTGAAATAGATGAAAGGGATTAAGAGTACACTTTTCTTGATGAGCACTGAGTAATATATAGAATTACTGAATCACTCTATTGTACACCTGAAACTAATATAACACTGTATGTTAACTCTACTGGAGTTAAAATAAAAAATAAAAAAGAAACAAAACAAAACAAAACAAAAAAGCTTGGATTGTACCTGCTGACAATGGGGAATTATTTCTAAAGACAATTCTGAATGCATTGTGGATTGCCTGGGAGTAAGAGAAGATACAGGGAGACCAATTAAGTCATTAGACATGTGGGAGGGGTTGTCAGCAGATGAGAGGTGAGATGGTCACTGTTAAGAGATGGGGAAAATTGGACAGGATTGGGACATATAGGGTTGGCAGGTTGGATGTGGGGGATAAGAATGAAGAAGGAGATAAGGAAACATGAAGGGAAATACTAGTCAGAAAGAAAGAGAACATAATAGAATCATTGTTTTGTAGGGAAGGAAATCCACTCATGTTTGAAGATGTAGAATTTGAGTTGCCTGTGGAAATCCCATGACTGGTAAGTAGGTTTAGAGTTCAGGGGGAAGACAGACTTGTCACTCCTGAACATATTAGCTTATAGTGACAGCCTTGCGAACGGATGAACTCTCCATGGGGGCTCTGCCCAGAAGAGTTTTGACAATCAGGGGCACATTTAGAATCACACTGGCTTTCTTTCAAAGACTATGTCAAGGACACACCCCTTTTATGTTCTGATCCATTTGGACTGTGGCAAGACCTGTGATTCTCAAGT
The DNA here is from genome assembly GCF_002201575.2 of Neomonachus schauinslandi. Taxonomy (NCBI): domain Eukaryota; kingdom Metazoa; phylum Chordata; class Mammalia; order Carnivora; family Phocidae; genus Neomonachus; species Neomonachus schauinslandi. The sequence continues at coordinate 76,940,594 of NC_058405.1, forward strand.
TCATTCTTGGTTGAATTTAACTACATAGAGAGAAAAAAGAAGTCCTGAGGAACTTAAAATATGGGGAGAGGAAAATGGAAGTTGCAAAGTCCAGAGAGAAAGGGTGTCCAGAACGGCTAAGAGAAAATCTCAGAGGAGGTGATGTTCCAGAAGCTGAGGGAAGAGAACATTTCACAAAGGTAGTCAGACTGAAAAAATAAGAACAGAATAAACAAGACAGCTGAATGACATTTTAGAAAAAAAATTCAGCTGATTTCAGTCTGCCTTTCAGACAGAAGACTGTGTGTGTATACATTTGTACACATGCACGCATACATGTGCACATGAAGAGGGAGGTATTAGGAAGAAGTAGAAGCTGCAGAAGTACAGACAAGTATAAGCATCTCTTGCATAGACGACCCTGGAGGAGAAGCTTAGATTTTGTCCATCAATTAAAAAAAAGAAAGAAGATAGAAAGAAAACCAGTCAATAACTACATACAATCTCTATAAAGGAAGCCCTATGCAGATGTGTTAGAAATGAAAATATGTGGCATCGTGTTATAGAGGACACAGAGAAAAGTAATAATATACGAGGTGACTTTTATAGGTCAAAAAATAAAGCCTCTAAAAGACCACTGAGATTATGAGAAAAGAGAGGAAGGAGGAATATGGATGGGATAGAATGAAGGCACTGAGGCTTGGGTCAATGATGAGATAATTATTGCTATCATTTTAAAATTTTTAGCTAACAGCTAAAACAAAGAAAATAAGTTGGGCATAAAAGAACTGTTTCAAATTCCACATCTCTTTGCCCAGTTTACCTAAAACATGTCAGTAAAAATGGTTCTGGGTAGTTGAGGAAGAAAGAAATGGGGCAGTGCATTGTAATGATCTCTCTCTGTTTGCAGCAGATGTTCAATGGGAAGCCCTGAATGGTTGCTGCTGGTTGTTATGCATGGCTCAGAACAGAACAGCTTGTGGGAGCTGTGAGCCCAGAAGCTGCAGCCTGAAAATAGTATACAGTTGTCAAATTTGTAGTGAGCATAGTGAAGAGGTGCTGCTCACAGTGCCCTGGGGGTTGTGGATTAAGTGACTATTCTATTTCCGACCTAGGAGCAAGTTATGCTGTATGTCATTTTGCATAATCAAGATATGATACCACATGGATTACCTATAGATGTACTTGTACAAAAGTGTTTTAGGATGTATGAGTACATCAGGAAGATATGGTTTTCACTGATTCATGTAGAATTTCTAAGGTGAAGACTAGTAATTTTTATTTAGAGGTTTTAAAGACAATGTTGACTAGAATTCATGCAGACAACACCAAAACCTATTATATGAATTATAGAAAACACCACCATTCTATGCTGATAGCATTCTCACTATGCAATTATAACTAAAGAAAAGCATTATTTTAGCAAGTGAAAGATATGGGTTAGGGCAGCACTATAGGATGAAAGTAAAAAAAAAAAAATCTTTAAAGTATTTCAAACAGGAGCCCTTCATGGAAGATATGAAGAAAATTAGAATAGAGAAAAACATCAGAAGGAAAAACTCCTTTGATTAGCATTAAAACATTATATGCTTAATACAGATACGATGTTCAGAGTTCCTAAATTAATACATTTGCAAAAGTTTGCTGAAAAACTGTTATTGTTTTCAGATTAATAAATAACTACATTTGGACCGAATTAAAAGGATATGTTATGGATATGTCATTAAAAATGTGAAGGATTAGCTCTTAAAACTATTTCTTTCTTTGGGTAAAATAGAAAACTATAATTTAATTTTCAAAGTCAGTATACAGTCAAATGGTTTATTTTTCATCCTGCTTCACAGGAAAAAGGCCTGACACTATTTAGCATTGAAGTAGCTTATGCATCTTCTAGATTCTCTAGACAAGAGAATCATTTCCTGTCATGAAATTACTCAGGAAATAAAACTTACTAGGACAGCAGTAAGTTTTGATGCAATGATCACATCTATGGTGATTACCTCTCCCATTTAGATAGTAATTTTTACCTTTCATTAAGTAACTTGTCATTTTTTAACTCATTTTATTATAACCGTACATGGTATTACTGAAATTTGCAGTCTTTTGTTTCCAAGACAACAATATTTCACTAATGCTTTGTTTTTGTTTCCTCTGAGCACAATTATTTAACTTTCAAAACCTATTTTCCTTCACTCTTTCCCACTTTTCTTGTAATGTTTTATTCTCCTGGCATAGTTCTCCATGCAGGGATACGATGGTGAACAGGACAGACAGGGCCTTTTCCCTCCTGCTGCTTACAGTCCATGGGGGAGTCTGGAATTAAAGAAATGTTACAATGTCACAAAGGTTAGAGTAAGAGAAACATCTAACCCTCTGCAAAGCTGCTATGCCCTTTGATGCTACAGCATTTCTGCTTGATCCATTGAGTCCTGATCCCCAAGGTAGCCTTGTCTCCTTCCCTTTTTTCCCCAAATCTTCATCAAGCATTTGGCTTCACCATCTTGTTTTCAGCCCATTTAGAATCTAGGTGTTGATGCTCACACTAATGCCGCTCAGCTGCATCTGCCTTCTACACGAGAATTTGATTTTAAACATTTGTCATACAAAACAACTTCTCCAAATCTCTTTTTTCCCTTCTGTCGGATCTTTGAAAAGATATTTCTTAAAAGTCCTCTCTAACAACTTGTATCTTATGAATATTTTATATGCCTTTATACAAAACTTTTTCAGTTTTCTTTTCAGACCTTCATGCCTGAAACTTAATTCTACATTGTGAATTTTCCATTGCAATTTCTACACTGGAAATATTTCTGTCACTTCAAAAATAAGTATTGATTCCCTTTTTAATCCCCTTTTAACCTCACCTTGTTTGAAAGAAAGAATCATGTATTGAACTAACAGCTTATGCTCTGTGCTGAAAGTGGTCTTCATGTTTTCCTATGGGGTATGAGGATGACTTGTATAGGGTGGATAGATGTGCACAGTGCTGTTTGTCACTTTGCCACTAGATGACAGATAATAACCTGGGACTGCACATTTACTCTAGTCCTTGGCATTTACAGAGCTCTACAACCACCTTTGGCCTTTGTTCTTTCTTTTTTTTCCCTTTGTTCTTCTTATTTAATATGATGCTGTTGTTGTAATAGCACTGAAATTAGAAATATATTTCCCATAAGTAATTTAGTGTCCTTAACTGAACCCTAATCATATACTAGGCAATGAGATAGGCATGCATCTCCATTTTATAGATGACAAAGTAGAAATTTGGGGAAATTAACAAGAAAGTCAAAAAGCTAATAAGGCAAAAAGTGGAGTCAACTCAAAACTAAGTCTGTTTGACTCTAAACTTCCAATGGGCACATGGCAAGATTGCATCATCTCTCTAAAACAGGTGGAGAAAAGGTCTGCAATACTAGACAAAGCATTTTCCAGAGGCCTGGCTCACTGCTTCTTCCTCTGTCTGGTGGGAAGGTTGCATAGTTAGAGGGACCTCCACAGTCAGTATGGACTTCTCCCAGGGAGTCTTGCACTGGACTAGTTGTCATACACAGATGGGGTGGGCAGAGTGTGATAAAAACCCATATAAGGAGTTTCTGGTCTTAATGTTTCCAATACTCTGCAAGCTGCTATTTCATAGTAATAATGTGGATTAGGTGGCTGATAATTCACCTATCTTTCTGATGTGAATCTTCCTAAAGGAGGGCAATGGAATAAATTAATTTAAAAAGTAGATTGGGAAAAAATATCTACTGTATATTACTCATCATACCCAGTTAATTAACTCAAGGTTCAAATTGAGGGTGGCACTTGAAAACATCTATATTGTATAATATAGTTCTGTTAACAGAAAAGCCTATTCTATCTTTCTTAGCTTTGTATTAAGTATAGTGGAATCACAGTGCTTTGCACATTAAAAAGGGGATCAATACTTATTTTTGAAGTGACAGAAATATTTCCAGTGTAGAAATTGCAATGGAAAATTCACAATGTAGAATTAAGTTTCAGGCATGAAGTTCTGAAAAGAAAACTGCAAAAGTTTTGTATAAGCCCTTCATCTCCAATTAAAAGTTGAAATATGTATCAAGTCTGATATCTCTTAGGATGTACATGGTGTCTTAAACCACAGCAGCAAAACCAAAAAGAGTCTGTTGAATGATTATGAGTCTATTGTTTGGTTTTCTTTAGATCCAAAGCTTGAAAGTGAGCAGCTCCTGTGGTCTAGGCTTAGGGATGCCTTATATATTCATGGGTTTTTCTTGCAGGAACTCAATCATATTCTCATGGTGAAAATGGAAGAAAAATCTCTTGTTCCTGGCAGGATGAGAAGGAAAAGTAACCATACTGAAATACATCTAGAGCATTCTCTGTAACAAAGGCTTACTTACTCTCCAAGGAAAAAGACTTTAGCAGAGCCTTATCAGACCAGATAGAAGGTGATTAGACAGCTCCAGCCCCCTCTAGCCTTGCTGTTTTACCTAGAAAGCTGAGAAACACTTCTGAAGGTCACAGCCCAGGGACTCAGGGCCATTAAAAGACTGAGATTTAATTAAAAGATAGGAAATGCTTCATTTCTGCCACATCTTACCTCTGGATTAACAGGACTCCAGTATATCACAGTGGATTATGTTTAAAGAGCTGCAAGACACAAACTCTACTTAAGTAGGAGTTTTTAGGAAAACCCCAAGACACTAAGGGAGAAAAAGGAAACAAGAATGCTAGAGGACAATGAAGCCTCTGGCACTTGCAGCTAGAGCAAACATTAAACACTCCCCACTTCCTAGCCAAATTAACATAAAATCTCACACTAAAGTCCTGTTTGCCTTGTTTCCTTCTTTCTGATACATCATGTCTGTCTTTCAACAAAAAAATTTGCAAGGTATGCTAAAAGACAATAATAAAAATGAAAGAACCCCAAAAGACAAGAAACACACTCTGAAAAGACAAAGCAAACATCAAAACGAGACTCAGGTGTGACAAAACTTTTGAAATAATCACTGAGAGAATTTAAGTTAACTCTGATTAATATCCTAATTGTTCTAATGGAAAAAGTAGGCAACACACAAGGATAGATGGGCAATGTAAGCAGAGAGACAAACTATTAGAAAGAATCCAAAGGAAATACTAGAAATCATAAACACTGAAAAAGAAAAGAATCCCTGTGATTGAATACAGCCAAGGAAATAATCAGTAAACTTGAAAACGTTTCAATAGATTACTAAACCAAAATGCAAAGACAAAAAAAAAAAAAAAAAGATAGAATATCCAAGAATTATGGGACAATTACAAAAGAAACAATATAAGCATTATTGGAATATCAGAAAAGAAATAAAGAAATAAAGGAATAGAAGAAATTTTTAAAGTAATTAATGGCTGAAAACAAACCACAGATCCAGAAGACTTAGGAAATATCAAGACAAATACCAAAAGTGGACACTTAGACATATTACATTCAAACTGCAGAAAAGCAAAGACAAAGAAAATATTGAAAGAATCCAGAGGAAAATAACGTCTATAAAGCAACAAGGATAAGAATTATATTAGACTTCAAATTAGAAACCATGCAAGTAGGAAGCAGATTGAAATATTTGAAGTGCTAAAGTAGAAAAATACCAACCTAAAAATTTTTATCCAGTGAAATCATTCTTCTAAAGTAAAGAAAAAACAGACTCTATCAGACAAACAAAATTGGAGGGAATCTGTGAAGAGTAGATCAGTGCAGAAACTTCGACCTACAGAAAGAGAGGAACAAAGGTGGAGAAGGAATAAATGAAGGTAAAATAAAATAATTTATTTTTCTTAATTAACTGAGTAGATAGCTTCTGTTCTCAAATTAATATTGTAGTGATTTACTGGGTGCATATGGCATATGAATAAGTAAAATGAATGACAGCAATGTTATAAGGGATAAAGAGAACTTGAGAATACTTGATTATAAGCTACCTGCACTACCCCTAAAAGCAGTATAGTGTTACATGAAAAGACTTAGATTCATAGTAAATTTTGCATTTTTTAAAAAAAGAATTTTTAAATTTTATTTTATTATGTTATATTAATCACCATGCAAAAAGGAATTTTTTTAAAAGAAGTATAAGTGATACACTAAGTGAAGTGAGAAAATGGAATAATGTAAAATGCTCAGTTTATATCAGAAAAGGTAGAAAAAGGAGGGAATGGAGAAAAAGAAATGAAGAACAAGTGCAGGCAATGGAAAAAGTTACCTGTTTTGGTAGATGTTAACCCATCTGTATCAATAATCATGCTAATTAAAAAATAGAGACTGTCAGAGTGGAGAAAAAAAGAATGACCCAACTGTATTGCCTATAACAAACTCACTAAATGTAAAGACACAGATAAAAGTAAGAGGGTGGAAAAAATATACCATGCTAACCCTAATCAAAAGAAAGCTGGAGTACTTTCATTAATTTCAGACAAAACCAATCTTGTCATTTGTGACATGGTTCATCCTTGAGGGCATTATGCTAATTGAAAGAAGATAAGCAGAGAAAAGATAAATACCATATGATATCACTTATATGTGGAATCTTAAAAAAAAAGTTGAACTCATAGAAACAGTGAGTAGAATAGTATTTGTCAGGAGTTGGGTGTTGAGGGAAATGGGGAGAGGTGGGTAAAGGATCCAAACTTTCAGTTATAAGATGAATAAGATCTTAGGATCTGATGTATAACATGGTGGCTATAGTTGACAATATTGTATAATTGAAATTTGTTACAACCACAGAACTTAAGTGTTCTGACCACTTAAAAAGGTAATATGTGAGGTGATTTATGGGTTAATCAACTCAGTGGTGGGGATCTTTTCACAATGTACACTTATATTGAATTACCATGTTGTTACTTTAAATATTTAAATATTTAATTTGATTTATCAACTATACCTTAATAAAGCTGAAAAACAGTAGATAATCCATTATTATAATTAGAGACCTCATCATCATTATTTCTAAAACTGATAGATCCAGCAAGAAGACAGTAATGATAGACTTAAATTGAGCATCATCTTATTCAGTGGTATCTAACTGATATTCATAGAATTCTTCATTTAATGATAGCAGAGTTCGGATACTTTTGAAGCTTACAAGATAACCCACACTATGGGCCACAAAACACACCTTAACAAACTTAAAAGCATAGAAATGTGACAAAGTGTGCTTTCAGATCACAATAGAATTAAACTTGAAATGAATAAAATAAAGATAGCTGGAAAATCCCCAAGTATTTGGAGCATAAACAACACACTGTTTCTTTTAAGAGATTTATGTATTCATTTTATATAAAGAGACAGAGAGAGAGTAGGGGGAATAGCAGAGGGAGAGAATCTTCAAGCAGACTCCCGTCTGAGTGTGGAGCCAACACAGGGCTCAATCCCATGCCCCAACCTGAGCCAAAACCAAGAGTTGAGCACTCAACCAACTGAGCCATCAGGCACCCCAACAATACACTCCTAAATAACACATGGTTCAAAGAAGTCTCAAGGAAAACAAAAATATGTTGAACCAAATGAAAATACAACTTAGCAAAATTACTAAGATTCACTGAAAGCAGTGCTCTGAGGAGAACTTATAGTACTGAATGCATATATTAGAAAAGGAGAAAAATATAGAATTGATCATCTAATCTTCCACCTTAGGGAACTAGAGAAAGAAGAGCAATTTAAGTCTATAGCAAGCAGAAGAAAATAACAAAAAATAGAGCAACAATCAATGAAACTGAAAACAAGAAATCAATAGAGTAAATAAAAACCAAATTCTTTGAAAAAATCAATGAATTCATAAGGCACTAGTCAGGCTAACCAAGAAAAAAAGAGAAGGGATAAATTACTAATATCAGAAATGAAAGCAGGACCACTACTATTAATCATTAGAAGGATAAAAGGGATATCATAAACCACTAATAAAGGGATATTATAAACAATTCAATATAAGGGGTATTATGAACACAAATGTAATAACTTAAATGAAATGAACTAATTCCTTGAAAAACACAAATTACCAAAAAATACAAGGAGAAACAGATAATCAGAATAGGCATCTATATATTACAGAAATTGAATAAAAAATTAATCTAAAAAAGAAAACAAGAAACCCAGGTGGTTTTACTAGTGAATTCCATTAAACATTTATTGAAGAAATGATACCAATTCTCTAAATTTTTTTCTAGAAAATAGAAACAGAGAAACTCTTCCATGCTGATTTTATAATATTAGCATTACTGTAATATAAAACTAGATAAAGACATTAGAAAAAGGAAAACTATAGACCAATATCTCTCATAAACTGAGATTTAGAAAAATCCTCACCTAAATATTAGCAAATTGAACCAATGTATAAAAAGAATTATGCACAATGACCAAGTGAGATTTATTCTAGTTATGCAAGGCAGATTCAGCATTTGAAAATCATTAATGTAATCCATCACATCAACAGGCTAAAGAGGAAAAATCACATGGTGATATCAATTGTTGCATGAAGAGCATTTAAAAAAATCACCAATCACCAATTATTCATGCTAAAAACTTTGAGCAAACTGGGAAGGGAGGGGAATTTTCTCAATTTGATAAGGTGCATCTACAAAAAAAGATCCTACAGTTAACATCATACAAATGATGAGAAACAGGATGTTTTCTTCTTAAAATAGGGAATATGGCAAGGATGGCCTCTCTCTTCACTCCTATTCAACATCATACTAGGACTCCTAGTAATTGCAATAAGAAAGAAAAGGAATAAAAAGCATATTGATTGGGAGGGGGAGGCAAGATGGCAGAAGAGTAGGGGAACTCATTTCTTCTGGTCCCTTGAATTTAACTAGATAACTATCAAATCATTCTGAACACCTATGAATTCAACCTGAGATATAAGAAAAGAATTGCTGGAATTCTACAAATAGAAAAGCAACTACTTTTTGCAAGGTGGGAGGTGTGGAGAAGTGAACCAAAGGGGATATAATGGAAGATAAATGGCAGGGCGAGGGAGCCTCCATAAGCTGCCTACTGGAAAGTGATATAGCCACAGAGCACAAAATCAGAACCTTTAGAAATCTGTTCCAGTGAGGGACATCCCCGCCTGAAAGGTGCACAGGTGGTGAAGTGAGGCAGAATTCTAGGTGGGACAGTGTGGTCTCAGGATCCTTGGGGTCACAGAAAGAATGGGGTGCCTGAGCTGGCAGAGTTCCCAAGCATTGGAGCAGGGAAATAAGCTATGGCCAGCGAGACTGGGAGTGGACTCTCAGCTCCGTTTGCCATAAACTTTGAACCAGCACGATTGGGTGACTGCTTTCCATGTGGGGACAGTGCAAAGGGCAGAAACTTGGGGACACTTTGCCTTCCCCTGGGGAAGATTGGTGTGGGCACGCACTACAGGAACCTGCAGAGTTTGGCACTCACAAAAGTGAAGATGCTTATGCCTGACAGTTTACTGAAGAGAGGGGATCGCGATTTTTCAGCTCCAGCGCCAATTTTATTTTCCTCCTCCAAAGATGCGCAGGAAGCATTCAGGGAATAAAAGCCACATATATCAACCAGAAACAGCTTACACTGAACCCAGCCCCCTGGCAAGGGGCGGTGCAACTCCGCCCAGGCAAAGATACCTGAGAATCAGCACAGCAGGCCCCTCCCCCCAGAAGACCAGCTGAAACAATAGGCAAATACCAAGTTTACTGAGCACACAGGACTCTGCAAAACTCCAGTACTAAGGGAAAATAGAATACAGAATTTGAGGTTTTTTTCTCATGATTCATTTCTTTTAGTTTAAAATTTTCCTTTTCTATTTTTTTCCTTTTCAATGAATTTATTTTATCAACTCTTTGTTTTTAAGTCTTTTTTTAACTTTCATTTTTTACACTCACATTTTATAGATATATTCTTCATTTTTGGGTTCCTTTCACTGTATTCAATTTATTTATATATGTAAGTTTTGCTTTCTTTACAATTTTGGGGTTTAGTGTCTTCTAACAGACCAATATACACCAAGGAACAAGTGAATCAACCTATTTTGTCCACCTGAGAGATTATATTCTCCCCTCGCCTTTTTTCCTTTTTCTTCTCTTTTTTAGTTTCTGACCTCTTCGGATTTGTCTAGTGTGTATTTTGCTTAGGTCATGGTTGACATTTTTGATTTTGTTCTCTCATTCATCCATTCTTCTCTGAGCAAAAAGACTAGAAGGAGGAATTCACAACAAAAGAAAGAACCAGAGGTAATACTCTGCCACAGATCTAATTAATATGGATATAAGTAAAATGTCAGAGCTGAAACTTAGGATAACAATTATAAAGTTACTAACTGGCTTGAAAATAGCATAAAAGACACTAGAGAATCTCATAGTGTAGAAATAAAATCTAATCAGGCCAAAATTAAAAATGCTTTAACTGAGACACAGTCTAAATTGGATGTTCTAACAGCTAGAGTATATAAGGTGAAGAAATAGTGACATAGAAGATACGTTGATGGATAAGAAGGAAACTGAGAAAAAGAGAAAAACAACTAATGGACCATGGTGGGGGGACTTTGAAAAATCAGCAATACCATAAAGCGAAACAATATTAGAATTATTGGGGTCCCTGGGGAAGAAGAAAGAAATAGAGGGACAAAAGGTATATTTGAGCAAATCATAGCTGAGAATTTCCCTAATCTGGGGAAGGAAACAGGCATTCAAGTCCAAGAGTTAGAGAGGACTCTTCTAAAAATCAATAAAAATAGATCAATACCCCGACATATAATAGTGAAGTTTGCAAATTTCAGAGATAAAGAGAAAATCCTGAAAGCAGCTCAAGACAAGAAGGTCTTAACCTCCAGGGGTAGAAACATGAGGCTGGCAGCAGACATAGCCACAGACACATGGCAGGCCAGAAAGGGCTGGCATGATATATTCAGGGTACTAAATGAGAAAAACATGCAGCCATGAATACTTTATCAGTAAGGCTATCATTCAGAATGGAAGGAGAGATAAAGAGTTTCCGGGACAAACAGAAACTAAAAGAATTTGTTATCCCTAAACCAGCTCTGCATGAAATATTAAAGGGGATCCTGTAAGCAAAGAGAGAGCCCAAAAGTAACATAGATAAGAAAGAAACAGAAAATCTACAGAAACAGGGACTTTACAGGCAATACAATGGCATTAAATTCATATCTTTCAATAGTTACTCGGAATCAAATGGTCTAAATGTCCCCAATCAAAAGACATGGGGTATCAGATTGGATAAAAAAGCAAGACCCATCCATATGCTGTCTGCAAAAGACTCATTTCAGACCTAAAGTCCCCTCCAGATTGAAAGTGAGGGAGTGGAGAACCATTTACCATGCTAATGGACACCAAAAGAAAGCTATGGTAGCAATCCTCATAACAGACAAATCAGATTTTAAACCAAAATCTATAGTGAAGGATGAAGAGAGACACTATATCATACTTAAAGGGTCTATCCAACAAGAAGATCTAACAATTATAAATATTTATGCTCCTAACTTGGGAGCAGCCAATTATATAAGCCAATTAATAACCAAATTAAAGAAACACATAGATAATAATACAATAATAGCAGGGGACTTAAACACCCCACTCACAGCAATAGACAGATCATCTAAGCAGAAGGTCGATAAGGAAACAAGGGCTTTGAATGACACACTGTACCAAATGGACTTCACAGATATATACAGAGCATTCCATCTAAAGCAACAGAATACACATTCTTCTCAAGTGCACATGGAACATTCTCCAGAATAGATCACATACTGGGTCACAAATCAAGTCTCAACTGATACAAAAAGATTGGGGACATTCCTGCATATTTTCAGACCTCAATACTTTGAAACTTGGACTCAGTCACAAGAGGAAACTTGGAAGGAACTCAAACACCTGGAAGTTAAAGAGCATCCTACTAAAGAATGAATGGGTCAACCAGGAAATTAAAGAAAAATTTTAAAAATTCATGGAAACAAACAAAAATGAAAACACAACTGTTCAAAACCTTTGGTATATGGCAAAGGCTGTCCTAAGAGAGACTTACATAGCAATACAAGCCTTTCTTAAGAAATTAGAAAAGTCTCAACTACACAAGCTAATCTTACACCTAAAGGAGCTGGAGAAAGTACAGCAAATAAAGCCTAAACCAAGCAGAAGAAGAGAAATAATAAAGGTTAGAGCAGAAATCAGTGAAATAGAAACCAAAAGAACAATAGAACAGATCAATGAAACTAGAAGCTGTTCTTTGAAAGAATTAATAAGATCAAAAACCCCCTTGCCAAACTTATCAAAAAGAAAAGAGAAAGGGCTCAAATTAATAAAATCATGAATGAAAGAGGGGAGTCATGACCAACACCAGGAAATACAAACAATCTTAAGAACATATGATGAGAGGGTGCCTGGGTGGCTCAGTTGGTTAAGCGACTGCCTTCAGCTCAGGTCATGATCCCAGGTCCCGGGATCGAGTCCCGCATCGGGCTCCCTGCTCTGCAGGGAGCCTGCTTCTCCCTCTCCCACTCCCCCTGCTTGTGTTCCCTCTCTCGCTGTGTCTCTCTCTGTCAAATAAATAAATAAAATCTTTAAAAAAAAAAAAAGAACATATGATGAGCAACTATATGCCAGCAAATTAGGCAATCTGGAAGAAATGGCTGCCTGGAAATTTATAAACTACTGAAACTGAAACAGGAAGAAATAGAAAACCTGAACAGACCCCTAACCAGCAAGGAAATTGAAGCAGTAATCAAAAATCTCCCAACAAACAAGAGTCCAGGGCCAGATGGCTTCCCAGGGGGAATTCTACCAAACATTTAAAGAAGAACTAATACTTATTCTTCTGAAGCTGTTTCAAAAAATAGAAATGGAAGGAAAACTTCCAAACTCAGTTCTATGAGGCCAGCATTACCTTGATCCCAAAACCAGACAAAGATCCCATCAAAAAGGAGAATTACAGATCAATATCCCTGATGAATATGTATACCAAAATTCTTATCAAGATACTAGCCAATAGGACCCAACAGTACATTAAAAGTATTATTCACCATGACCAAGTGGGATTTATTCCTGGGCTCTAAGGGTGGTTCAACATTTGCAAATCAATCAACCTGATACATCGCATTAATAAAAGAAAGGACAAGAACCATATGATCCTCTCATTAGATGCAGAAAAAGCATTTGACAAAGTATGGTATCCTTTCTTGATTAAAACTCTCCATAGTGTAAGGATAGAGGGAACATACCTCAATATCATAAAAACCATCTATGAAAAGCCCACAGCAAATACCATTCTCAATGGGGGAAAACTGAACACATTTCCCCTAAGGTCAGGAACACTACAGGGATGCCCACTTTCACCACGACAGGGATGCCCACTCTCACCACTGTTGTTCAACATAGCACTAGAAGTCCTAGCCTCAGCAATCAGACAACAAAAAGAAACAAAAGGCATTCAAATTGACAAAGAAGAAGTTAAACTCTCACTCTTTGCAGATGACATGATACATTGGAAAACCCAAAAGACTCCACTCCCAAATTACTAGAACTTATACAGCAATTCAGCAACATGGCAGGATATAAAATCAATGTACAGAAATCAGTTATATTTCTATACACTCACAATGAGACAGAAGAAAGAGAAATTAAGGAATTGATCCCAATTACAATTACATCAAAAACCATAAAATACCTAGGAATAAATCTAGGCAAAAAGGTAAAGGATCTGTACTCAAAGCTACAGAACACTTATGAAAGAAATCAAGGAAGACAAGGAAGAAATGGAAAATAATTCCATGCTCATGGATTGAAAGAATAAATATTGTTAAAATGTCTATGCTACCCAGAGCAATCTACACATTCAAAGCAATCCCTATCAAAATACCATCAACATTTTTCACAGAGCTGGAACAAATAATCCTACAATTTGTATGGAACCAGAAAAGACCCTGAATAGGCAGAGGAATGTTGAAAAAGAAAACTAAAGCTGGTGGCATCACAGTGCCAGACTTCAAGCTCTATTACAAAGCTCTAATCATCAAGACAGTATGGTACTGGCACAAAAACAGACACATAGATTAGTGGAACAGAATAGAGAATCCAGAAATGCACCCTCAACTCTATGGCCACTAATCTTCGACAAAGTAGGAAAGAATATCCAATGGAAAAAAGACAGACTCTTCAACAAATGGTGTTGGAAAAACTGAACACCAACATGCAGAAGAATGAGACTGGACCTCTTTCTTACACCATATGCAAAAATAAATTCAAAATGGATGAAAGACCTAAATGTGAGACAGGATTCCATTAAAATCCTAGAGCAGAACACAGGCAGCAACCTCTTTGACCTTGGCTGCAGCAACTTCTTGCTAGACATGTCTCCAAAGGCAAGGAAACAAAAGCAAACATGAACTATTGGGATTTCATCAAGATAAAAAGCTTCTGCACAGCAAAGGAAATGATCAACAAAACTAAAAGGCAACCTATGGAATGGGAGAAGATTTTTGCAAATGACATATCAGATAAAGGGCAAGTATCCAAGATCTATAAAGAACTCAAACTCAATACCCCCAAAACAAAGAACCCAGTCAAGAAATGGGCAGAAGACATGAACAGACATTTCTCCAAGGAAGACATACAAATGGCCAACAGATACATGAAAAAATGCTCCAAATCCCTTGGCATCAGGGAAATACAAATCAAAACCACAATGAGATAACACCTCACACCAGTCAGAATGGCTAAAATTAACAAGACAGGAAATAACAAATATTGGCAAGGATGTAGAGAAAGGGGAACCTTCCTATACTGCTGGTGGAATGCAAGCTGGTGCAGCCACTCTGGAAAACAGTATGGAAGTTCCTCAAAAAGTTAAAAATAGAGCTACCCTACGACCCAGCAATTGCACTACTGGGTATTTACCCCAAAGATATAAATGTAGTGATCCTATTATGGGGACTGGATTGCCTGATGGAAGAACCAAAAGGCACCCATAGATCTTGCAGGATAGGAGGTTTATTTAACACTGGCGTGTTCAGAGGAGAGTGGTCTCCAAAGGTCTGAGCCCCAAACACAAAGGGGGCAATTTATACACTTCTACTTTCGCATACTTGGCATTTTTGGCACGTGCGAAGCAGGGCTGGGAGAAGAACCCGGACTGGTGCACGCGGGAAGCAGAGCAGGGAGAAGAACCCGGAAGAGCCCCGGGGCAAGGAGTGGGACTCTTTTGCTGGCTTGGTTGGCCATCTTAGGGCACAGATTTTCCTTATCAATCCAAAGGGGCACATGCACCCCAATGTTCACAGCAGCATTGTCCACAATAGCCAAACTGTGGAAAGAGCCAAGATGTCCATCGACAGATGAATGGATAACGAAGATGTGGTATATATATACAATGGAATATTACTCAGCCATCAGAAAGGATGAATACTTACCATTTACATCGACATGGATGGAATTGGAGGGTATTAGGTTGAGCAAAATAAGTCAAAGAGAGAAAGACAATTATCATATGTTTTCACTCATATGTGGAATATAAGAAACAGGGCAGAGGACTGTAGGGGAAAGGAGGGAAAACTGAATGTGAAGTCATCAGAGAGGGAGAAAAACCATAAGAGACTCTTAAGTATAAGACACATACTGAGGGTTGTTGGAGGGGAGGTGGGTGGGGCGATGAGGTAATTGGGTGATGGGCATTAAGGAGGGCATGTGATGTGATAAGCACTAGGTGTTATACACAACTGATAAATTATTGAACACTACATCTGAAACTAATGATGTACTGTATGTTGGTTAATTGAATTAAAAAATATATTGATTGGTAAGAAAGAAATAAAACTTTGGTTGTTTGCAGATGACAGGATTATCTATGTAAAAAATCCTAAAGAATCAACAACAAAAATCTTCTGGAACTGATAAGGATTAAAACAAGCTGACAAGATAGAATAATAGCATACAAAATTTAATTGCTTTCCTATATGCCAGCAATGAAAAACTGGAACTTGAAATTAAAAGCACAACACCTTTTACATTAACAACAAAGATATGGGATTTTGTAAATTTCAAGCACCAGAAACAATAACATGTTTCTAAAGGTTGGGTGGAAAGCAGAAGACCGAGATTAGCCAACATAGCAGTGAAGAAGAAGAACAGAGTTGGTGGGCTGGTCCCACATGACTCTGACTTATAAGGCTGTAGTAATCAAGACACAATGATATTTGCCCCCAAAAATAGACATATGGATCAGTGGAATACAATACAAAGCTCCACAACACACTCATGCAAATATAGTGAACTGATCTTAGATAAATAGGCAAAAGGAATTTAACTGAGAAAGGGTAGTCTTTTCAGCAAATATTGTTGTAACAATTGAATTTCCATATATAAAAGGAAAAAGAAAAGAAAAAGGAATGAAAAAAAGAAAAAGAAAGAATCTAGGCAGAGACCTTACCTCTTTTATAAAAATTAACTCAAAATGGATCATATAGACCTAAATGTAAAATGCAAAAGTATAAAACTTCTAGAAGGGTTTATGATGGGTTATTAAATATAACACCAAAACCACTATCCATGAAGAAAAAAAAAACCTGATAAATTGGATTGTATTAAAATTAAAAACTCCTGCTCTGTGGAAAACAACTGTTAAGGAGAGGGAGAGAAAAGCAACGTACTGGGAAGAAATATTTGGAAAACACATAACTAATAAAGGACTTGTCTCTACATATACAAAGAGCTCTTGAAACTCAAATATAAGAAAAGAGCCCAATTAGAAAGTTGGGCAAAAGATCTAAACAGACATCTCACCAAAGAGATGGCGAATAGGCATATGTAAAGATGCTGGACATTGTTATTTATGGGGGAATTGCCAATTAAAACAACACCATATCACTACACAACAAGTAGAATGATTGAAATCCGGAAAACTGGCAATACCAAACATCGCTAGGATAGGGAACAACAGTAACTTCAAATCATTGCGGGTGGGAACCCAAAATGGTACAATGCCTTTGAAAGACAGTCTAGCAGCTCTTACAAATGTAAACATAATCTAATCATATGATCCAGAAATTGCACCCAGAAATTGTCTTTATTTATTTTTATTTTTTTACATAAAAAGGGTTTTATTTGCCAGTGGGTGGGGTGAGCAGGAACTTAATGGAAGAAGCCGAATCCCATGTCGTCATCCGAGTCCTCCGACTCCTTCTTCTCGTCTTTCTTTTTCTCTGCTGCGGATCCAGGAGCTGCAGACCTTGGGGCAGCAGAGACGGCACCCCACCGATGGCGACAGCCCCACCAGCAGGCATGTTGAACAGCTTGCCAATACCCTGGCCGATGATGTCGTCCATGTTTTTTCTGTTCAACTCATTGATGACCTTGTTGAGCCTAGTGTTTACCCAACTGATTTGAAAAGTTATGCCCACAGAAAAAAAACTATATGTAAATGTTTATAAAGCTTTATTCATACTAACCCAAAGCTGGAAGAAATGAAGATGGCCTTCAATAGGTGAATGAAAAAACAAATAGATGCATTAATACCACAGAATATTGCTACATTATTCATTGATAAGAATCAATGAGCAATCAAGCCATGAAAAGACAGAAGAACTTTAAATGTATGTAGGTAAGTAGAGAATTCAGTCTAAAAAAAAAAAAATAAAGCAATTCAGGCAAGAATCCTAAAATACACTGGACATTTGTGGAAGAGACATGCAGCTTGATGTATGGAGTAGACACAAAGTGAGATGATTTGTATTTCACATTTATACCCATCAGAGATCATGTTTCAGGGGAGATAGGAACAACCAGTGGCACAAGATGACTTATGTGGCAATTGTCAGCCAGCCTCTACTCAGCTACCTCTGTGCTTATACAATGGGCCCACAGCTAGAGTGGTAGCAGAGATGAAAGCCGTAGATTCACAGCATGGGCTTCCTCTCACCTGGGTTAATCTAGCTATTACTGCAAATGGAGTTTTGATGTGTCAGAAAGAAAATAAAGCTGAGTACCCATGTGGTATTACACGTAAAGAGACCATTTGGTGGCAAATTTGCTTTAACATAGCCTTCTACTCTAGAAAGAGAAGTGACTCATGCTTCTCAGGACTAACACTTTTTTTTTTTTTTTTTTTTTTAGGGAGAGAGAGGGAGAGCTTCAGTGGAGGGGCAGAGGGAGAGGGAGAGAGAGAATCCCAAACAGGTTCCCCACCCAGTGTGGAGCCTGACGCGGGGTTCGATGTTTGATCTCACAACCCTGAGATCACAATCTGAGCCAAAACCAAGAGTTGGACACTTAACTGACTGTGCCATCCAGGTGCCCCAGGACTAATACATATTCTAAATATGAATTTGCCTTTCCTTCCCACCCTACAGCGCCTTTGATGATACCACTTCCCAAAGGTTCAGAGAGAGTCTAATTTATAGACATGAGATCACTCCTAACATTGTTTAAGACTAAGGGAACCCACTCACTGCATAGGAGTTGTGGCACTGAGCATATAAGCATTAGATCTCATGGTCCTACCACATATTTCACCATCCAAGCTGCCAGTCTGAGAGAGCATAGAAATGGAACTTACATGATTCAGCTACTGTGATTGCTTGGAGAAAAGCCTCTGTAAAGTTGGGATGTTGTCCTTTAAGTGTGTTATGGAATTTAAAATAACTTCCATTATATAATAATATAATCAATAGTAGAATACCTGGGTCCAGTAACCAAGGAATAGAAGTTGGAATGACTCTGCTAACTCATTATTCTCATTGACTCATTGGGGTATTTGTATTTTCTTCCTTACAACTTTAGGTTTGTGGGCCCAGAGGTCCTGCTTCCTAGAAGAAGGATACCTTAGTCCAAGAACCCAGAAAGGATTGAATTAAACTTAAAGTTACTTTCCACCAACTCATCTTTGGCTCCTTATAACGTTGGGCAAACAGGCAAAGAATGGAGTTATTTTACTAATAGATTGACCTCTGTCATCATTATGAAGTAGAGTCACAGTGACATAAAATGAGTAAGGAGGAATCAGTCTTTGAGAAGTTCACTCATGTGATCCATTGTGATGTCAGGGCGTCACTTAGTGTTCCATGTCCAATTTTCTCGAGATCATTATAGCAACCACATTCTGGTAAGAGCATGTTAACAGAGTCTCAAATCCCTTATCAATGAAAGTCTGAGTCACCTACAAGTCAAGACATCTGGTCTGGCAGAAATGCTAGATGAGACCATAGGGCATCTAAAATGGGTGGTAGAGAAGAGACATAATATTAATAATTTTGATTGGACTAACTTAAGACATGGGCTATTCATTGTCTCACTAAGTTTCCCCCCCCGCCAATTATTATTAACAATCAGAATTTTGGAGAACCTGTGACATGAAGGCATATACTCAGTGTCAGTAACAAATGGGTCTAAGCATGAAAGGAGTGGACAGTAGCAGAAAGTGTCAGTATCTGTCATGTTCTACCCAGACCCCTTGGGTCCTTTCCACACACTCTATGTGCCTGTTCTCCAGTTTCTGTGTGCTTCACTTTTAACAGTTCACATCTACAAACTTCTTTAGAGGGATATTTTTAGGTTACTGAAACTGCTTCATCTGATGCTGCAAGAGCCAGAAGTGCCTGGCAGTTCAATTGCTCTCCAGGCAGCCTGTTAATGACTGAGTGGCATATGAGGATGAGAGCCCAGTTCCCGTGCCTCCAGATGGGATAACTCCACAGAGAAACTTAATCTCTGAAGCTTCCCTTGGCTTCTTTTTCTTTCCTTTCCTGCTTTCCCCATTCCCTACCAACTGCAGTTTCTTTATAGGAGCACTTTCTTAATAAATCACTTGCATAAGAATCCTTATCACAGGATCTACTTCTGGGGAATCTGAACTAAGATTATGAGAACTTTTCATAAGATATACTGGGACTGCTGAATATACATTTGGGTGATAATAAAATTATATCCACACTCTCACCATACACAAAAAATAAATTTCAAATAGATTAAAGAGCTAACAATAACATTTAAAAATATAGGAAAATATATTCTATGAATATAGCTATGAAAAGCTAAGGCTTTTCTGAACATGGTATGAAACCAATATAAAAAATAGGGAATATAAGGATGAACTAATGTAAGGTTTTCTGATGAACAGAAGATGCTCTGTTAAAAAGATGAAAGACAGACTTAAAAAATATTTACAACATATATAACACAGTTATATAAATTATATGAGAAAGGCCCTAAAGATAAAAAAGCCAAACCAAATAACTCAAAGAGAAAAATGAGAAAAAAATATGTAAAGGAAGTTCACAGATGGAATGTACTTAACCACACTAGTAAAAAAATGCAAATTAAAATTAGATATAATCCTTAGAATAAATTGGAATAGGGTATTGGAAAAAATTTATGATTGGCAAGAGTATGTGAAAATGAGTACTTATATCCACCTTTGGATAGAGAGAATTTTGTCAGTATCTACTGATATTTTATTATTATTTTTTCTACTGATATTTTAAATGTATAAACCTATACTTCAGGAAGACCTTTTATAAGAATTTATCCCACAGAAGTCCTTGCAGGGTTGAAAACATAGATAAATACACACACATGCTTTGTAAAATCAATTGGAAATTAGTTAAATGCAGTATTGAACAACTAATCAGATAATTTGAAGTTTCATTAGTTGAGAAAACACTGAAAAATTGTAGACATAAAAAAATGATGTGATTTACATGTGTTGGCATTGAAAGGACTTTGATACATGCGTAAAACATAAGAACATTTCAGAAAAATGTGTCGTATTTGGATACATTTGTATACCATCACCATCAACAACAAACCTCTTTGTGCACGTGTGTGTGTGTGTGTGTGCTTACACATATACAACAAGTTTACCAACTTCTGTCTAAGTTGATGGATGTCTCGTGTCCTTGATTACTGATCTGGGTTCCATAACTCATCTATAATCACTACGCATGTTTATGATATTCAATGTCTATGGCATTGTAATTGTAGGAGGTAAGAGTATGGGTTTTGTTGTCAGCTCTATTAGAATGACAGCTTCACCATCTGAGAGTATTGACCTTGGGCCAATTCTTCAACTCCCTAAGCTTCCATTACCTCATTTGCTAAAAGTGGATAAGAGCAATATCTCCACTTCTTTAGTGAGGTGAAATAAATAAGAAATATGATAAGAGCTGCCTGCAAATTGCCCACCAAAGTCAGCAGTTATTTATCATCCCTACAGGGATGCATTCCTCCAGATTCAGTGGCTAAAGGAGACGAATTTTCAATGAAGTCTTATGGTTCTCAAACATTCCTGAGGGTAAATAAAAATCAAAGGCTTCTGCTTCTAAAATATCTTCTCTAGGTAGCATACAAAACTTCAGAGTAGTTTAATTAAAAAGTCCTAAAAAATGTCAAAAGCACAACTGGACTTCCATTACTGTCTTTTTAGTCTCCCATCTTTCTTTAGCAAATCTCTTTAATCTTATTATAGAAGCACAAGTTTTTTTAGAGGGGGATTGTTTTGTTTTTCTTTTTCTTGAAGAATCAAAAATTTGCAAATCAGTACCATATGAAAATAAATAAATAAATGTTGAAACAAAGGACTATAGAATAATAAACTAAAAGCACAAAGTAAAACATCACCAGCAGAAAAACTAAACTGAATATCCAGGGAAGTCAATGGTTTTGAATCACATAAATTGTGTAAAACCTCCACATGGCAACAGTCCAGGATTTAAGGTTAATTACTGAAATTGCATTGCCACTAACTCCTTTCACAAAGTTGTGGCGTATATTATTTTCAGCAACCATGTAATCTGGTTAAATACTTCAGAAAGCAAAATAAAGATAAAGAAGAATGGCACTGATTTGAGAAAGACCCGTGTGCCCTTCCTTGGCCTTGAGCTTCGCTCCTCTACTCACTTTCTTCCTCTCCCAACAAGGGTGAAAATGCTTTCATTTAGAGGATTTTTATGAAGAGTAGAGATAAAAAAAATAGTAACCACCAAAGTGCCCGGAACACAGTAAGCACCCAACAAAGGATAGCTAATGATCCGGGAATTGTGTCACTATTTTGACTCATAGTTTTTCCGTCAAAGACTAAAATTGTTAGAGTGAGCAAGAATAAAATCCCAGAATGCAGGTTTATGCAAACTCTTGTGGTGACCTAAGAAATATGATATTATTTTCAGAGGCTTATGCCAGACTCTTCAGCAATCTTTTTTTAAGTATCTCAAGGGCTCAGAACTTTCTGGCTTAAAGAGAATCTCACTGAGCCCTGGAATCTACCTCCATTTTGTTTCGATCAGGGATCTAGTCTTACTCATTTCCCCCAGGGCCACCCTTCTCCGACTTCATGTCTTCTCATCTCTTGGATAAACATCATCAGGCTTTTGCCTTCTGTGATATGTTATTTCCCCAACTGCCATTATAGCAGTCCATTGCCTAAAAATTTCCTTTATTCAAGTGTTTCTGTGTTTCTCCAGAGGGTATCCCACATATGTTTGCAAACAGATTTTATCAGGTGCCTTGTTACAGCTGCTGGCACTCTTTCCTCTCTTTCCTGCAGCCCTAATTGGCTTGGTACTCACTTGTCTGTCTGACATCCCAATGTCCCTTCTCCATGTGGTAATTCCTGAAGGCCATTGGATGTCTGCCAGCCAACACTGTTGCCATTTCCAATTCCATGGCTTCTCCATCCTATATTTATGCAATACTTTCTTGAAACCAAACACGAGCATTTATTTCTCCTAACCTCTACCTTTTTAAATTTGATCACTTTTTTCTAACTTCTAAAGAAATTTCTGGATCATTATTTCATCATCCAGTGTCTTCAGTATCTTTCCATATTTGTCGCACCTGAAAGGATGTATGAAGTATCTGTCATATGTCCATTCAAGTCAATGGTCCATGTGTCATATGATTTCTCCTCTGGTCTTCTGTCTTACATTTTCTTAGACAGTTTAAGCTCCTGTATTCCTGTTATACTTTAAACATAGGCTTACCACTTACCAACTAGATCCTAAATCTTCCATGATGAAGAATGTGTGGAAGTGATTTTAGAGAGTGATGTTAGACAGATAGACAGGTTGGTATCCTTGGTTGAAGGTGCTTGGTAAATGTTGGTTAAACAAGCGGAAAAAGCAGTTGGTTGGACCAGATGACCTTTAAGAGTATAAGAATTGGCCAAATAAAAGAAGCTGTAATGTGATATTGTTTTCAGTTAGGGTCATCATTAACTATGAAATTCTCTAAATAATTAATAAGTAAATGCCAATTTAAAATTTGGATGCAAAAAAAACCACATGCTATCATTTAAACATATTTGTTTTGTGACACTTTATGTGTGCTTTTCCCTTAATTGGTCACCTAAGAAATTTGATATTATTTTCAGAGGCTTAGGCCAGACTCTTCAGCAATCTTTTTTCTAAGTATCGCAGAAGTAAGACTTTATCTTTCCATATTTGTAGCACCTGAAAGAATGTATAAGAAAAAAAAAAACAAGTACATTAATTCCCTGTTATTGTAAATAATTTTGAGGAAATAATTAACAAAGAGGAAAAGAGAGATCTTATCAAACAAGAAGAAAAAAATAAACTGCAGGAGGATTAAAACAGAATCCTGAAGCTGGAAATATGTCTTAATCTAGGCCTCTGTAGAAGTTTTTCTGAAGATAGTAATTAAACAATGTACAACAAATTGATAATGAAAGTCTTTTTGTGCAAAAGATATATTTCTAAGGAGCTTAGACTCTGTTTTAATTCTCCCTCCACTTCATTTTCCTGTGAAAGTCACAACCTTTTAGGTACACATTATCCCATGTATGAAATCATTTTTCAAGCTGGTGTATTGAAATCTCTTGAAAATCTAAGACCTCTTAGATCTGCTAAAATACATTTACTAATACTTATGCTATCTGCTTAAATTTTAAAAAACTATTTTTTTTAATTCCAAGAATTTTGTTACATTTCCCAATATTTAGTGTTATTATTTTCAGTCAAAATTTTGTTATCAACTGGAAATTAACAGTTTGGAAGACAGTAAAAATGTTCAGAACAGTACAAATTCATTTGGAGGAAATTCTATGGTTAATGTTTGGATTGTGGTGGAGGATTTCTCATACTTGCACTCAGATACAACACAGTTTCTTTTCCTACCATTAACATGCTGATTTTTCTCTTTTTACTCTTACTTGGTGGTTTGCACCGCACTGTGATTTCACTTCTGATTTTATGCTACAGGAAGTGCTAACAGTCAGATGAAAACTGCATTAGGCTATGGTTAAGATGCTAGTTTTATATTGTGTTGAGCAAGCACTCTGAGTGCAGGGAGGAACTTGTAACACAAGAGAGCACAAAATGTGAGACCAGTGAGAAATAACGTGCCTTTCACATGCCTGAGAAGCACAAAATGGGAAATACAGAGGCCGTGAGGATTAAGTTGCACAACCCAACCTTCTTCCAGAATGATTTCTCTGGAAACTTGTAATTGGACATAGTTATGTTTTCTAAACCAAAAGTGTTTATTTCATGAAGAAAATAGCTGAGGAAAATGAAGCCAAAGAGCATCTACAAAGCTATTTCTATCTGATTAATGACAACTCAATAAGGGAAGTTTTGATTTTGTTACCCAGGCAAGAAAGGGAGCTCAGAAATGCCCACATCATCCCAGTCAGCAGTATCTCAAAGAGAAGAGTCATTATCCAAGGCTTTTGGAATTTCCATTGCTCATCTTAGTCTATTTGGAAGTTCATGCACAGTTCCATCACCTTGGCTACATTTATAATTGTACCTAATAGGGTCTGTACACCATGAAATTTCTAAAATATTTCACTATAATCTCTTTTTTATCATCTCCTTCACACTCTCATTTCTAAACAATATAATTATGCCTTTTGCAGTAAAACACAGCCTTATGAGGTATCTACCAGGTAAAAAAATCCTGAATATTGTCTTCCCAAACAAGTATCTTCCTGATGGCTTAAGCAGAAATGGTCATAAATCATATATAATTGGACAAATACACTAGGCCATATCCAGCATTTGAAAAGGACAATATAAAATATGATGCAATTTATTGTCTTTTTCCTTAGTGAAAAGATAACGCAAAGGTTCACTACTCATTATGAAGTTCTTTTTTTTTTTTTAAAGATTTTATTTATTTCACAGAGAGAGAGAGAGAACACAAGCAGGGGAGTGGCAGGCAGAGGGAGAAGCAGGCTCCCCTCTGAGCAAGGAGCCCGATGCGGGGCTCTATCCCAGGACCCTGGGATCATGACCTAAGCTGAAGGCAGATGTTTAACTGACTGAGCCACCCAGGTGCCCCTCATTATGAAGTTCTTTAGATATATTTTGAAGTTCTTTAGGTATATTAATTAGTCTTTTTTTCTTTCAAGAGAAGAAAAGGAGTCAAATGTCATTTGATGTTGTAATAACATAATAGTAAAAGGAAAAAAAGAAAAACAATAGTGAGTTTAGAGATTTATCTTATATTCTAGAATCTAATACTCACTCATCATTACTATTAATGATAAAAATCCAATCTTCATTGCAACACTGGAAACATAGTTGTAGCACTCCTCTCTCTCATTTTCATGAAAAAGAACTCTGGCCACGGAGGCAGTTGGTCAGACCCTACAAAAAGTGGAGAGTTTGCTCCAATCATATTTCCTGGATTCTCTACTTTCACTGTTATTTTGATGTAATTCTACTTTTTCCATCCTTCGTGTTTTCATGTATCCAAACTTGATTCAGTAAAGGTCTTGAAACCAATATTCACCAAAGTGTGAATGACCAAAGGGAGCAAAGTAAAACCACTGCCTATCTTGGTGCAGAAATGTTTGTTTCGCTTTGTTTTTAAATATTTTCTGGAGAAGAAAGGTAAAGAAAGGAGCTTAGATGGTTTAAAGAAAAACGTTTTCTTGAGAAAACAGAAAACAAGTGTTGGAGTAGATCTGGAGAAATTGGAAACCGTGCACATTGCTTGTGGGAATGTAAAATGGTGTAGCTGTTTTGGAAGACAGTATGATGCTTCCTCGCAAAGTTAAACATAGAATTACCATTTGATCTAGCAATTCCACTTCTGCATTTATATACAAAAGTTTTGGAAGCAGGAATAATTAAAAAATATATATAAAAAAGAAAAGCAGTTGTGTTAGTCAATCTATAATGAAGACCAACAGTTAGAATATGAACAATTTGGAAAATTTATTAGGGAAATAAATTTTATGTTAAATTCCAAAAAAATACAACATATTGGAAAAATGAAAAATGTAGAAGAATGGCTTTGTGGGTGAGGAACAGTTTTACATAATATTTCTTTCACCTTTTCATGAATGATGTAACAGCTTCTCAAAGTGCAGTCCCCAGATCAGCAGCATCAGCATACCTTGAAAACCTGACAGAAATTCAAATTTCCAGATTTTTGTCCACACTAACTGAGAGGTCAAGCAATCTACATTTTAAGAAGCCCTTCAAGTTTTTCTGATATACACTGAAGTTCTAGAACCACACATATAGATGGGATGCTAGGTAAATACATTTAAGTTCCAAATCCTAGGAGCACTTACTAACTGTGACCCTGGAGAAATTATATGCATTCAAAGGGTGTTAGTATTCTCCATAAAATGAAAATAGTAATAAAGACTACTGTCAAGGTTAAATGAGATACTGAATTGGTGATAGACTATCAAATGGGATCTTTCCTGTTGTCTCAATAAATGGCCACAAGAGTTGCTAATATGTCCAAGCAGGAATTTCTAAAATGCAGTGGAAATGATCCCAAAATAATCAACTGACTACAGCCTCCAAGGGAGAAGATTTGAAATCGTAAAGGCAATGTTTAGTAGAATTTGTAGGAATAGAGAAATTGCAGAGTGTTCTAAGGTTTTTCTCTTTCCATCCCTTTAGGTAAGAAGAGTGCTACTTCCCTCCCCATAAGCCAAGAAAGAGGGTGCCAAGAAAACCCTTTTGAGATTGAAAGAAGATAGCAGGAAAGGAAAAATGAAGGGGGGGATATCGGAGGGGGAGACAAACCATGAGAGACTATGGACTCTGAGAAACAAACTGAGGGTTCTAGAGGGGAGGGGGGCAGGGGGATGGGTTAGCCTGGTGATGGGTATTAAAGAGGGCACGTACTGCATGGAGCACTGGGTGTTATATGCAAACAGTGAATCATGGAACACTACCACAAAAACTAATGATGTAATGTATGGTGATTAATATAACATAATAAAATTAAATTAAAAAAAAGAAAGTCTTTAAAGAAGCTAAGATATTGAATCACATGTGTGCTACGCTCTAGGCCCATTTGGACACAGCCATGTGGGCAGAACAAGGTGAAAGAACTTTTGTGAGGACCTGCTCTTTGTCTCTAGGATTTTGGAGCATAGATATATATAGATTCTGATGTGTCATTTTCCATGCTGGACATTTGGAAGTCTGCATTCTGGTTGGGACAGCTCCAAATTGCAGGCCAAGGAAGAGGAGTCAGCATCTGGGCCAGCTGCATTTCCTCTGTTTTGT
This sequence comes from Neomonachus schauinslandi, assembly GCF_002201575.2. Taxonomy (NCBI): domain Eukaryota; kingdom Metazoa; phylum Chordata; class Mammalia; order Carnivora; family Phocidae; genus Neomonachus; species Neomonachus schauinslandi. Next base: position 76,968,046 of record NC_058405.1, read on the forward strand.
CAAACAAAGACAGCTACATTTTTTATGGGTCAATTAGATGCCATATATTAGAAGGTAGGTATCTTGAAAGGACCCTACCTATATGGCTGCCTGCTCTAAGAGTAAGAGACTCTGAGGTTTGGTTGCAAGACAACAGCCAGAGAGCACAGTGTCAGAAAATAGCACAGCACAGAGACCTCTGCCCACAGAGATTCCCAAGAACCCAGAGATACATTCCCTAAGAGAGCCAGCTTTTGGACAACTGCCATAGAAGACACAGTGGCCAGCCTCTGTCTGCTGAGTCAGAAGTACAAGGAGCACCAGCTAAGGGGTAAAACCTTTATTCTTCCCTCACCTTTCTTTTTCTAATTTCCATTTCTCTGCCCTGACTCTGACAGGGTCAGAAAATGGTGTAGGGAGGGGGAAAAAAAGGAGCAAGGTGAAAGTAGACATATATTTCTTTAACCACAGTTGGGTCCTGATCATTGGGTAGGGAAGATAGTTGAATTTTGTGTGAGAGTAGGGTCAAATTTTTGACTGAATTGGACTATTACAATTTCTGAAAATGACACTGTTCTAGTGGATAAGAAGCCACTGAAGAGTGATGGGATCTATCCCAAAGTGATGGTGAGAAAGAGTTAATAAAGCATGTTAAGGAGTAATGGGGAAAATATAGGAAAGCTCTTTCTAGTTTGTACTTCATCAGTTCTAGTGCATTCAACAAACTTGTTCCACAAATAAAGTATCTAAGAAAGCATCTGCCATATAGAGATGTAGTCAATACACGTTATCTTTTCCTTTTCTTTCTTTTTCATCTTCTTTTTTTCCTATCTTGGTAAGAAGGTTGCATGGGATGGGTGTCAAATACGACCTTTTGCTATTTTTCAGTTAGTGGATCAAAGCCACTTGTAAGAACTTTTAACATTAACCAGTTCTGAAGAATGAAACTTGAGCAATGAATACTTTTCAGAAAGATTTTGACTCATAGAAAAGTATTACAGCAAATCTTTTTCTCCTCATGCTGGAGAAACAGAATTAAGATGAAATTCAGCAAGGGCTGAAAACACTTGAAAATTAGTGGGAAGCAATCTTTTATCTTAGTATTTGATTATCTTTGCATTTGTTCATAGTTGAAATTATTTTGAAATTAATAATCTAAATATTTATATTAACTTACTTTTAATGGAGATATGTAAGTAATTCTTAAGTATCGTAAAATTGTGACACATTTAATGTTACCTAAGAAATTCCTTATTATTAAGGTCACAAATCCCAGCTCTCATTGTGTTGACCTGAAGATAGTCAACCCACATTTTCAGTAAAGTTACTTGGAAATGTGGAACACAGAATAGGGAAGCCTGGCTCCAGACTAAGGAGAGAAGATGTTTAAGTTGACTTGATCCTCAAGGGGGAAATGTTTCTGACCACTTATCACTCTGACCTAGAGTTGACTCCAATCTGGGGTTCAAATAATTCATTCTTGACCTAAAAATGTTCACTCTGAGGCTATTCTTGCCCATTTTTCCTCACCCTTCACCCAATCCTGGCATAAGATGATTTCTAATAATTATATTACTGAAATAATTTATTGAAATTTCATAAAAATTATATATAAAACCATTATAATACTTATAAGTACATTGGAAAATTAGCATTATTTTTATTTGCTTTTTGCCCAAGTTAGCTAATATTTGGAAAATGACAGAATATCGAGATCAATGGAACCCTAGGTAACACTTTTAGATGGTTATTTTTGTGACATAATTTGCATATCTGATGACTTACTCAAAATTTCACCTTGGTCCTATAGGAAGATAGAAAACCAGAAGTGTGAGTTGCTATAGGACACACAAATAGATTTGTTCTCTGGATGGCAAATCTTTTGAAACACTACACATAAATGTAGAGAGCTTTCAATTTTAACTGAGTTTTACCTTTATAGGGTGGAATTTTTTTTATTTGCAATATTCTGAATTACAAAATTATGGATGTGGTGTAATACTTTTCACTACTTCCTCTCCCCAGTGCTCACACCAAGAAGGCTATTTATTATAACCTAGGCCTTTCTTTATTAATGAACAGTGAGTACTGGTATGTCAGAACAATCAAAGGTTTTATTTTTATGACTTCTGTGATGTCAAATCAATCTGTGGGAATCACTGCAATTTATGGTACTGTAATTTCTGCACTCCCACAAGGACAATGAAATCTTGAGAATCAAAGTGTTGTGACCATTGTGCAATTCCTACATTTTGGATAGTTCCTAACTGATTGCATATGCAGTACATTATGTATTGGTGCACTGATGCCTACAAACAGCAATTACAATATTTTTTATCTTTTATCAGTCTAAAATTAATGGAAACCCTTCTTGCTTTGGTCTTAACAAATGGCAAGTGCCCTTTGTAAATCTTCCGAGGCTATTAAAATTTCCCTTGTTATACAGTGATGAGAAGGAAATGCTTTTGAACATTTCTAATTGGAAACTGAAAATTCTAAGATAGGAGAAAACTGAAAAGTATTGATTGCTCGGGGCCATTTTCCTTAGGGAGGGGAAAAACAATGGGCTAGAACCAAATTACAACATAGTCCAATTCTTAAATCCTACAAAACACACTCATTACTTACTGCTTAGTACCTTCTCTGTTAACCACGGGGCTTGGGTCATTGTAGATCATAGACCCAGTAAAAGCCTCCAAACTCTTGGAGAGTAGTAGAAAGCTTCAAATTTGCCATTCTGAGAACACTCTGAAGAAAGCATCATGCCCTTTGTTGCTTCTATACTTGGACCTGCACTTTGATCTGTTTAGAATGTTCTTAGTTCTTTTTTCTGCCTTGCAAATGTCTACTCTTTAAAAATCACATTTTTGGTGTGTCATTATGAAAGAAATATATGTTCATTTTAGAAAATTTGAAAATATAACACTACATCAAAAACTAATGATGCACTATATGTTGGCTAACTGAATATTTAAAAAAAAGAGGTATAAAATGGGAAAAAAAATCTTCCTTAACTACTCAGACATAACCACTATCACTTCTTTAGTAGGGATCATCCCAGACGTTTATTGGTGGAAATATGTATAATGCATGTGCATGTAAGCCTATGTGTTTAAATTAACAATTGGAATGATTATTTACTATTTGTTAACCACTTGGGACTTGTACAGTTTAATTTTATATCATATACTTTTCTTCTTCCAAACATGATATTAGTAATACTTTATCATATAATGTACTGTAGTGTATTTAAACAGAATACTCTAACATGGGAAATTAAGGTTGTTCTTAATTTTCTCCACTTTGATAAAGCTGGTATGAGTTTTCTTTACTTTTACCTTTATGTCTTTTTTATTTGGTATCTCTGAAGTTTTATCTTAGGAGAGTTCTTCAAATGAGAACTAGAGGTCAAGAGATAGGACAATTTTTAAAATTTTTGATACATATAGCCAAAAAGTCAATAAAAAAGATATATCTTTATGTACTCTCTCAGCAGAGGATGAACTGAAAATGTCTTTGACAATTTGATATATGAAAAATTGCATTTCATTATATTTTTAATTTAATCATTTTGATTTCTGGTACAATAAACATCTTTTGTGTATTAATTTATTTTTTGTTTTTCAATTTTGTGACTCATTTGATGTTCTTTGCTCACATTTCAATAGGACTGTCTTAATTTTCTAAGTGTCTTTCATATAGAAAAAAAACTTTTTCTGTCATGTACTTTGAATCTTTTGTATTACTACTTTGAATTTTTGTTTGCTTATAAAATAATTTAAATATACATATCAAATTTTTAGAGTCAAAGCTATGTCTCAATATTATTTGCTATAAAATAGTTGCTGATCGTCAGTGTTTGCCACCATCACAAAAAAGGGGTCCAAAAGATACTGTGTATCTCCTGATGGAAGAACAATATATCCCCTCTCTTTCCTGTAGCAAAGTCAAGCCCTGATATTCATTAATTCCCAAATAGGTTTCCAAAAGCCAATTTCATCCAAAGACACACTTATTTTTTTTCAAAATTGAAACAAAATAATATTGGCACTATTATCATTATTTTACATGCTTTCATTGTTTTGTTAATGTAATACAATGTGAAAAGACAGAGAAGAATCAACATTGGAAAAATAATAACAAATTTCATAATTTTCATATCTATTAATTATAAATGCAGAACAATTGAATAAAATAAGCTAAAACAATCTTGCTAAAGATATGCAAGATAGCTAAGTAAAATTCAGTAGAATTTCTGTGTACTATTAATAACAAGCTGGAAAATATGTTTAAAGTGTGGTATTTCATTGATCTTATAAGCATTATTAAAAAGTTTAACTGAGCATGATAGTGCTATGTAGTAATATATTTTAGCATCTGCCCAGACTGATCCCTATAAATTATTTAAAATGAACAAGAAAATGTTCTACGTTCTTATGACTTTATTCAATAGATACACATTACCTGCTTATTGTTCTACACCCTTGATTAAAATTAGAGACTCTAAAACCAACACACAAAAATCAGCTGCATTTCTAACACTAACAATGAACAGTCTGAAAAAGAAATCTAAAAAAAATTCATTTACAATAGCATCCAAAAGAATAAAATGCTTAGTAATAGATGTAAACAAAGAGGCAAAAGATTTATATAGTGAAAACTATAAAAAGATTTTCCATTTAAAGATTTCTATTTAAAAAGGCATAAATAAAGTGGAAATATATCATGAATTCATGGTTGGAAGATTTAATATTGTTAATCTGATAATATTGTCCAAAGTGATCTTCAAATTGAAAGCAATCCCTAGCAAAATCATAATGATTTTTTATTTTACAGAAATAGAAAAACCCATAAGATTCATATGACCCAGCATAGCCCAAACAATCTTGAAAAGAGCAAAACTGGAGGACTCACACTTTCTGATTTCAAGCTTACTATAAAGCTGTAGTAATCAAAAGTAGGATACTGTCACAAGAACTAAATATAGACCAATAGAATAAAATAGAAAGTCGAGAAATAAACCCTCACTTATTTGGTCAATTGATTTTCAATAAGGGTGCCAACATCATTCAATGAAGAGAGTACAGTCTTTCCTTCTTCCTTTTTGTTTGTAAGAAATAGATTCACTTTCAATTGTTAAACCAATTGTTTATGCATTGTTATGCTTTATGAAGGCATTTTGATACTTTCCTTTTTCATAATGTTAATAAGACTGACTTCTTTAAAAAAAAATAATTCCAGTATAGCTAGCATACAGTGTTATATTAGCTTCAGGCGTACAATATAGTTATTCAACACTTCCATACACCACACTGTGCTCATCACAAGTGCATTCCTTAATGCCCATCACCTATTTCACCCATCCCCTCACCCTCCTCCCCTCTGATTACCATCAGTTTGTTCTCTTTGGTTGAGTCTTTTTTTTTTTTTTTTGGTTTGTCTCCTTTCTTTTTCCCTTTCTTTCTTTTCTTTCTTTCTTTTCTTTTCTTTTCTTTCTTTCTTTCTTTCTTTCTTTCTTTCTTTCTTTCTTTCTTT
>NC_058405.1:76973569-76982549 GCF_002201575.2 Neomonachus schauinslandi
TTTCTTTCTTTCTTTCTTTCTTTCTTTCTTTCTTTCTTTCTTTCTTTCTCTTTCTTTCTTTCTTTCTTTTCTTTTCTTTTTTAAATTCCACATATGAGTGAAATCATATGGTATTTTTCTTTCTCTGACTAACTTATTTCGGTCAGCATTATAATCTCTAGCTCCAACCATGTTGTTGCAAATGGCAAGATTTCATTCTTTTTTATGGCTGAATAATATTACATTGTATATACATACCACATCTTCTTTATCCATTAATCTATTGATGGACACTTGGGTTGCTTCCATAATTTGGCTATTGTAAATAATGCTGCAATAAGCATAAGGGTGCATATATCCCTTTGAATTAGTGTTTTCATATTCTTTGAGTAAATACCCGGTAGTGCAATTACTGGATCATATGGTAATTCTATTTCATTTTTTGAGGAAATCCATACTGTTTTCCTCAGTGACTGCACCAGGTTGCATTCCCACAAATAGTGCATGAGGGTTCCTTCTTCTCCACATCCTTGCCAACACTTGTTACTTCTTGTGTTTTTGATTTTATCAATTCTGACAGGTGTGAGGTGGTATCTCATTGTGGTTTTGATTTGCATTTTCCTGATTATGGGTAATGTTAAGAATCTTTCCATTTATCTATTTGCCATCTGTATGTCTTCTTTGGAGAAATGTCTGTTCATGTCTTTGCCCATTTTTTAAGTGGATTATTTGATTTTTGGGTGTTGAGCTTGATAAGTTCTTTTATATTTTGGATACTAGCCCTTTATCAGATATGTCATTTGGCAAATATTCTTCATTCAGTAGGCTGTTTTTTAGTTTTGTTGATTATTTCTTTTGCTATGCAGAAGTTTTTTATTTTGATGTAGTACCAATAGTTTATTTTTGCTTTTGTTTTCCTTGCCTCAGGGGACATATCTAGAAAAATGTTGCTATGACCACTGTGAGAAGAATTACTGCTTGTGCTCTCTTCTAGGATTTTTGTGGTTTCAAGTCTTACATTTATGTCTTTAATCCATTTTGAGTTTATTTTTTGTGAAAGAAAGTGGTCCAGTTTCATTCTTTTGCATGTAGCTGTCCAGTTTTCCCAATGCCATTTGTTGAAAAAATGGTCTTTTCCTCTTTGTATATTCTTGACTCTTTTGTTGAAGATTAATTAAACATATAATGGTGGGTTATTTCTGGGTTCTTTATTTTGTTCCATTAATCTATGTGTCTACTTTTACGCCAGTACTATATTGTTTTGATTACTACAGCTTTGTAGTATATTTGAAATCTGGGATTGTGAAACCCCCAACTTTGCTCTTTTTAAAATTGTTTTGGCTATTTGGGGTCTTTTGGGATTCCATACAAATGTTAGGATTATTTGTTCCAGTTCTGTGAAAAATGCTATTGGTATTTTAACAGGGATTGCATTAAATGTGTAGATTGCCTTGGGCAGTATAGACATTTTAACAATATTTGTTCTTTCAATCCATGAGCATGGACTGTCTTTCCATTTGTTGGTGTCATCTTTAATTTCTTTCATCAATGTTTTATAGTTTTCAGAGTACAGGTCTTTCACATCTTCAGTGAAAGGACAGTCTTTTTAATGAATAGCATTGTGAAAACTGAATATCCATAGGCAAAAGAATGAAGTGGGACTCTTACCTTATACCTTATACAAAATTAACTCAAAATAGATTGAAGACTCATATTTAAGAGCTAAGCCTACAAAATTCTTAGAAAAATACATAGGGGAAAATCTTTATGGCACTACAATTGGCAATTATTACTTGTATATGACAATGAAAGCACAGGTAACAAGAAAAAATAGATAAATTGGACAACATCAAAATTGAAAACTATTATAAATCAAAGAACACTATCAAGAGAATGAAAAGACAATTGAAGAATGCCAAAAGATATTTGCAGACCATATATCTAATAAGAGATTATTATCCAGAAAATGTAAAGAACTTTACAACACAACAACAAAAAAACAATCTAATCAAAAGTGGCCAAAAAACTTAGTCATTTCTCCAAATAAGATATACACATTTCTAATAAGCACCTAAAAATTTCAGTGCATCAAATCAAATTAGGGACATCAAATCAAAACCACAATGAGATACCACTTCACATCCATTAGAATTGCTGTTATTAAACAAAAAACAGAAAATGACAAAAGCTGGCAAGGATGTGGAGAAATTGGAGCTCTTTTGCACTGCTGTTGGGAATGTAAAATAGTACAGCTACCATGGAAAACAGTTTGGTGTTTCCTCAAAAAAGTTTAGCATAGAAATCACTGTATGATCCAGCAATCCCATTTCTAGGTGTGTGTCCAAAAGAGCTGGAAAGAGGAACTTGAACAGATACTTGTACATCCATGTTCATAGCAGCACAATAGAAGCCATCCACATGTCCATCAACAGATGAATGGATAAACAAAATGGGGTTTGCACATACAATAGAATACCAATCAGCCTTTAAAAGGAATGAAATTTTGATACCTGCTATAACAAGGATGAACCTGGAAAACATGCAAAGTAAAGTAAACATAGTCACAAAAGGGCAAATATTGCATCATTCCATTTATAGAGGGTGTCTAGAACAGAGACAGAGACAGAGAGTAGCAAAGAGGCTACTAGAGGCTGGGGTAAGGGATAAATTAAAGGTTATTTTTTAATAGTTACGGAGTTTCTCTTTGGGATGAACAAGGAGTGGAAGTGGATGGTGGTGATGGCTGCACAACGTTGTGACTGTACTTAATGCCACTGAATTAAATACTTAAAAATCATAAATTAAAATGGTAAATTTATGTTATGTAAATGTTATCAGAATAAAAACAAATTTGGGGGGGGACGCCTGGGTGGCTCAGTCATTAAGCGTCTGCCTTCGGCTCAGGTCATGATCCCAGGGTCCTGGGATCGAGCCCCACATTGGGCTCCCTGCTCCGCGGGAAGCCTGCTTCTCCCTCTCCCACTCCCCTGCTTGTGTTCCCTCTCTTGCTGTGTCTCTCTCTGTCAAATAAATAAAATAAAATCTTTAAAAAAAACCCAAAACAACAAAAACAACAACAAAAAACAAATTAGGGGCACATTTTTTTGTCCTCACAAAGATTATAATCTGTAAGATATTAAATAGACATTAAATGTTATTATTTGTTATTACATTATATAAAATACATATGTAATATGATATAATATATGTTATGGAGATAAATATTATACACAATGAAAAATTTTTTTTTTTTTTAAAGATTTTATTTATTTATTTGAGAGAGAGAATGAGAGACAGAGAGCACGAGAGGGAAGAGGGCAGAGGGAGAAGCAGACCCCCTGCTGAGCAGGGAGCCCGATGCGGGACTCGATCCCGGGACTCCAGGATCGTGACCTGAGCCGAAGGCAGTCGCTTAACCAACTGAGCCACCCAGGCGCCCCACAATGAAAAATTTTGCAAAAAACACACCTGTGCTTACTATGGGGTATCAGGGATTTATCCTAGCTGATATCAAGTTATCAGTGTATTAATAACAATTTTACTGGTACTTTACTAACAAGAAACAAAATAAACAATTAAAAAAAATTTTTTTTTTTCTCATCCAGATTGCTCTTTCCACAGAGTTTTGAGAGTAGGATTCCAAGAGGGAAAGGATAATATTTTATTCATCTCTGTATTTTAAGCACCTAGCACATAATAGCCATTTACATAGAAAAAACAAAAAATAAAAGACCATGCACAGATGGATACAAATTACATTTGTAAATACAGATCTACAAACACACATACACACACACACACACACACACACTTTCTCACACACACACGTTGAGATAATCTTTGGATAATTGCTACAAAAAACTGAAAAACCTATGGTATTTTTCAACCACAGGAGAAAAAATCTTTTGATATTTTTTTTCTCATCTATGAGATAAATACCCCAAAGTTGGCACAGTTTATAAAGCATTGATTTCACAAAATATATACTGAGCTTTCAGCACAACTAAGTGCTGATTTTTCATGTCTGCTCTAATATGAGATGGAATGATTCTTGGTGCATTTAAAAGAAGGCAAAGACATATACATGTTAATTGGTCTACTCTTATTGCCATCCTTTACCTTAATAAACTATTTTTTTCTTCCCAAAAGGAACACTGCAGATTTTACTAATATCTCACTCAACTTCAACCTCTCTTTCCTGGGACTTGGTTAGTGGATGAAAGGTAACACTTTACTTAGCCCCTGCTCAACCCATGTCATCTTTCTCTTTTCCCTGACACCTTACCTCAGTCCCTGCAGTTTTCATTTTCTAATAACTCCAGATTTCCAATCTTTTAGATGGCTGGTGTATACCCAACTGATGCTGTCTAACCAAGATGTAGTTCAACTACCATAGTGATATATGACTTCAATACCCTAAATTAAGCATAAGAGTCTTGGTGCAGAATAACATACCAACAGACCTGGAAAATTTAGTGTACTGCTAAATTATTTCTTTACAAACTTAGGTATTGAAACCATAAAACTCAACAGATTAAAATTTTCTGTTCTTTTCTGTATCTTCAGGGTTATACTTGACCTTCTAAGTTGTTAATTAACCAATAGTTTTATTGAAGTGGAAATAATCATAATAGACCATACCTTCAGAAAATGAATGTAATTTATTTTAACATTCAACTTAATGTTCCATTTTTCTTTAGTGTTTGAATTATTGTCAGTGAATAAACAAATCCTACACGGTGTGAACATCATTTATTACCAAAAAACAGATGTTGGAAAAGGTTAATGAATTCCTAATGGAATAACAAATAATAACTGAAAATGAGTTGTTTTACAGCAGAGAGTTATCAAGTCTACCTCATATATGTCAGTATATAGTATAGCACTAACCAGTGGCAAGAACAAAGTAAGTGTTTAATAATGATGCTGAATTCAAATAAATATTCTTAGTTAGTATTCAATAATAATGATAAATATAAATTAATTGCTGTGAATAATTGGCAAGGCTTTTCCTCTTTACAGGAACAAATGATGGATATTTGAACATTTTTAAGATTGTAGAAAAGTCTTTTTGTTTGTTTAGTTACATTTGCCTCGAGCCTTTTGAATATAGGAGACTTTATTTTACTTTTAATAGGGACATTGTCTTACAATTTGTATAATGGATTAAAGTTTTTAAGCATCATAAGAAAGCTCCTATTTATAATTAAAAACAATTTGACAAATGATTCAAAAAACATCTATGGATCTGAAAAGAACCAATGCAACTTCTTTAGCTGATCATGTTAGCTTAAGTTTATATTTGTGATTTGCCTTGATGGGTTTCATTTCCATAGATGACCTCTCTCATTTAGTAAATCCCATGAGAGAGGTAAAGAATGTAATTGGCAGTTCACTTAAGCACTCATATTTCTAATTTTTATTCACACTTGGGTTAAAAAATAAAAACCTAAGTTGAAAATAATTATTTTTCCCTATTTATTACTTGGAAAAATTTTAGTCATTGTTTATTGTAATAACATTATTTTTAGACAGTGATACTAGATGATTTCTGAATTAGAGTACTTAATAGAATAGTGAAATAATAAATTTAATTTATATAATATTTCTGAAATATTGGGCATTATAAAAGATTTAAAAATAAATGACACTATGAATGACCAGTTTCCAGATTTGTCTGGTTATAAGATCAGAGACAAGTATTATAAGAGAAGACCACCACCATAAGTGCTATTAGAAATGTGTCAGTAAATTATTGTGATGGGAGAATTAGATGGTGGAACCACAATCTGCTGGGCACTGCAATCAAGACTTCTGGAGGAGGATAAGGGACAGGCCAGACAAATGAGTTAGGAGTAGTCTATAAACTAGAGGGCCTATAAAATAGAGGGCTTCACCATTGTGTCTTCATGGGAGAGAGCTGACCCTAAAACTTTAAGAATTTAGAACTTTGAAGCTATGGGAAGTTGTGCAAATTGTCTGAGCCCCTCTGAACATCAAATTCCTTATTTATAAAATTAGGAAATAACACCTAACTTGCAAGTTTGCTGAATATTACGTGAGATTATGAATGTGAACATGGGTATAGTTTTTGACCTAAGCAAGAAACTCAGTAAATGGTCATTGTAGTAGAAGTTCTTGTGGAAATATCTGAAAAACATGCTAATCATTTTTCTTAATGTGAGAGTGAAACCACTACATTCTTTTTTTGTTGTTGTTGTTCAGAGTAACAAATATTTTGAAAGATATGCTTTAAAGATTTTATTTATTTATTTTAGAAAGAGAGAGGGAGAAAGAGAGAAGCAGACTCTCTGCTGAGCAGGAAGCCTGAAATGGGGCTCAATCCCAGGACCCAGAGATCATGACCTGAGCTGAAGGCAGTTGCTTAACTGACTGAGCCACCCAGGATCCCCCAAAGATAGTAACTTTTAAACATAATAATATAATTGATTATAGATAGAAATGATGATATGTAAAATATCTTGAAATTGGTAGGTGCAAATGGAATGATGACCAAGTTCAACTGATATTAATCCAGAAAGGCTTCTTAACGACTGAGCCACCCAGGCGCCCCCATTTTTTTTTTTTTAAGATTAATCCAGAAAGCCTTCTTAAAGAAACTTACTCTCAAGGAGTTTCTTGAGGGGTGGTGGTGTGATTTAGTTAAATTTAGATTATATGTAGTTAAAGCAGAGAAAATTGTATTAGTGAATTAACACAAGGAAGCATGTCCAGATTTTTTTAAGAAGAATGGCACATGAGAGTTAGGGTATAAAGTAATCTCCAGGCCCTTTTACCATAATTTCCTCATTTAGTCACAGAAACCTATTCTTCAAATTAGTGATTCCTTGGGCGCCTGGGTGGCTCAGTTGGTTAAGCGACTGCCTTCGGCTCAGGTCATGATCCTGGAGTCCCAGGATCGAGTCCCGCATCGGGCTCCCTGCTCGGCAGGGAGTCTGCTTCTCCCTCTGACCCTCCTCCCTCTCATGCTCTCTGTCTCTCATTCTCTCTGTCTCAAATAAATAAATAAAATCTTTAAAAAAAAAAGAAAAGAAAATATTAAAAAAAAAATCAGTGATTCCTTGTTACTCATTTTAGAAAATTTCTACCAAGACACTCCTTGATATGCTGTTCATCTTGGCTAGGGTTCTAGCAATTCATCTTTATGATTTCAGAACAGTTTGTGCTTTTGTTTCGAATCAATGTCCACTGGTTTAGGTATATCTGATCCTAAATTCCATGCTCTGTCATATTTTTGTTACTAGTTCTATAAACAAGATATATGGGCCAAGCATGAACTGTTCATGGCATTGTATTTTATATTTATTTGTTGAATTTTTTGTCTCCCACCTTTGACTATAAGATCCATGAGGTAGTCTATCTTTTTTAAATTAAATTAAATTTAATTTAATTTTATTTTATTATGTTATGTTAATCACCATATAGTACATCATTAGTTTTTAATGTAGTGTTCTATGATTCATTGTTTGTGTATAACACCCAGTGCTCCATTCAGTACATGCCCTCTTTAATACCCATCACCAGGGAAACCCATCCCCCCTCTGCCCTCCACTCTAGAACCCTCAGTTTCTTTCTCAGAGTCCATAGTCTCTTATGGTTCATCTCCCCCTCCGATTTCCCCCCCTTCATTTTTCCCTTCCTGCTATCTTCTTCTTCTTCTTCTTCTTTTTTTTTTAGCATATAACATATTATTTGTTTCAGAGGTACAGGTCTGTGAATCAACAGTCTTGCATAATTCACAGCGCTCACCATAGCACCTACCCTCTCCAATGTCTATCACACAGCCACCCCATCCCTCCCACACCACACCATGCCAGCAAATCTCAGTTTGTTTCCTGAGATTAAGAATTCCTCATATCAGTAAGATGATATGATACCTGTCTTTCTCTGATTGACTTATTTCGCTCAGTATAATACCCTCCAGTTCCATCCACATCATTGCAAATGGCAAGATATCAGATCTTTTGATGGCTGCATAATATTCCATTGTATATATATGTATATATATACCACATATTCTTTACCCATTCATCTGTCGATGGACATCTTGGCTCTTTCCATAGTTTGGCTATTGTGGACACTGCTGCTATAAACATCGGGGTGTACATACCCTTTTGGGTCCCTACATTTGTATCTTTGGGGTAAATACCCAGTAATGCAATTGGTGAGTCATAGGGTAGCTCTATTTTCAACTTTTTGAGGAACCTCCATACTGTTTTCCAGAGTGGCTGCACCAGCTTGCATTCCCACCAACAGTGTAGGAGGGTTCCCCTTTCTCTGCATCCCCGCCAACATCTGTCCTTTCCTGACTTAATTTTAGCCATTCTGACTGGTGTGAGGTGGTATCTCACTGAGGTTTGGATTTGGATTTCCCTGATGCCAAGCGATGTTGAGCACGTTTTCATGTGTCTGTTGGCCATTTGGATGTCTTCTTTGGAAAAATGTCTGTTCATATCTTCTGCCCATTTCTTGATTGGATCATTTCTTCTTTGGGTGTTGAGTTTGATAAGTTCTTTATAGATTTTGGATACTAGCTCTTTATCTGATATGTCATTTGCAAATATCTTCTCCCATTCTGTCGGTTGTCTTTTGGTTTGGTTGACTGTTTCTTTTGCTGCTCAAAAGCTTTTTATCTTGATGAAGTCCCAAGAGTTCATTTTTGCCCTTGCTTCCCTTGCCTATGGCGATGTTTCTAGGAAGAAGTTGCTTCGGCTGAGGTCAAAGAGGTTGCTGCCTGTGTTCTCCTTTAGGCTTTTGATGGACTCCTGTCTCACATTGAGGTCTTTCAACCATTTGGAGTCTATTTTTGTGTGTGGTGTAAGGAAATGGTCCAGTTTCATTCTTCTGCATGAGGCTGTCCAATTTTCCCAACACCATTTATTGAAGAGACTGTCTTTTTTCCACTGGACATTCTTCCCTGCTTTGTCAAAGATGAGTTGACCATAGAGTTGAGGGTCCATTTCTGGGCTCTCTATTCTGT
>NC_058405.1:77002549-77047788 GCF_002201575.2 Neomonachus schauinslandi
ATTTTAGACCCAAAGACACCCCCAGATTTAAAGTGAGGGGGTGGAAATCCATTTACCATGCTAATGGACAGCAAAAGAAAGCTGGGGTGGCAATCCTTACATCAGACAAATTAGATTTTAAACCAAAGATTGTAATAAGAGATGAGGAAGGACACTATATTCGACTTAAAGGATCTATCCAACAAGAAGATCTAACAATAGTAAATATCTATGGCCCAAACTTGGGAGCAGCCAATTATATAAGGCAATTAATAACAAAAGAAAAGAAACACATTGACAACAATACAATAATAGTGGGGGACTTTAACACCCCCCTCACTGAAATGGACAGATCATCTAAGCAAAAGAACAACAAGGAAATAAAGACTTTAAATGACACACTGGACCAAATGGACTTCACAGACATATTCAGAACATTCCTTCCCAAAGCAACAGAATACACATTCTTCTCTAGTGCCCATGGAACATGTTTCAGAATCGATCACATCCTAGGTCATAAATCAGGTCTCAACAGGTACCAAAAGATTGGGATCATTCCCTGCCTATTTTCAGACCACAATGCTTTGAAACTAGAACTCAATCACAAGAGGAAAGTTGGAAAGAACTCAAATACATGGAGGCTAAAGAGCATCCTACCAAAGAATGAATGGGTCAACCAGGAAATTAAAGAAGAATTTAAAAAATTCATGGAAACCAATGAAAAGGAAAACACAACTATTCAAAATCATGGGGATGCAGCAAAGGCAGTCCTAAGAGGAAAGTATATAGCAATACAAACCTTTCTGAAGAAACAAGAAAGGTCTCAAATACACAACCTAACCCTCCACCTAAAGGAGCTGGAGAAAGAACAGCAAATAAAGCCTAAACCCAGCAGGAGAAGAGAAATCATAAAGATCAGAGCAGAAATCAATGAAGTAGAACCCAAAAGAACAGTAGAACAGATCAACGAAAGTAGGAGCTGGTTCTTTGAAAGAATTAACAAGATTGATAAACCCCAGGCCAGACTTATCAAAAAGAAAAGAGAAATGACCCAAATCAGGAAAATCATGAATGAAAGAGGAGAGCTCACAACCAACACCAAAGAAATACAAACAATTATAAGAACATATTATGAGCAACTCTATGCCAGCAAATTAGATAACCTGGAAGAAATGGATGCATCCCTAGAGATGTATCAACTACCAAAACTGAACCAGGAAGAAATAGAAAACCTGAACAGACCTATAACCACTAAGGAAATTGAAGCAGTCATCCAAAATCTCCCAAAAAACAAAAGCCCAGGGCCAGATGGCTTCCCAGGGGAATTTTACCAAACATTTCAAGAAGAATTAATACCTATTCTTCTGAAACTGTTCCAAAAAATAGAAATGGAAGGAAAACTTCCAAACTCGTTTTATGTGGCCACCATTACCTTGATCCCAAAACCAAAGACCCCATCAAAAAGGAGAATTACAGACCAATATCCCTGATGAACATGGATGCAAAAATTCTCACCAAAATACTAGCCAATAGGATCCAACAGTACATTAAAAGGATTATTCACCACGACCAAGTGGGATTTATCCCTGGGCTGCAAGGTTGGTTCAACATCCACAAATCAATCAACGTGATACAATACATTAACAAAAGAAAGAACAAGAATCATATTATCCTCTCAATAGATACAGAAAAAGCATTTGACAAAGTACAGCATCCTTTCTTGATCAAAAGTCTTCAGAGTATAGGGATCGAGGGTACATACCTCAATATCATAAAAGCCATCTTTGAAAAACCTACAGCAAATATCATTCTCAATGGGGAAAAACGGAGAGCTTTCCCCCTAAGGTCAGGAACGCGGCAGGGATGTCCACTATCACCACTGCTATTCAACATAGTATTGGAAGTCCTAGCCACAGCAATCAGACAACAAAAAGAAATCAACGGCATCCAATCGGCAAAGAAGAAGTCAAACTCTCACTCTTTGCAGCTGATATGATACTTTATGTGGAAAACCCAAATGACTCCACCCCAAAACTGCTAGAACTCATACAGGAATTCAGTCAAGTGGCAGGATATAAAATGAATGCACAGAATTCAGTGGCATTCCTATACACCAACAACAAGACAGAAGAAAGAGAAATTAAGGAGTTGATCCCATTTACAATTGCATCCAAAACCATAAGATACCTAGGAATAAATCTAACCAAAGAGGCAAAGGACCTATACTCAGAAAACTATAAAATACTCATGAAAGAAATTGAGGAAGACACAAAGAAATGGAAAAACGTTCCATGCTCATGGATTGGAAGAACAAATATTGTGAAGATGTCAATGCTACCTAGAGCAATCTACACATTCAATGCAATCCCCATCAAAATACCATCCACTTTTTTCAAAGAAATGGAGCAAATAATCCAAAAATTTGTATGGAACCAGAAAAGACCCCGCATAGCCAGAGGAATGTTGAAAAAGAAAAGCAAAGCTGGTGGCATCACAATTCCGGACTTCCAGCTCTATTACAAAGCTGTCATCATCAAGACAGCATGGTACTGGCACAAAAACAGACACATAGATCAATGGAACAGAATAGAGCCCAGAAATGGACCCTCAACTCTATGGTCAACTTATCTTTGACAAAGCAGGAAAGAATGTCCAATGGAAAAAAGACAGTCTCTTCAACAAATGGTGTTGGGAAAATTGGATAGCCACATGCAGAAGAATGAAACTGGACCCTTTCCTTACACCGCACACAAAAATAGACTTCAAATGGTTGAAAAACCTCAATGTGAGACAGGAGTCCATCAAAATCCTAAAGGAGAACACAGGCAGCAACCTCTTCGACCTCAGCCGCAGCAACTTCTTCCTAGAAACATTGCCAAAGACAAGGGAAGCAAGGTCAAAAATGAACTATTGGGACTTCATCAAGATAAAAAGCTTTTGCACAGCAAAAGAAACAGTCAACAAAACCAAAAGACAACCGACAGAATGGGAGAAGATATTTGCAAATGACATATCAGATAAAGGGCTAGTATCCAAAATCTATAAAGAACTTATCAAACTCAACACCCAAAGAACAAAGAATCCAATCAAGAAATGGGCAGAAGACATGAACAGACATTTTTCCAAAGAAGACATCCAAATGGCCAACAGACACATGAAAAAGTGCTCAACATTGCTCGGCATCAGGGAAATCCAAATCCAAACCTCAATGAGATACCACCTCACACCAGTCAGAATGGCTAAAATTAACAAGTCAGGAAATGACAGATGTTGGCGGGGATGCGGAGCAAGGGGAACCCTCCTACACTGTTGGTGGGAATGCAAGTTGGTGCAGCCACTCTGGAAAACAGTGTGGAGGTTCCTCAAAAAGTTGAAAATAGAGCTACCATATGATCCAGCACTTGCACTACTGGGTATATACCCCAAAGATACAAATGTAGGGATCCGAAGGGGTACGTGCACCCCGATGTTTATAGCAGCAATGTCCACAATAGCCAAACTGTGGAAAGAGCCAAGATGTCCATCGACAGATGAATGGATAAAGAAGATGTGGTATATATATACAATGGAATATTATGCAGCCATCAAAAGGAATGATATCTTGCCATTTGCAATGACGTGGATGGAACTGTAGGGTATTATGCTGAGCAAAATAAGTCAGTCCGAGAAAGACATGTATCATATGACCTCACTGATATGAGGAATTCTTAATCTCAGGAAAGCAACTGAGGGTTGCTGGAGTTGGGGGTGG
Organism: Neomonachus schauinslandi; assembly: GCF_002201575.2. Taxonomy (NCBI): domain Eukaryota; kingdom Metazoa; phylum Chordata; class Mammalia; order Carnivora; family Phocidae; genus Neomonachus; species Neomonachus schauinslandi. The sequence goes on from NC_058405.1 coordinate 77,006,280, forward strand.
GGTGGGAAGGATGCGGTGGCTTGGTGATAGACACTGGGGAGGGTATGTTCTCTGGTAAGCACTGTGAATTTTGCAAGACTGTTGAATCTCAGATCTGTACCTCTGAAACAAATAATGCAATATATGTTAAGAAAGAAAAAAAAAGAAGAAGATAGCAGGAGGGGAAGAATGAAGGGGGGGAAATAGGATGGGGAGACGAAGCATGAGAGACGATGGACTCTGAAAAACAAACAGGGTTCTAGAGGGGAGGGGTGTGGGAGGACGTGTTAGCCTGGTGATGGGTATTAAAGAGGGCACGTTCTGCATGGAGCACTGGGTGTTATGCACAAACTATGAATCATGGAACACTACATCAAATAGTAATGATGTAATGTATGGTGATTAACATAACAATAAAAAAATTTAAAAAGAAAAGAAAAAAATAAACATATATTCAGAATCATAAAGCAAAACTCAACTCTGTTCTGTTTCAAAAGGCACATCTAAAACCTCATCTTCTGAAAGGTTAAACATAGTATATATATAGGTATGCCAGATAAAGAAGAGCATATGTTGTTGCTATTTTATAAATCAAGTAAAAAGCACGCATCGAAACAAAGAAGTATTATGCTAAAATGTATAATTCACACAGTGAAAATGCGACAGTTTTGAATATCAGTTCATCAAATAAAAGTAATGAAGCCTATGTAGTAGTAATTAAAGAATTTTCCAAAAACTCTCTTATTCTTCTCCTCTTAATCCAAGATAGATGAAGCAGCTAAGAAAAAGTAATGATATAGAAGAGATAAGCAAAATAATCAATGAATTAGACTGGAGGTTAATACATTTTATTTTCTACTGTAATTGATAAGAAAATTTATTTTCAAGTATATATGTAATATTCATGAAATTGAACTTATATTAGGACACAAAAATATATTAATGTATTCTAAAAGAGGAATTACTACAGACAGCCTTGTTTTATGTCAATATAATAAAACCAGAATTTTATTTCACAGTTCAAAACAAATATGGACTTCACCTAAAATTTGAAAATATTCTAGTAACTTATACTTGGGTCAAATTGAAAATACAAAACAAGCAATGAAATTTTAGAGAACGACAAGACAATTATCATATGATGTCACTGATATGTGGACCTTAAGAAACAAGGCAGAGAATCATAGGGCAAGAGAGAAAAAAAATGAAACAAGACAAAACCAGAGAGAGAGACAAACCACAAGAGACCCTTAATCTTAGGAAACAAACTGAGGGTTGCTGGAGTGGAGGAAGGTGGGGGGGATGGGGTTAAGGGGTGATGGACTTTGGGGAGGGTATGTGTTGTAATGAGCACTGGGTATTATATAAGACCGATGAATCGCAGACCTGTACCCCTGAAACAAATAATACATTATATGTTAATTAATTGAATTCAAATGTAAAAAAAGCCAAAAAAAGAAAGAAGAGGACAATAATGAAAATAGCATGTACCCAAAGCTATGAAAGACATTCAAGTAATACTAAAAGAAAATTTGTAGCCTTTAACACTCATATAAGTTTAAGAAAACAAAAGAAAATAAACTAAGCACCTGGATAAATATATTTTAAAAGTCCAATTAAATAAATAAAATTAGAAGAAAGGAATTATTGAAAAATAAAACAAAGTAATCAGTATAGAACCAAAATGAGTAAAAAAATAAATAAGCAGAAAAAATGGGAGTTTTGATGCACAAAATAGTAAAGATTGATATACCATTCACAAACCTAATCAATACAAAGGGGAAAAGCTCAAACTCACAAAAGAAGAAATTCACAGGATCATAGAGACTGGAAATTTTTAAAAAATCAGGAAACTGTTTTGGATAATTCTATGAAAATAAATTTGAAACTCTGCATACAAATTTTTTCTAGGAAAATATAATTTAATAAACCTGACTCTAGGAAGAATGAAAAGCCAATATAGATTATTTCCATAGAAGGTAAAATTAAAATTGTCAAAGACCTATTCCTCAGACTTTGAAACTAAAGGTAGGCTGAGATTTTCACAGGGAAATTTTACCAAATCTTTGAAAGGCAGGTAATTCCAATAATATTTAAAACTCTCCTAAAGCTTTATGAAAGGAAAACTTGCTCATTTTTTAAAGAAGTGGGCATAATATAGATACCAAATTCCAATAATGATTGTATTAATATGGAAATTTATATATTGGTATTATTTAAGAATATCAGTGCAAAAGTCTTTATAAAAAAGGTATTCCATAGCACAAGAAATTATATATTATAACCAAGTAGGTTTTATTCCCATATAATTCCAATATAATTTTATATAAAATGGAATTACATAAAATTCTAATATAATTTTAACATTATATTCGTGGTATTAGTCAATGAAATTAGAAGTACAGACATATGGAAATATAACAATCAGAAGGAAGAGGTAAAACTACCTTTATTTGTAAATATATGATTATCTAAATTCCAAATCCATCAATTAAAAAATCACAAACAATAAATTACCAATTAAAGCAGCAGTACATAAATTATCTATATAAAAATCAATAGCCTTCAAATACACAATGAACTGGATGATATAATTAAAAAGAAAAGTACATTTTAAAGAGCAACAGAGATGATCAAGAAATGTGTGATAACTAAAAGATAAACTTGAAACCTTTTTTGATGGACCCCAAGTAGATTTGAACAAGTGGAAACACACCTCATGTCCTTGGAAAGGAGCACTCCAAATCTGAAGAAGGTCAGTTCTTTATAAATGTATAGAAACTTAATATCTCAATAAAAATAACAACTGTTTGGAACTAGACAATCAAATTCTCAGATTCATATAAAAAATGAAGAAGTGACAAAAATTAGAGAAAATCTGAAAATGGAGAGCAACTGGGAGGGATCTTCTCTACCACATATTTACATATACTGAGCCTCAAAGATTAAAACCAAATGGCACTGGCATATGTATAAACAGATATCATTGGAATGCTAGAGAAAGACCAGAAACAGAACCGTGACACACAAGAACTTCAAATGTGACAGTAGCATCCCAAGTTGGATATGTCAAAACATTAAATTATAAAAACACCAGAAGAAAGCATGAGCAAATCATTTATACCTTGGAATGGAAAGGGCTTTATAACTATGATTTAAAATCCAGAAGCTACAGAGGCACCTGGGTGACTCATTGGGTTAAGCATCTGACTCTTGGTTCTGGCTCAGGTCATGATCTCAGGGTCATGAGATGGAGCCCAGAATTAGGCTCCGTGCTCAGCAGGAAGTCCCCTTGAGATTCTCTTTCTCCCTCTGCCACAGCACCCTGCCCCCCAATGCTTTCGCTCTCTCAAATAAATAAATAAGTCTTAAAAAAAAAATAAAGTCCAGAAGCTCTATAAGACAGAGACTTAATAATCTGTATTTATTTATTTTGTTTTGAGCTTTTAAATCATGTAAATGTATTTCTTATTTAAACATGTAATTATACTAAGAATATTCTTTTAGCTCTAGCTTTCTAAGTTTTTTTTTCTTCCTGTGTATTCTTTTCATGCCCATTTAGAAGTGGTCCAGAAATTAAATGAGCTACTTCTGTGACCAATTCAGCACTCCCACAAAAGGGTTCTGTAATATACTTTAAGAGAAACACCTCTCTAACTCCACACACAGAGCGAGAGGGACAAGCACTCTCCTGGGACCAGGAATCTGGATGTTAATCCCAGCTTGGATAGCAATAAGCCCCAGTAGCTCGCAGCTCCTCTTCCCTCCTCCATCAGGTAAGGTGGACAAATCTAAAATTGCCAATGTTTCTTTCAGCCTGGGAATCCCTTAGCAACGTCTACTCAGTTAGACATTTGGCATAAACACTTTCAAGCATGTTCTCATATTTGTCTTGGGAAGAACTATCCAACATTCTAGTCCTGCAACCAATTTAAAGATTAAGCAGAATTTTGAAAACTTCTGTACTCTTTGCATCTATCTTTGCCTGAGGTATTTCTTCTTACACTTTCTTTTTTTTTTTTTTTTAGTTTGAGCACTTGTGCCCAGAAAATGGTAAGCTCAAGCTCTAATCAAAACAGATGAAAACTACTAGAACAATGTAGGAAGGGTTACAATGACTCCAGTGTCCTGCTTGTCAATGATTTAAAAAAAAGAAAAAGGGAAGTAGGGAAGTACGGAAAGAGACTGTTACATCCTAGAAATTCAGAGCAATTACCTAAGTGCCTCCCAAATTTACTAGACTGAATTTCTTGGAGTAAATTTGACACTACCATCTGCTTATTTATTTGCTTGTTTAAAATAGACTATAATTGATTTTTAGATTTAAACCTTCTGAAGACATTAAAAAAATTAAAGTTTATTCAGTCAGTCTTAGACAAAGTCCTCATTTGTTTTCCAGGGTACATTTGACTTGTAAAGCTTTCATTAGTAATTATAATTTATTGACCATGTTATTACTATGTAATCGTCATTTGGAGATGAACATCATGTCCTGTTTAAGCATATTGCATTTAAATTATCTACTATATTTCCTTCTGAGATACATTTACATTAAAGTTGATTGATAAAAACTAATGATTTGTAATGGAATACAATGCCTTTGAGGTCAAATCTGGACATTGAATTTGCAATGTGTCCATGAATAGCTAAAGATAGCAGTCTTTTTTGGAGGTACATCTTCTCTAGAAAAAACACCTCCCTTGAAAAGGAGAAAAAGAGAACTAGGGCACATGTTAAGAGGATGGGGTCATATTTATGGAGCTTAAAACTTAAAAAAATACATGTAGGTGCACAAAAACACAGGTGATGCTTGAGCATTGTGATGGTTTGCCTCTCCTTGTGGCTTTTTTCAGGTTAACACACAGTCAACCTAAGGAGATGGAACTAGCACTTGTAAAATAATTAATAAATGACCACATGTGAGTTATGTGACACTTAATCAATTTGCACCCCAAAATAAGTATCAGGTAAGGCACACTGATGGAATCAGAGCTAAAGCGGCATTGAGGTATTGCGGTGATGAAGTGGCAGCTGAGATTTATAGCTCAGTGCTGTTTCCTGGCTACACATTAGCTTGTCCCACAAAATTTTAATGGACGAATAGAAGAGGAAGAATTGGAAACTATGCAGGACAAACAGCACTAACAAATGTTCAGAAATTGGAATTCTGTATGTTGACAGACAAAAATATAAGTGGCTCCATTAAATCAAGAGGCTATGCTTGGGAAGAAGTAGTGAATTTGGTTGCTTCAGTAGGGCAGGTGGAGATGATAAACAGTTTTTAATATCTTGGAGAAATTTGGGTGTGATAACCAAAGTCTGTGACCTCTTGGGTCTGTCAGGGAGGAAAACACTTTTCCTCTACCTTCTCAGGTTCAGAATTGGGGTACCTCATGTAAAACTGATAAAAGACAGATTAGCAAGAGAAAAGACAAAGTTCATTGACATAAATACATGGAATCTCACAGAAAACGTGGATCAGAAAGGCAGCTAGAATTTGGGACTTATACACCATCTTATTAGGAGAAGGGGAGAGGGAGAAAGACACTTCTGGGTAAGAAAATGACTTTTAGGCAAGATAAATGGGCTCTGAGGAGAATAGTTGGAAGATATGATAGTTTTCTGACAATGTCTGTTTAAGGTGACTTCTTATTCTCGTGCTGACCTCTCCAGTGATAGGAGTCTGTCTTTCCTGGTTGGAAAACTCCTGGGAAGGGCATTTATAGCAGTTGAGTTCTTTTGGGAGACTCTGCTTTTAGGCAAATAAGTGGGGTGCAGGAAAACACAGATGCACACACACAACTCTTCTTGTGTCTGTTGATTCTCAAATGTCTTCCTCTCAAAATGATCCTTATGCCACTGTGGTGTATTCTGATCCGTTCAGGCAGCAAATATACAAACCATAGTGACATTCCCCAACTAGCCATATGCAAGATGGATGGCTCTGTGGCTTTCCTGGAAGCCCTCTGGGGAAGGGTTGCAATAATCCGGATGTGTGACTGATGTGAGTGAGAACCAGGTTCGTGATATGAAGGAAGTGTATAAGAAATGAAGAACTGTGCTATCTTCATGTGAGCAAAAACAAGTCCAAAATTATTTTCAAAAATAACATCATCTCATCAACAGAGCATCAAGGAGACACATTGCCATGTAAACAAGATGTGACATTCCACTTTATTGTTTCAAATTGCTTTAAATGTGTAAATATTCATCATTGCTTCAAAACTCTGATGGATGTAATATGATTACATTGTTTACTATGACAATACATAACAATGGCTTGTTGAAAGTGTACATTGTCTCATTAAATCTCTTCTTTAGAGTTTTAAAGAGATAAGTGAAAATGAAAGCATTTACAAGATATTTTTATATCACCTTTCCTCAAACCTATCATCCTGCAGGCCTACTTTGGTTCCTGATTGCTGTCCTTTGAATGCTGGGCCTAACGTGCATATTTGAGCCCCATCATTTCAACTCCACCTGACATTTACCACATCAATCACACGTCTGAAAAAGAAAAAAAAAAAAAGCTTAAATGATTTTTCCATATCTGTAGTGCTGGGGAAAGAATAGATCTTTTAAAAATAATATATTAAATCTTTGTCCAAAAGTTTTTTTTTTTTAATATTTACTTATTTAAGTGATCTCTACACCCATTGTGGGGCTCGAACTAATGACCCCAAGATCAAGAGTTACATACTCCCCTGACTTAGCCAGCCAGGTGCCCCTGTCCAAAAGTGTTTAATATAAATTTTTTTCTTTTTTTTTAAATTTTATTATGTTATGTTAATCACCATACATCACATCATTAGTTTTTGATGTAGTGTTCCATGATTCATTGTTTGCATATAACACCCAGTGCTCCATTCAGTACGTGCCCTCCTTAATACCCATCACCAGGCTAACCCATCCCCCCAACCCCCTAATATAAATTTTTTCAAGGAGAATGAATACCAGGATGTGTCCAAATTCTAATCTTTGATTCTGGGTATAGTTGCAGAGAGGGCTCTGGCGTGTGAGGTGTCAAAGGGAACAAGAAGGCAGAAGCAACAAGAGTGACCTAGGGCTTCCACTAATTTTCCTTAAACATTTCATAGTCTTGGGTGTGGATGTTCTCCCATGAGCATTAACTCCCACACATTAAACAGGACTGATTACATTTCTCATTCCATTGTATTGGTTTTCTTAGACTCTTAGAATTTGCCCCCAAAGCTTTTCCTCCCTTCGCACCTGCTTCACTCCCTTACCCTGTTACCAGCAAATGCCATGACCTTAGCCTGGGCTGATCTTTTCTAGGCTGAGGAGTTCTCTTTTCTGTTTCTGTCTGATGGCCAATTAATTCCTTCAGCTGTTTTTCCAAAGTTTCTCATTTGATCCTAGTATTTTCTGCAGTCAGGAAGGGTAAAGCCAACAATTCCTAAAGTTGAAATCCTAAATTCCTGGGTACTTGGAGTAGCGCGGATGGTTATTAAATGGACTAGTGAACCTGCTTGGAGCCAGTGGCTTGGATAGCATCTTAGTTGAACCCTTATTCCATCTAAGCTGCATGCTCTAGGGTAGGCCATACCAAGTGGCACTCAAACCGTTCTGACTCGAAGACTAATATTTTGTTCAGAGCATAAAGCCTGGACTATGTTTTTGTTATAAATGAAATGAAACTGTCTTATGCCTTCTAATAATGAAGGGGTTTTGAGTCATAGCTTTTCACCTTCTCTTGCTAACAATAGGAAAAATTGCTTTTGCAGCTCAACCAAACTTATGAATGCCTGAAGTGAAAAAAAGATACAAAGCAGAACAAATCCTAAGAATCTGTAATTTCATCGTTCTGAAATAAACTACAATCTTTAATTGCTCCTCTATGAAAATTGTCTATAAAGATGGCTATAAGAACACCTAAGGCAAAAAATTCTGTTCCTGTTTTTTTTGTCCCCTGTGTGTGTGTGTGTTCCTTGAGTGGATGTTCCCGCTAACTCCCTACCTGCTTTAATAGTTGAGTTTTTTAGAAACATCAGCAATTAATAAGAGGTCAATCATTCCTCTGAATTATTGTATTTATTTGTCTATCCCAGGTTTTGTCAGACTAAGCACACACAAATTTAAACTGAAATTCAACTAGTCAATATGTTTGGAAATCTGCAAAATTGTAATAAGAATTTGACATGATTTTGATTTGCAAGGGTTAAATCCTTAAATCCTTCTCTTTCTGTTGTTAACACATTTGTCAAGGTGCTATCCTTACTAAAAATGGAAAATGCTGACCCACACCCGCCTCAGAGAAAACTCTGTCTAGTGGTCGACCTGAAGAAACAATATCTAAGATTAGTGATTATTTGACATCTGCCATGCACCTAGTTGAGAACTTCCTGTGCTCTTCCTCATTCCTTCTAGCAGCTTTCAAGTAGGTATTGTCCTGCACCCCTTTTCACACTTGGGTAAATTGAACTCACAAGGGGTAAATATCTTACATAAGGTCATGAAGGAAAATGTAGCTGCTCCTCAGAAAATGTAGCCCAGGGACTATTAATTATTTTCTCTGGTTAATGGTTAATAACTACCATAGTTTGACACCCAGAAATTTTCTCAAATATTACACGTGAGTAGCAGTTCTCCCTAAAATCCACTTTTTTGGATTGAAATTGATTCACTGATGAAGGGTTATCTTTCATGCATGAGACCCTGTTTGATATTTTCTTTTTTGAAGACTGAATATTATCAGTTCTCTTTTACAAATGGTATTTTTCTGAGAGTGATGACAAGTATCTGGCAGTTTTATTTTTGCCTGCTTTATAAAAGTTATATTTAGGAACCTATGAAACTATTCATGAAAGTGAATTCTCTTTTTTAATTTTTTATTATCTTTATACAAAACCTCCACAGACATTCCACACTCAGTGTCCTCTGAATCCACTTCAATAACTGCAGCTAACCCTGACCTTTCCATGGAACATAAATGTAAGCATGAGAATTCACCACTGTTATTATACATTAATTTCAACAAAGATTATCTACTGGAAAAGTAGAACTGAGTGAATGTCTCTTTAGCTTGTTGTATGTGAGAGAATTTTTTTTTTCTGTGTTTGAAGAGTTACAGATTTTGTCTATGAAATGTTTGCTAATGATATACCTGGAGATGAACAGATGTTCATATCTTGATGGTTAACAATTTCCTTGTTTCTACCTTTTAATCTCTTGCTCTTAGACTAATGGATTATAATCGTCTTGTGTTCTAGGGGCCTGGAGATCCTCTTGGAGCACAAGGACAGCAAAGGGCTTTCTGAAACTCAATTCTAAGCATTTTTTGTTGTTGTTAAATTAAAATACAGATACAATCAATTTGGTAGTATCATGATATAAGAAGAGTGGGGTGCTTGTTTTCTCCTCCTGGGCTTTACATGGTTTCTTTTCTAAAAGGAAAGTTGGCTTAACGGAGACATCCAACTTTGGAGGATGCATTACCTAGCGGTGAGTGACATGAAGGTCTGTTTACAAGGCTTTGTACTGAAGTCAAACTCAGCACACTTGGTGATTTTGTGTCCACTTTTAATCTACAACCTATGTACCACTGCTCATTCAATCTGAGACTTTCTTTCTGCTGCTTAGCAGTGTGATCTCACAAAACCCACACAGAGGAGCCCCTGCCTGGGCTGAGCTGCAAGTGCCACAGGAAACCATTGCCAAGATTTCTTACCTGTGAATTTTGTCCTGAAATTTCTCTCCTTCTGCCCTTTGGAGTGGGTCATAAAAAATGCCTGAAAGGCTTGAACAGGTTGAAGTCTCCGAGACTCAGAACACGGCCTTTGGAGAAAGATGGCAGCATAATAGGAGGACTCTACAATCATCTCACCCCTAGAGCACAGCTAGATAACTATCATATCATTCTGAATACCCATAAAACTGACCTGAGTACTGACAGAACAAACTGCACAACTAGAGGGAGAGAAGAGGCTGCATAGAGGAGGTAGGAAGTGCAAAGACATGGTTTTGGGGGAGGAAAGGATCTCAAATGCTTTGGAGGGGAGGGAGTCCTGATCACAGAGAAAGGAGAGAGAGACACGTGCACAAGGAATTGCACAAGAACACTTCCCCAAAGCCATTGACTGGGAAAATAGAGGCGACATTTTTCATGAGTTTTTGCAACCACTGGGGCTCAAAGATTGGAGGCTTAAAGGTTGGTGAACTTGCTGGGACAGAGACCTGAGGACATTGCCTGACTCCTGAAGAGTAGGCAGGCACACAAGCACTGGGGCAGATAGCACGGTCTGAGGATTGCCTAGGGCACACAAGTAGACACTTATTTTTGGAGTGCATCTTTGAGAGGTGGCATTGCCTCTCTGAGGACAAAAGAACTGGCAAGGGCCATTATGCTCCCCGGCTCCTTGGCATACGCACAGAAACACTTGCTGAGGGCAGCTAGCCTGGGTACCACTGTTCAGCCTGCTTGTTCCAAATCACATGCCCTGCACTCTGGAGTAACTGCCCTTCTGGGTCAAACCTGCATTGTGCCAGCACAGTGAGACCCTCCCCCAGAGGGCCAGCACAGGTCCCCACCACACAGTCCCTGAAGTTTAGAATTTAACAAGTCAGCAGGCTTGGCTGGGATAGAGCCCAAAGTGCACTGCACTGCTCCAGGCAGGCAAGTGACCCAGAGACAGACAGTGTGAAATCAGCGATCTGACCCACGAGGGGGAAATTATTCCGTCCTCTGAAAGTGCTTCCCTGAGTGCAGTGAGCAGGGACTCCCCGCTCCAGGGACACCATTTCCCTTGCCTGCCCCTCAGCCTAAACCAACTTCAGTAAACAGCACTGTGCCAACACAGGCTGCCTAACCTGCCTACACCAAGCTCCGGCCCCTGAGCTCTGCAGGTACTTTTTTGCTATGGCAAGTGTGCCTAAGGACCAGTGCCATGGGCCCCTCTCCTGGAAGACCAGCACAAACCCCCGCACGCATATCCTCCATTGACCATAGCGTTTTGCAAGCCTTCAGTTCTAGTGAAAACAGCATCAGGTCTCATTAAGAAGCAAATCATAGCACACCTAATTAAAACTCGCCACACTCTGGCCAAGGTTCAACACTGCCCACTGCAGGCAAGGAGAACCTCTGCAGATGACTGTCCTGAAGGACAGAGCAGCCAGAACACACGTGCACACACCAGAGACACTCCCTGAAGTGCCAGGCCCTGGGCCCTAGATGACCTCTTCTTCATAACGTCATTACTCTCAGGAAAAGGAAACCTAACAGGCCTTTCTACCACACAGAAGACAGAGACCTAGACAAAATGCCAAAACAGAGGAATTCATCCCAGAAGAAAGAACAAGATAAGATCATGACCAGAGATCTAATCGAAACAATGATGGAAGTAATATGCCTGATCCAGAATTCAAAGCAACAGCGTTAGGGATACTCATCAGGCTTGAGAAAGAATGGAAAAAAACCTCAGGAAGGCCCTTACCACAGAGATAAAAGAGTTAAAAAAATATATAGTCAGAAATGAAATATACAATTGAGATTCTGAATAGTCTGGATGTAATAATGACCACAAGGATGGAAGAAGAAGAGGAATGAATAAGTGATATAAAAGATAAAATTATGGAAAATAATGAAGCTGAACAAAAGAGAGAAAGAAGATTTAAGGAACACAAAAACAGACTTAAGGAACTCAGTGACTCAAACGTACTAACATTTGTATCATAGGAGTCCCAGAAGAAGAAGAGAGAGAAAAAAGGGAAGAAAATTTATTTGAGGAAATAATAGCAGAAAACTTCCCTAATCTTCAGAAGGAAACAGATATCCAGATCTAAGAGGCACAGAGGGCTTCCATCAAAATCAACAAAAGCAGGCCAACACAAAGACATGTTGTAATTAAATTTGCAAAATAAAGCAATAAAGAAAAAATCCTAAAAGCACCAAGACAAAAAAAGTCACTAACTTACAAGGGACTATAACACTAGCTGCAGATGCCCCAACAGAAACTTGACAAGCCAGAAGAAAGTAGCATGATATATTCTAAGTAGTGAATGGGAAAAATATGCAGCCAAGAATACTCTATCCAGCAAGGCTATTCATTCAGAATCAAAGGAAAGATAGAGTTTTCCACACAAACAGAAACTAAAGGAGTTTGTGACCACTAAACAAACCCTGTATGAAATATTAAAGAGGACTCCTTGAGTGGGGAAAAAAAGGCCCAAACAACAAAGACTAGAAAGGAACAGAAAACATCACCAGAAACAATGACAAAACAAGTAATAAAATGGCAATAAATACATATGTATCAATAATTACTCTGAATGTAAATAGATTAAATGCTCCAAACAAAAGACATAGAGTGTCACAGTGGATAAAAAACAAGACCCAGGGCACCTGGGTGGCTCAGGCTGTTAAGCCTCCGACTCTTTGTTTTGGCTTAGGTCATGATCTCATGGGTTGTGGGATCGAGCCCGGCATTGGGCTCTGCACTCAGATCGTGGAGTCTGTTGAAGATTCTCTCCCTCAGCCCCTCCTCCCAATTCTCTTTCTCTCTATCTCTCTCAAGTAAATAAATCTTAAAAAAACAAAAAAAACAAAAAAAGCACACACACAAAAAAACCAAGACCCACCTCTATGCTGCCTATGAGAGACTCGTTTTAGACCGAAAGACACCTACTGATTGAGAGTGAGGAGATGGAGAAATATTTATCTTGTAGATAGACATTAAATAATACCAGAGTAGCAATACTTATATCAGATAAACTAGATTGTAAACTGAAGACTGTAACAAGAGATGACAAAGGGCACTATATCACAATAAAGGGGATCAAAAGAGAAGATGTAACAATTGTAAATATTTATGCCCCCAACATGGGAGCACCCAAATATATAAAGCAATTAATAACAAACATAAAGGAACTCATTTGATAATAATACAATAATATTAGGGGACTTTAACAACCCAATTGCAGCAATGGACAGATCATCTAAGCAGGAAATCAATAAGGAAATAATGACTTTGAGTGACACACTGGGCCAGATGGACTTCACAGATATATTCAGAACATTTCATCCTAAAGAAGCAGAATACACATTCTTTTTGAGTGCACATGGGACATTCTTCAGAACAGATCACATTAGAGGTCACAAATCTGGTCTCAACAGTACAAAAAGCTTGAGATCATACCATGCATATTTTCTGACTGCAGCACTATGAAATTTGAAGTCAACCACAAGAAGAAATTTGGAGACCAAAAATACATGGAGGTTAAACAACATGCTACTAAAGAATGAATGGGTCAACCAGGAAATCAAAGGAAAAATAAAAACATACGTGGAAACAAATGAAAATGAAAAACATGATGGTCCCAAACCTTTGGGATCCAGCAAAAGTGGTCCTAAGAGGGCAGTATATAGCAATACAGACTTATCTCAAGAAGCAAGAAAAATCTCAAGTAAACAACCTGATCTTATGCCTAAAGGAGCTAGAAAAAGAACAAATGAAGCCTAAAGCCAGCAGGAGGAAGGAAATAATAATGAATAGAGCAGAAATCAATGATACAGAATAAAAAAAAATAGATCAATTAAACCAGCAGCTGGTTTTTTGAAAAACAATGAATAGAACTGAAAAGCCTTAGCCAGATTGATCAAAAAGAAAAGAGAAAGGACCCAAATTCATAAAATCACAAATGAGAGGAGAAATAACAACCAACACCACAGATATACAATTATGAAAGAATATTTTTAAAAACTATATTCCAACTAATTGGAACAACTTGGAAGAAATGGACAAATTCCTAGAAACATATAAACTACCAAAACTGAAATAGGGGGAAATAGAAAATTTGAACAGACTGATAGCCAGCAAAGAAACTGAATCAGTAATCAAAATCTCCCAACAAATGAAAGTCCAGGGCCAGACAGCTTCACAGGAGAATTCTACCAAATATTTATTTATTTTTTTTAAAAGATATTATTTATTTATTTGAGAGAGAGAATGAGAGAGAGAGAGAGCATGAGAGGGGGAGGGTCAGAGGGAGAAGCAGACACCCTGCTTAGCAGGGAGCCCGATGTGGGACTCGATCCTGGGACTCCAGGATCATGACCTGAGCCGAAGGCAGTCGCTTAACCAACTGAGCCACCCAGGTGCCCCTCTATCAAATATTTAAATAAGAGTTAATAACTATTCTTCTCAAACTATTCAAAAAAATATGAAGGAAAACTTCCAAATTCATTCTATGAAGCCAGCATTACCCTGATACCAAAACCAGACAAAGGCTCCCTAAAAAAAAGGACTCCAGTCCAATATCCCCATTGAACATGGATATGAAAATTCTCAATAAAATACTAGCAAATTGAATCCAACAATACATTAAAAGAATCATTTACCTAGGTCAAGTGGGATTTATTCCTGGGCTACAGGGGTGGTTCAATATTCATGAATCAATCAATGTGATACACCACATTAATTTTTTTTGATATACCACATTAATAAAAGAAAGGATAAGAACCATATGATCCTTTCAGTAGATGCAGAGAAAGCATTTGACAAAGTTCAATACCCACTCATGATAAAAACCCTCAACAAGGTAGGGATAGAGGGAGCATACCTCAACATAATAAAGGCTATAGGTGAAAAAACCATAGCTAATATCATCCTCAATGGGGAAAAACTGAGACCTATTCTTCTATGTCAGGAATAAGACAGGGATGTCCTCTCTCGCCTCTGTTATTTAACATAGTACTGGAAGTCCTAGCCTCAGCAATCAGACAACAAAGAGAAATAAAAGGCATCCATATCATCAGGGAAGAAGTCAGACTGTCACTATTTGTGGATGACATGATACTTTATATAGAAAACCCAAAAGTCTCCACCAAAAAATTGCTAGAACTCATACACAAATTCAGTAAAGTCCAGAATTCAAAAATCAACATACAGAAATGTTGCATTTCTATGTACCAATAATGAACCAGCAAAAAGAGAAATCAAGGAATCAATCCCATTTACAATTGCACCAAAACCCATAAGATACCTAGGAATAAACCTAACCAAAGAGGTAAAAGATCTTTATTCTGAAAACTATAAAATACTGATGAAAGAAATTGAAGATGACATAAAGAAATGAAAAAAAAATATTCCATGCTCATGGATTGCAATAACAAATATTGTTAAAATGCCTATACTACCCAAAGCAATATAAACATTTAATGCAATTCCTATCAAAATACTACCAGGATTTTTCCACAGAGTTAGAACAAACAATCCTAAAATTTGTATGGAACCATAAAAGACCCCAAATAGATGAAACAAACTTGAAAAGGAAAAGTAAAGCTGGAGACATCAGAATTCTGGACTTCAAGTTATATTACAAAGCTGTAGTCATCAAGACAATATGGTACTGGCACAAAAATAGACATAAAGATCAATGGAGAATAGAAAACCCAGAAAGAACCCATAACTGTATCCTCAACTAATCTTCAACAAAGCAGGAAAGAATATCCAATGGCAGAAAGATAGTCTTTTCAACAAAAGGTGTTGGTAAAACTGGACAGTAACATACAAAAAAGTGAAACTGACCACTTTCTTACACCATACACAAATATAAATTCAAATAGATTAAAGCCCTAAATGTGAGACTTGAAACCGTAACAGTCCTAGAGAACATAGGCAGTAACCTCTTTGACACTGGCTGCAGCAACTTCTTTCTAGATATGTCTCCTGAGGCAAAGGAAACAAAAGCAAAAATAAACTATTGGTACTGGTAATACATCAGAATGAAAAGCTTCTACACAGCAAAGGAACCAATGAACAAGACTAAGAGGCAACCTATGGAATGGAGAATATATTTGCAAATGACATATCTGGTAAAGGATTAATATCCAAAATCTACAAGGAACTTATAAAACTCAACACCCAAAAAACAAATAATCCAATTAAAAAATGGACCAAAGACATGAATAAACATTTTTCCAAAGAAGACATCCAGCCGGCTAACAGACACATGAAAAGATGCTCAACATCACTCATCATTAGGGAAATATGAATCAAAACTACAATGAGGTATCACTTCACACCAGTCAGAATGGCTAAAATCAACAACACAGGAAACAACAGGTGATGGCTAGGATGTGGAGAAAGGGGAACACTATTACACTGTTGGTGGGAATGCAGGCTGGTGTAGCCACTGTGGAAAACAGTATGGAAGTCCCTCAAAAATTTAAAAATGGAACTTCCATACTATCCAGCAACTGCACTACTATGTATTTACCCAAAGGATACAAAAATACTAATTCTAAGGGGCACATGCACCTGGATGTTGATAGCAGCATTATCTACAATAGCCAAATTATGGAAAGAGCCCAAATGTCTATTGACTGATGAATGAATAAAAAGGAGGTGGTATATATACACAATGGACTATTACTCAGCCATAAAAAAGAATGAAATTTTGCCATTTGCAAGGACATGGATGGAGCTAGAGAGTATCATGCTAAGCAAAATAAGTCAGTCAGAGAAAGACAAATACCATATGGTTTCACTCATATGTGGAATTTAAGAAAAAAACAAATGAACATGGTGGGGAAAAAAGATAGGTAAGTCAAGAAACAGACTCTTAACTATGGAAAACAAACTGATGGTTACTGGACAGGCAGTGGTGGCAGGGGTGGGGGGTGGGGGGCAGATGGGTTAAACAGGTGATGGGGATTAAGGAGGGCCCTTGTGATGAGCACCTGGTGTTGTATATAAGTGATGAATTACTAAATTCTACAACTGAAACTAATATTGCACTGTATGTTAACTAGCTAGAATTTAAAAACTTGGAACAAAAATAAATAAAGAAAAACTTAAAAAAAAGAGAGAGAGCAGCCCTTGGTCAGGGTGTTTGTGGATTTGTTACTACAACAGTGACTAATAGAATAATAGAATCTCATTATGATCCTCCATGTACAATTTGATTATTTTACTACTTAAAGAAAGTTATATGCAAATTGTGTTCAGAATCATTCTTGCCTTTGGTAACTGCCTCGTTTGTGGCCTAAAAGTTGAAAAAGAGAAAGCAGAAAATAAACATCTATAGAAAACATTCATACCCTAGAAAGCTAAGGATTTAAGGACTCTCTTGATGCTTAGCTAATATTCCAGGTGCCCCCAATATTCAGCTTTTTATTCTTTGTTCTTCCCTTTATGTCCTTAATTTATAGTTTTATGGGGGGCATTACAATGAAAAATCCATTTATCATACATGTGAGAAATTTTATCACAATGATGAGCTTAAGAGATCACTTTGTGTATATTTTGCTGAAATGCATTGAAAACTCAAGTAGATCGTCTATATGGTAACATTCAATTGTTTTGAAGACTTTATTTTTTAAAGAAGTTTCAGGTTCACAGCAAAACCGAGAGGAAGGTATGGAGATTTTCCATATGTTCCCTGCCTGGACATATGCATACCTCCTCTATCAATATCCCTGACACGAGTGGTTCGATTTGTTATAATTGATAAACCTACAGTGACATATTGCCATCACCAAAAGTCCAGCGTTTGCATCAGGGTTCACTTTTGGTGTTGTATTCTTCATGGGTTTGGAGAAATGTATAATAATGTCTATCCACCATTATGGCACCACACAGGGTATTTTCACGCCCCCCCAAAATCCACTGTGCTCCACCTATTCATTCCTCCCTCTCTTCCAACCCTGGGGAACCATTGATCTTTTTACTGTCTTCATAGTTTTGCTTTTTCTGAAATGTCATAGAAGTGGAATCATACAGTATGCAGTCTTTTTCAGATTAGCTTCTTTCACTCAGTAATATGCATTTATATCCCCTCCAAATTGTTTATGGTTTGATAGCTCATTTTGATAGCTCGTTTTAGTGTTGAATAATATTCTGTTATCTGGATGTGCCAGTTTACTTATCCATTCATCTGTTGAAGGACATCTTGGCAATCATGAATAAAGCTTCTATAAACATTCTGTGTGCAGATTTTTGTGTGGACATAAGTTTTCAACTCCTTTGGGTAAATACCAAGGAGTGATTTCTATGTCATATGATAAGAGCATGTTTAGCTTTTCAAGGCACTGCCAACCTGTCTTCCAAAGTGTCTGCATCATTTTGCACACCTACCAGCAATGTAGGAGAGTTCCTCTGGCTCTACATCCTCCCAAGCATGTGGCATTATCAGTGTTCCAGATTTTGACCAAAATAGGTATGTAGTGGTATCTGGGTATAGAAAAATATACTTCAAAACAATAAATGCTATATATTATGAGCAAACAGATTAAATCATACTAAATGGTGAAAAGCTGAAATTTTCCTATAAGATCAGGAGCAAGACAATGATGCCACACTTGCTGTGTTTATTTAACATAGTACTGGAAGGCCTAGCCAGAGAAATTAGGCAAGAAAAAGAAATTAAAGTCAACCAAATAAGAAAGGAAGATACAAAACTGTCTCTATGTGCAGGTGACATGATATAGAAGACCCTAAAGACTCCACCAAAAAAGCTGTAAGTAAATTCAGTAAAGTTGCAGGATACAAAATTAATATGCAAAAATCAGTTGCATTTCTATATACTGACAATAAACTATCAGAAAGAAAAATTAAGAAAACAATCCAATTTACAATTGTGTGGAAAAAAATACCTAGGAATAAAGTTAACCAAAAGGTGAAAGATCTATACACAGATAACTGTAAGACATTGATTGATGAAAGAAATAGAAGAAGACACAATTAAATGGAAAGATATTCCATGCTTATGAATTTAAGTAATTAATATTGTTAAAATGTCCATACCACATAAAGCAATATACAGATTCAATGCAATACTTATTAAAATTCCAACTGCATTTCTCACAGAAATAAAACAATCTTAAAATTTGTATGAAATCACAAAAGACCCCAAGTAGCCAGCACATTCTTGAGAAATAAGAACAAAACCAGAGATATCACAGTTCCTGATTTTAAAACTGCATTCCAAAGCTATAGTAATAAAAAAATATGGTATTGGCAATAAAAGCAGATACATAGAATAATAAAACAGAATAGAGTGTCCAGAAACAAACCCATACATATATGGTCAATTAATTTATGACAAAAAAGCCAAGAATATACAATGGGGAAAGGACAGTTTCATTAATAAGTGGTGCTGTGAAAATTGGACAGCCACTGTCCCACTGTGAGTTCCCCAACTCACACCGTATTCAGTATACGTGCTGCCAAAGTGAGCACCTCACACCGTATTCAAAAATCAGCTCAAAATGGAGTAAAGACTTGAACATAAGACAAAAATAAAATGATAAAATTCATAGAAGAAAACATAGGGGATAATCTCCTTGACATTGTTCTTGGCAATGATTTTTTAGATTTGATACTAAAGGCAAAGGCAACAAAAACAAAAATAAGCAAGTGAGACTACAACAAAATAAAAAGCTTCTGCACTGCAAAGGAAACCATCAACAAAATGAAAAGGCAACCAACAAATGGGAGACAATATCTGTAAATCATGTATCTGATAAGGGGTTAATATCCAAAATATATAAAGAACTCATACAACTCAATAGAAGAAAAACAGAATTAAGAAAATGGGCAAAGGGACTAAATAGACATTTCTCCGAAGAAGATATACAAATGGGCAAGTACATGAAAACTAATCATCAGGGAAATGCATTCAAAACCACTATGAGGGGCGCCTGGGTGGCTCAGTTGGTTAAGCGACTGCCTTCGGCTCAGGTCATGATCCTGGAGTCCCTGGATCGAGTCCCGCATTGGGCTCCCTGCTCGGCAGGGAGTCTGCTTCTCCCTCTGACCCTCCTCCCTCTCATGCTCTCTGTATCTCATTCTCTCTGTCTCAAATAAATAAATAAAATCTTTAAAAAAAAAAAAACCACTATGAGGTATCACTTCACACCTGTTAGAGTGGGTTTATCAGAAAGATAAGATATAACAAATGTTGACATGGATATGGAGTAAAGGGATCCTTCTGCACTGTGGATGGGAATGTAGATTGGTATAGTCACTATGGAAAACAACATGCAAATTTCTCAAAAAATTCAAAATAGAAATACATATCCTCCAGCAATTCCACTTCTGTGTATACATCTAAAAGAAAGAAGTCACTGTCTTGAAGAGATATCTGTACCTCCATGTTCATTGCAGCATTATTTACAATAGCCAAGATATGGAAACAACTTAAGTGTGCACTGAATGATGAATGGATAAAGAAATTAGAACCCTTGTGCCCTGGTGGTGGGAATATAAAATGGTGCAGCCATAAGAAAAATAAAATAAAATAAATGATAAAATAAAATAAAATGGTGCAGCCATTATGGAAAACAGTATGGCAGTTCCTCAAAAAAATAAAATAGAATTATCATATTATCCAGCAATTCCATATCTGGATAATAGTCAAAAAACTTCAGTGAACACGTTCATTTTCTCTACAGCATTATTCACAATAGCCATGAGGTGGAAGCAGCCCAAATGTCCACCAGTGGATAAGTGAATAAAGAGAATGTGGTATATGCATACAATGGAATTCTTACTACTCAGACTTAAAAATGAAGGAAATCTCATCACATGCTACCACATGTGTCAAGAGTTTAGCTCAACCACACCTCAGTATTGCTGCCTCTTCATCCATTTAGTTGGGCCAAGTGGCCTGCAGTCACCTTAAACAGACCCTAGGTCCTTCATGCAAGCACAGGCCAGCAGCCTGCAGGGTCACGAGTAAACCTAAGTTCCTGATGACTTCTCCAACAGCCTTATGATAAACAGTCTCTCCACCTTTCAGTGTCATATACTTTACGGGCCACTTTAAGTCCCGGGAGCCTCCCGTGCAGCATACCAAAACCCCACTCTCTTGGTTTAAATTGGCCCTAATCCAGCAACCCAAAAGCACTCTACTCTAACAAACACATGTCCCCAGGTCCTGCCTCTCTCTTGGTCTGCACTCTGCCTTGACCTCCCCCTGTGGCCTCTTGAAGCATGTCATGTACATGCTCCAGGACCTGTGAGAAACAAACTTCTCTGTCTCAGTTTGTCTTGTGGTCTGTTGTTGAACAGGAAGAGAGATTCAGTTTTGCAGGATGAAAAAGTTCCAGAGATCTGTTGCAAAACAATGCAAATATATTTCACACTACTTAACTGTACTTTTAAAAATCATAAAGAGTGTAAATCTAATGTTGGTTTTTACAACAATTAAAAATCATCTAGAAAAGGAAAATAACCAACACACTCATACACACATACATACACCAGGATCTTTCTCACTTTTTGTATGGTGAGCACTATTCCATCTCTTAATCTCCTCCCAGTCCTGAGGATAAACCTCCCTGTCCTGAGGCTTAGTTTGGCATATACTCCCAGGCTTCTATTTCTGACTTCATTTCAAAACAGTCTTTGGTACCATGAGAGACTATCGATTCAGAGAAATAAACTGAGGATTCTAGAGGGGAGGGGGGTGGGGGAATGGGTTAGCCTAGTGATGGGTATTAAAGAGGGCACATATTGAATGGAGCACTGGGTATTATACCCAAACAATGAATCATGGAACACTACATCAAAAATGAATGATGTAATGTAAGGTGATTAACATAACATAATAAAATAAAATTTAAAAAAAATGAGGAAAATTAAAATTTTTCCCAGAGGAGGGGAAAAAAGTAAATAAATAAAAAAAAAAGTCTTTGATTATTTTGCTTTACACACTGTTTTGTCTATCTGTAAGGGCTTTACCCAACTTCTTTTCCTATCTTACTTCTACTTATCCTTTAAGAATCAATACACATGTCATGTCCCTCAGGAATCCTTCCTTGACCATCCTGCTTGCTTGTTTTGGGCTGGGTGCCCAGTTGCTTACTTCTGCCAAGTACATAATACATGTGTTTTAGTTGACTACTTGTCTGTTTGCCCCCAGTGGTCTGTGAAATTGTGGGTATCAGTGGTTCACATTTTGTGGGCTTTAAAAATTTATGTAAAGTACCTACCTACTTTAGACACAGCACTTGGCATGAGAGAGGGACAGGTAGCTAGGGAATGTTTTTGAATAGACGGACCCTCAAGTTCACCTCTTAAAATGACTAGCCCAAATGTGGCATAGCCCAAAAGACTGAGATTTGGCACTAGCTTACTGGGTGAATTCTTTCTTGTGACATTTCCAAAACACAGAAATATGACAAAAAGGACTACGTTTCTGAAATCAATACCTTATTTGACTTGTTTTTCTTTTATGTAAAGAGTAACTGTATGTTCAATACACAAACATTGCACACCCTGTCCTTTTAATAGGGATATTCAATTACTGAAGACAGCTGGGAACTGTCATTGCCATGTGAAGAGATCCTATTCCCTTTAAAAATTTATTTATTTATTTATTTATTATTTATTTATTTAATTTAGACAATAATACAGATTTATTCACTTATAAATGTTAGGGAGTTGTCCAAAATGAATCTTTAAAATTTTTTTTAATTTAAATTCAATTTAGTTAACATATACTGTGTTATTAGTTTCAGGGGTAGAATTTAGTGATTCATCAGTTGCATAGAACACCCAGCGCACATTGAATCATGTGCCCTCCTTACTGCCCATCACCCAGTTACCCCAACCCCCCACCCCACTCCCCTCCAGCAACCCTCAGTTTTTTCCCTAGAGTTAAGAGTTTCTTGTGGTTTGCCTCCCTCTGTTTTAATTTAAATGGCAAATTTCCCAAAACATTGTGGATAGTACTAAAGCAGCAGAATCTGAGATCAACATGCTTTTTTGAAGGAGTGGAGAGAGGGACAGCAGAGGAAGGGGAAAAAAAAAAAGAAGTGATGGGATGCCATAGGGAGGGAAGAAAGTAGCATTTGTTAAGGACTGGTCATTTCATTTAATGCTTCTCTGCATTTCACTTAGAAGGAAATGGAGAAAGTGAAGACAGGGAATCTGGATTGCTTAGCTTGCAAGTGGTCAAGTGAAATTTCAGTTCCGAGGTGTGCATGCCAAACTCTATGGCAACCAGTATTTTATAATTTAAATTTACCCTACATTTGCAGAAGCATAAATTTGAACATAAGAGAATAATTTTATTATGGCTAACCCAAAGGAAGAAAAAAAAAGTCTTTAAGCCTTTGATTAATGACTCAGAGAGTAATTTGACTGCATTATGATATGTTATTTGTTTCCTTCAGCAGATGGTGAAGTGGCTGTGGCTAACATGATTATACTCATGAAGAAACTGAAAGCATTAGGAAGCTGTCTTGCCAAGGTCAAGGTGACGCAAAGTCCCAGTAAGGCCATTTCCAGGCTTAGGGACTACTCCTTTAATGTGGCTGCTGGAGTCATGCTCTGGTGGCTACTACAGGTTATGTAACCAGATTTGGTCTGAAATTGGTAAAAGAACCAATCAGCAGTTTAGTGAGGGACACAACCTGTAACAGCTTGGGATCTAATGAGTCTAGAATCTAATCAAATTAGGGTTTTAGATTCCAATGTGGAGAAGTTAATCAATGGTATTGATGTGTGTTTAAAAAAAAATACTTGGGAATAATATATTTTGGTTTTAACTAGTGATGTGGGTCCACAAGCAAACAGTCAAGAAAGAATTCTCGAGACATTTTTGGTGCATAAAGGTGCTTTTATTAAAGCACAGGGACAGGACTTGTGGGCAGAAAAAGCTACCCTTTCACTGTATGAAACTGGTGGTTATATGCTTAGTGCTCATGGGGGAGGAGATGTGCAGGGAGTATTAGATCAAAAATGTCTTCTTTGAATTTCTCCTCGTAAAACTACTTTTGTAAGGTTTCTCTGGTGCTTATCAATCAGCTCAATATTAACTATTGGTGAGACATACAAGCAGTCATGAGACCCTTTAAGAATGTAGCAACCAGCACGTATTTGATCCTTATCAAAACTATTCAGGCTATAAGTTAGCCTTCTAGACTAAAGGTGAACATTTTTCTGCTTCTATTCTCATCATCTAGGACAATGCAAACAGAATTAGAAGTTTCACACTTTATGGTGCTCTATAAAGCTACATTGGTATTAATATTTGAAAGAATATGGAACAAAAATTAGTGGGAAGCAATAGATATGTATCATAAATCACCCCTACAAGGGTTGCTTCATTGCTTTTCTGTAATTTTTAGTGGGAGGTGAGGGAAAATAGAGATGAGAAAAAAATATTACCTTAATAATAGTCAGAATTGGTGAAGGTTTTAGAGAAAAGTAAGACACAAAATCTACAACTTCCATGTAAGTCAACATTCTACTAAGAAAATTATGTCACAGAATCTTTTTATGAATTTCAAGAACAAGTGCATGAAAAGTGAAATTTGCAAATTTTTATATTGGCTAATATTTTATTTCCAAACCAGCACCAAAGCGCAGGTCAGTTTTTACTCCAAATATCCTCCTTCATGTTCTTCTTACAGCATGAAACATGAAAACATTTTGGTAGGACAGTGAGTTGGTATGGACAAAAGCTTCTGGTCAGTGTTAATGCCCGTGCCCATGGCCTCTTCAGAGCCAGAACTCAACTACTGCTTTCCGAGGGAGCCAGAGTTTGTCCCTCCTTTATGGTTTTGTCCTGAGCTTGCACAAGGGCCTTTTTTTAATTAACATATAATGTATTATTAGTTTCAGGGGTACAGGTCTATGATTCATCAGTCTTACACTATTCACAGTGCTCACCATAGCACATACACTCCCCAGTGTCCATCACCCAGCCACCCCATCCCTCCCACCCCCCTCCACTCCAGCAACCCTCAGTTTGTTTCCTGAGATTAAGAGTCCCTTATGGTTTGTCTCTCTCTCTGGTTTCATCTTGTTTCATTTTTCCCTCCCTTCCCCTATGATCCTCTGTCTTGTTTCTCAAATTCCTCATATCAGTGAGATCATATGATACTTGTCTTTCTCTGATTGACTTACTTCGCTTAGCATAATATACTCTAGTTGCATCCATGTCATTGCAAATGGCAAGATTTCTTTTTTTGATGGCTGCATAATATTCAATTGCATATATATACCACATCTTCTTTATCCATTCATCTGTTGATGGACATCTAGGCTCTTTCCATAGTTTGGCTATTGTGGACATTGCTGCTCTAAACATGGGGGTGCACGTGCCCCTTCGGATCACTACATTGCATAAGGGCCTTTTGATTTTTTTTTTTTTTTTTTTTTGGTGGGGGGATAAAGATTTATGTTACCAAATAGCTACAATAGGAAACAGAATCTGTTCTCTCTTGCTTCTTCCTCTCCTTTTCCTTTTCCCCCTTTAGACTTTGTGGGAAAAATAAGGGCACACATAGCAGAATGTCATTTTCGTATAGGGAATGGGGTAAAGAAGTTGGAATCAGGAGCAGGATGCATCAAGGCAATGGGAGGAAATGCCCCAAGGAAGATCAGTGCTGGGCTGGGAAGGCAGTAGCTGGGGCAGAGGGAGGCATGGAGGGCTTTGCCTTCCCTGTCCTCCCCTCCTCCATCATGATTACCCCCATTGCTATCACTGAAATCTACATTGCAATAGCCTAACTAGGAAGCAGCCCAAGTGTCCATCAACAGATGAATGGATAAAGAAGAGGTAATTTATATACAATGGCACATTATTCAGCCATAATAAACAATGAAATATTGCCATTTGCAACAATATAGATGGATCTAGAGTATAATGTTGAGCAAAATAAGTCAGTCAGAGACAGACAAATATCATATGATCTCACTTATATGTGGAATTTAAGAAACAGAACAAAGGAAAAAGAGAGAGAGAGAGACAAACCAAGAAACAGATTCCAACTATAGAGAACAGATGGTTACTGGAGGTGATAGGTCAAATAGGTGACAGAAAAACCAAAAAAACAAAAAACACAAAACTGCCTACATTGGCTTAGGGAAAATCAAAGTAGGAAGAAAGTTTAAAAAAAGTAATGCAGGTCCCCCCAAAATACAAAAGTTGAAGCTGTATAATGCTACTAAAAATCAGTTTACAGACACAGTCTATGGAGATGTATCTATCTATACAAAAATATAAAAGTTGAAACTGTGAAGAAAACAATAGACACAAATCCTATAGGGAAGAGTAAGAAATTCCTCTACCAGTTTTGCTGGGCCAATTATATCCAGAGTCCACGCACACACATCCACATAGACTTTACATGTATCCAGGAGGATCTGTGCCTTTCTTTGTTCTTCACACTTGAACTTCAGTATGCCAAATCCTTTTCTAAAGCAAATTAATTTTTTTTTTTAAGATTTTATTTATTTAACAGAGAGAGAGACAGCGAGAGAGGGAACACAAGCAGGGGGAGTGGGAGAGGGAGAAGCGGGCTTCCCGCCGAGCAGGGAGCCCGATGCGGGGCTTGATCCCAGGACCCTGAGATCATGACCTGAGCTGAAGGCAGACGCCCAACGACTGAGCCACCCAGGCGCCCTAAAGCAAATTAATTTTTTTAAAAGGTGGTTAACCATTTCTAAACTACCTGTTTTACAAGTCAGTGTTTTCTTCTCTCAGTTGAAATGAGTTTTATTTTGGTGGGACATTTGGGCTTATGCAATATTTAATAAATCATATCAGTAAAGCAGCAGAAGGATAGAAAAACTAGATAATGCTGTACAGAATTGCTGGTGTTTAAATAATCAGTCATAGGCTTCTATTCCAGCAAATAGTTGCCCCGGATGCACCCAAATTTATATTTGACAGCTAAGTTTGATAAGATTTAAAGGACATCTTTGTTAGAGATAAATGTAAGGAAAGGAATTTTCAAAAGACAGCCCAGGCTTCTCAAGTGGTGGTAAGAAGGCAGAAAGAGAGATAGAATTGGATGAGGTGATGCTGAGAGAGCATGATTCTGTTCCTGCTGGTTGGGTCATTTCCCCAGTGGGGGTGAGGGCGGTATTTACAGCTAGAGAGCAATGCCTGCTGGGCCTGCTGCCCCTGCAATATGGCGGCCTGCTGGAAGCTACGGGAGCCCTTCCACTCAGCAGCCCTGGCTACTTCTTCCAGATTTGCTCTTAGTAGTAAAATAATGTGTGTGTGTGTGTGTGTGTGTGCGTGCACGTGCATTCTTTAAATGATGCTTTAATTAAAAAGAAAAACATGATTTGCTAATCAGGAGGGATCACATAAGAGCTTTTTCTCAGAGGTTTTGAGATAATAGGATGGGCTAATTAAGTTCTTTTCTGCTTCAGTAGCTTCAGTTGCTTTTGGTGAATGTTGTCATTCCTGATTTTGCAGATGCTCAATGGCACACAAAAGAGAGTAGTGACTGTCCTTGGGTTTCATTTTAGTTGTTTTACAGAATCGTCAGGAATGAGTTATGTTATCTTTGAACACAGATGGCAACCATATACACCTTTTCCATAATAACTGTATCATATTAAGCAATCCTGAGAGTCACTTCAGGTACATATTGTATAATGTAACTAACTATAATGTATTGCATAATGCTACTAAAAAATAGTTCACAGAGCAATCTATGCAGATGCATCTATCTATACAGGTAATAAATGTAAAGTAACATAAAATACAGTTTGTCACGGAGTCTGGTTCTCTCACCTGATTGCAGAGCTAATGAGGCCAAGGAGGCAGCTTCAATTTCTGGGGACGTTGCTTACCTTTGTATCTGTCTTACTGTCACAAACTGTTACCACTTGAGCCATCGACCTTATGAATGTATCCCATTAAATCATAAGGTTTTGGAAATTGAGGGAATCTTAGTAACTAACAGTGTATTAATATATAGATGAGAAATGGAGGCCAAAATATGGGAAAAGGTGTACTCACGGGCACAACAAGTGCCAGAATTTTGTGAGTGCCTGGTTAGAAGGGGGGATGAAGGTGGCATAAGGACTATGATTTACTTAAACAGCTCAAAGTTGCTGCCTTATTTATGGTTTTTCTGATTGAATATGGATGATAGGACGTTGTTTAAGAAATTCAGAGACTGATACAGACATATTTAAATCCATCTGCATATTTCTGAGCTATTCTTACCCTTATTCTCCCACCTCAAACATTGTACAAAGAAATGAATTGAAATGTAGTCCATAAAATATGTGATGTTATAGACAGCAGAAGAATACTATCTGTCAGTAATTACAAGTTCCTCAGATGGATTGTCCCAGAGGGCATTTGGACACTTGCTTGGTTGCCTGAAGATACACTGGAGAGTAGAATGGCAATTACCTGTAAGAGCCAGATATCTCATACCTAACGTCAGCCCTGCAGGTGTATGCCTGTCTGCAAAGAGAAAGAACTGAGCTCAAGAATCAGTATCCTGGCTTGCTACCTCCTTTATCCTCTGACTGTAAGAATCTCTTTGAAGAGACTCATCGTTAACCAGTGACTTTCTCATTCTCGTCTTTCATCCTTCTCCTTCTTCTTCTTCTTCATTATATTAGCAGCTAAAATTTATTGAGCGTTTACTACATGTCAGGTAGTTTACAATATTATCTCATCTAATCTTCACAGAAATTCTGTGAGGTTAAGCAGGGCATACTGGGAGGAGCTGGGATTTATACACGGACATTCTGAGTCTGGAGCCATTGTCCTTGATTGTTACCTTATTCTCACTCTTCAGGACCATCTTTGGGCTCAGGAAAGTAGTCCTAGTGGTGAATTATGTTGGAAAATTCAGTATTAAAATGACACGATTAACATTAAATCATGCTAGTGATGCCAAACAGTGTTTACACAAAGTTGAAAATATGTCCATGTATTTCAGGTTAATATACTTATTTTTTTTTAATGTAGTTTTCAATTACTGAAAAGCTTATTAAAATCAATCATGTAAGTATATAATCTAGTCCTTTTATTTTTATTTATTTAATTTATTTTTTTAAAAGATTTTATTTATTTATTTGAGAGAGAGATTAAGAGAGAGAGGGCACGAGCAGGGGGCAGGGGGAGAGGGAGAAGCAGGCCTCGTGCTGAGCAGGGAGCCCAACACGGGGCTCAATCCCAGAACCCTGGGATCATGACCTGAGCTGAAGGCAAACACTTAACTGACTGAGCCATCCAGGTGCCCCTAGTCTAGTCCTTTTAAAAGGCATTATAACCCCAATGAAAATTTTAAAGTGATGGTTTTATTTATTTATTTTAAGATTTTATTTAGTTGTCAGAGAGAGAGAGAGTGAGCACAAGCAGGGGGAGAAGCAGGCTCCCTGCTGAGCAAGGAGCCCCATGCAGGACTTGATCCCAGGATCCTGGGATCATGACCTGAGCCGAAGGCAGACACTTAACTGGCTGGGCCACCCAGGTGGCCCAAAGTATTGTTTTTTTTATTTTTTTTAAGATTTTATTTATTTATTTGACAGAGAGAGACACAGCAAGGGAGGGAACACAAGCAGAGGGAGTGGGAGAGGGAGAAGCAGGCTCTCCGCCAATCAGGGAGCCCGATGCCGGGCTCGATCCCAGGACCGTGGGATTATGACCCCAGCCAAAGGCAGACGCTTAAAGACTGAGCCACCCAGATGCCCCCCAAAGTGATTGTTTTAAATGCTGATGCTAACGCACTACTCTGGAAAAGAGAAACACAGCTAGGACCAGATTTCCTATTGAATTTACATATAAGTCATGAAATAAAGTATTTTGATTATTTTTATAATTCCAACATAAGAGATTTATTTATAGTTGTGTCATTTTGACAAATCCTGTGGGAACTTATTAGCAAGCAGAACAAAACATTGAGACTTGCAGAATTCATTTATTTACAGAAGTGGGGAAATACGCCGCCAGCATCATAAGAACACAAAAGAAGCCCATTTCTCAAGAATGAGTATATACCAAAATGTAGGTAACTCAGATCCCCTGGCCTCACACACCCTTGAACACAAACATGTTGCACTTACAGTTATATCCCAAATCTCAGTGCTCTGAGCATCAGGCTTGCTTGATTGCTTGGAAGCTTGGCCTTTTCCAGGATTTCTACTTTATAATTCCCTCTAGGAGAAGTGGGGTGTAGATGCTGCCATGTGATCAGAGCTGCTCCCTCAGTCCTGACACCTAGTGTTTGCATCTTTTGCCTTCCTTTGGCTCCACCAGCTATTATCTCTCTGTTCCCTGTGGGGTCAATATGTGCTTGCTTTCCATGAATAGCTGATCTCAAACTGTCCACAGTTGGCTGCCCATACTCTGCAGACTTCTGTGCAGTTGCTGGCTTCTGCTGTTCCTCCTCCCCTGCAATCAGCAAGAGAGCTTCCTCTGGTCCTCCTTACCTACTGTCTTACAGGAACTTGTTATGGGCTGAATTGTGTCCCCCCCTAAATTCATACTTTGAAGCCTAGACTCCCAGTACCTGAGAATGTGACTGTGTTTGGAGATAGGTCCTTTAAAGAGGTAATTAAGTTAAAATAGTGTCTTTAGGGTGGGTCCAAATCCAGTATGACTTGTGTCCTTTTAAGAAGAGATTTGGACACAGATACACACAGAGGGATGACCGTGTGAGGACACAGGAGAAAGGCAGCCATCTGCAAGCCAAGGAGAGGGGCCCCGAAAGAAACCAAACCTGCCGACACCTTGATCTTGGACTTCTACTTCCACAACGGGGAGAAAATAAATTTCTATCATTTAGGTCCCCCAGTCTGTGGTATTTTATTATAGCAGCCCTAACAAATGAATACAGGGCTTCTCAGAAAAGAAAAAGAAAAAGAATATTCAGATTTGCCCTCATACAGTACCCAGATCCTCTGTTCCTGTCAAGATCCCAGCTCTGCTGTCTCATCAGGTTCATTCTGCTGGACTCAGTCCAGTGTGCTGCTCTCCTGTCTCTCTTGTTTAACTGCATCACAGAATTCTGGAATTTATCAGAAACCTTGATTTTATTTTATTTTATTTTATTTATTTATTTATTTTTTTTTAAAGATTTTATTTATTTATTTGAGAGAGAGAATGAGAGACAGAGAGCATGAGAGGGAGGAGGGTCAGAGGGAGAAGCAGACTCCCTGCCGAGCAGGGAGCCCGATGTGGGACTCGATCCCGGGACTCCAGGATCATGACCTGAGCCGAAGGCAGTCGCTTAACCAACTGAGCCACCCAGGCGCCCCAGAAACCTTGATTTTAGTGTAAAGCCCAATATTGGACCAGATTCAAGATTTGTCCCATAGAGTCTGCAAATCAGGGATGTGGCCGGGTTCCTGATTGTTCTATGACAGTTAATAATTACCCATGATGGACAATAACATCCAGGGGCTGAGAGAAATAGAAGACAGGATTGTCAAACCCATTTTCCATTCGAAGTGTTTTAGCTCTGAGCCAGATTCAAATGTCATAGATATTAACGAGGTCGCATGGACCTTGCACAGAATTTGGCAGTAATCTCTATTACTAATTTGTAGGTAATGTTCCTCCCACACATTTTTCTTGCGTCCTCCCCTCTCTAGTCCTCTTGTTGGTACAGATATCAATTCCATAAATGATGCCTCATCAGTCTGCTCTACTTCTCTCCAACTAGTCACAAATACTATGAAATATATATATATATATATATATATATAGCTCTAAACTAGAGTTTAGAGCAACATCAGGGCTAGAAATACAAATTTCAGAGACATAAAAAAATACATATTTTTATAGCTTGGATAATATCATGTACAAATAGGTATAGCTTTTGTGATGCCTAAATCTTTTATATATATGGAAGCTTTCTTAAGAAGGGATTATATAATCATAAATAAAAATTTAAGTATTAGTGTGAATATTTAGAATATTAGAATGCATAATTATTTAGGAATTATTTAGAATCCACACTATAATTTTAGGTGTTAAATAAAATACCTCAAACATCATAAAATCCAGAAAAGTAATATTTTTATTAATTAACCACCTCTATTATACTTACCCCCCCCATGTTTTGACTATACACTCTTTAATCACACATTCATATGACAACAATTTTGAACTATTTTTTAATATGGGAATAGGAAATGCAATTTTCCTCTAATATGGTTAAGAAACTTAAAAAATTGTTTAGAAATGTTTCTTTTAGCTTCACCAGCTTTTTTTGAAAGATTTTATTTATTTGAGAGAGAGAGAGAGCATGAGTTGGGGGGAGCAGGGGGAGATGCAGACGGGGAGGGAGAGGGAGAGGGATAGAGAATTTGAAGTAGACTCTGCTCTGAACATGTAGCCCTATGCAGCTGGATCTCACAACCAACTATAAGATCATAACCTGAGCCCAAACCAAGAGTCAGACACTTAACCAACTGAGCCACCCACATACTCCAAGCTTCACCAGCTATTATTGGTAATTTTCAGAATTGTTTTTATATATGGAAAAATCTCAAATTTTTTTTGTATATGAACTATAAGATATCAGAGCATTTCATGTTTTCATTTGCACTGATTTATTTTTTTCCCCAATGTATATTTATTTAGTTATTTATTTTGCCCTATTGAAGGGGTTGGCAAGCCATGGCTCACAAATCAAATCTGTTGCCTGATTTTGAATGACTCACAAACTAAGAATGGTTTTTATACTTTTAAATGACAAAAAATTAAAAAAGATTAATATTCCATGATACATAAAAATTGTATGGTATTCAAATTTCAGTGTCTACAACTGAAGTGTCATTGGAACACAGCCAAGCTTGTTTATTTGCATATTGTCTACAGATGCTTTCACATTATAATGGCCATATAGCTCATGAAGCATAAAACATTTACTGTGTTACACTTTACAGAAAATTTAACAGACCCATTGTCTAGGATATAGCCATACAGAAACAACCAATTAAACAGATAATGATCAAATTCCTGCCACAATATCAAATCCAGTCCTTTTTAAAGAGTTCAAAATACTTCATCTATTTTTAATTAATTCTCAATATCCTAAGCAGTCCATTTTGTTCATATTTCAGCATTATAAATGGGGACAGACAATAACTTGGCCAAAGTCACCAGCAGGTGGAGGGGTATTGCTCTGGGTAGAACACAGATCTTGAGATCCTTAGGACAACATTCACTACTCATCTGCGGTGGCTTATTTTATATACTCTTTGAATTAATAACGTTTCACTAACCAATTGGTTGTTGGTACCCTTATTGTAAGCAATAGATCATGTATTTTATGTTATCTTTGTCAATGACAGTGTTATGCATTTGTATGATTCATTGCTTTTCATTCAAAATGCAATTCTTTACTTCTACTTGAAATGTGTGTTAGCTTTTTTTATGTGAATCAGTAAATGCCTTTTAAGTTTTTATTTTAATTCCAGTTAGCTTTTAACGAAATACTTCAATAGGATATGAAAAATTTCTTGTTGCAATTCACTTCTTGAAGTCAGAATAATCTCTATTGATTTCATTAACCATCTTTATAGATTTTGTTTCCTATTCTATTAATTTTATCTGAATTTTGTCACTTCTTTAATAAATAAATTTAAATATAACAAAAGAGATGTCCTTCATGTAATTTCAAATCAGGAATCTTTACTTATATTTTTGAAATAGTCCAAAATGTGTCCAAATTGTGGGTAAAGGGTATTTTCCCAATGAAGTGTTCCCAAATCTTAGCTGGATTTTAGTCCCTCTACCACAATCAACAAAATATAAATTCAAAATTTGAAATCAAATTATAGTAGTCCCCCATTATCCATGGGGGATATGTTCCAAGACTCCCAGTGGATGTCAGAAACCATGGACAGTACCAAATTCTATATATGCCATGTTTTTTCCCTATGCATTTATACCTATGGTACAGTTTAATTTATAAGTTAGGCAGAATAAGAGATTAACATAACAACATTAACTAATAATAAAATAGAACAATTATAACAATGTACTCTTTCTTCTACTTAACCGTAAATCTTTTCAACTTTACATTATATGTAATCATATATGCATTTAAAGATGAAAAATCTTAACATAATAGATACATTTGTGTATTTGGGTATTAAACCAATTCAAAGAAGCCATGCAACTTTTCTGATCAAAGTATATTATTTATTTATAATTAATTATAATAAAACCACAAAACACTATGTCTCAGCAGGATCCTAAGTTACGTAAGTAGTTTACAAATGAAACTATTATAGATAAATACAAATAGGTCATGGTGGTTAAACCCCACAGAGACTATTGAAATAAATTTAAGGTACTCTTTGGTGAATTTTTACTTGTAGAGATCACACACCAGATATTAATGCCTCTGCCACTGTCAGCAGAATATAATGTTTAAGTCTGGTAATCAATTTCTAGCACTACTTGCTACTTCAACCTTCATGTAATTATTATTAAATAGAGAAGAAAGATTGCAAATAAGAACTGCAAACACTTGAGTCCACATATATTAACTATCAAGACTGAGAATTCTTTGTTTCATGACATTCTTACCCAAGAAGATAAGACTTTAACAAATAACTTTACTGCTTGCTTCAAGAAATTTCTGACAACTGATTTACCTAAATAAGTTTGTAAATAACTGGGCAAAAATATCTGGGCAAATAACTTTCCTACCAGCACAAATTTCCTCACCTGGGCAAAGAGCTTGCTGGTTCATTTATGAAGATCCACCTTAATCCCTTGTACCATTAAGACTAAACTATTATGTCACAAATCCCAATCAGTTCCCTGCTACTATGGACTGCATGTTTGTATCTGTCCCCCAACCCCAATTCATATGTTGAAAGCCTAACTTCCAATGAGATGGTGTTGGGAGGTGGGACCTTTGGGAGGTGATTAGGCCAGGACAATGGAGGCCTCATTTTGGAATTAGTGCCCTGAGAAGTCAGGAGAGTGCTTGTCTCCTCTCCCTGCTCTCTGCCACATAGGGGTTGCAAGGAGAAGTCAGCAGTCTGCAGCCCAAAAGAGGGCTCTGTCCAGAACTGGACAATATAGGCACACTGCTCCTGGACATCCAGCCTCCAGAACTATAAGAAATAAATTATCACTTTAGCCATTTAGTCTGTGATCATTTATTAGAGCAGCCCATGTGGATTAAGACACCCACTTGGAAATATCTAGCTTAATCTACTTGAATCCAGTTGCCAAGAATTTATAAATTTCTTTCCTGTCCTCTTACCCCTTTTTAATGAAACTACTGTTATCCCTCTTGTAGTAAGTTTAATGACTCAGCATTGCTTGATCAACAGACTATGCTGGCTGTGTTTTTGTGGAGTCAGGAGCCAATAATCTGGTGAGAAATCAAATGTACAATATCCCACTTTATCCTCAAACTCAAAAGGAAAATTTCTCTAAATTAACCTTAAACCCCTCCACTGTTACACAAGCTATGTCTTGATAACAATGAGCAATTCAGGAGCCAATTCCTAATAACTTTCAACTACTCTTCATGTTACAGTCAACAACCACCATCCTGGGACATTTAGCTGAGAGATATTCTTTTCTCCTCCTGCTAACTTAATAGGAAGTGATCTATGTGCAAATGATATTGCTCCATTAAAAGCTCCCCTTTTAGTATTTACCCCAAAGATACAAAAGTAGGGATCTGAAGGGGTACGTGCACCCCGATGTTTATAGCAGAAATGTCCACAATAGCCAAACTGTGGAAAGAGCCAAGATGTCCATCGACAGATGAATGGATAAAGAAGATGTGGTATATATATACAATGGAATATTATGCAGCCATCAAAAAGAATGAGATCTTGCCATTTGCAACGACGTGGATGGAACTGGAGGGTATTATGTTGAGTGAAATAAGTCAAACAGAGAAAGACATGTATCATATGATCTCACTGATATGAGGAATTCTTAATTGCAGGAAACAAACTGAGGGTTGCTGGAGTGGGGGGTGGGGTGGGAGGGATGGGGTGACTGGGTGATAGACACTGGGGAGGGTATGTGCTCTGGTAAGCGCTGTGAATTGTGCAAGACTGTTGAATCTCAAATCTGTAGCTCTGAAACAAATAATGCAATATATGTTAAGGAAAAAAAAAAAGAAGAAGAAGAAGGTAGCGGGAGGGGGAGAATGAAGCGGGGGAAATCGGAGGGGTAGACGAACCATGAGAGACGATGGACTCTGAAAAACAAACAGGGTTCTAGAGGGGAGGGGGGTGGGAGGATGGGTTAGCCTGGTGGTGGGTATTGAGGAGGGCACATTCTGCATGGAGCACTGGGTGTTATGCACAAACAATGAATCATGGAACACTTCATCTAAAACTAATGATGTCATGTATGGGGATTAACATAAGAATTTAAAAAATTAAAAAAAAAAAAAAGCTCCCCTTTTAGGCCCTTTCTCCAAACCCCTGAGATCTACTCTCTTAAGTAGGTCACAGTTAATTTGCATATTGACTTACCAGTATCCTTGTGTCTACACCAAATTCAAATTGAAGATTTCTTTGAGGTGCTGTACTCCTTGTGTACAAATATGTATACAGTAAGTCCATCAAACTCAGATTATTCCACCCAACCCCCTAATGACCAAGCTTTTACAATATCTTTTAATACCAGAACCTAAAGAAAGTCTAAAACCAAAAATCAAAAGCTTAGCAGCAGAAAGGATCTCATACCCTGTACCAATCCTTATAATACTCTTCACCTCCTAATCATTACACTGCATATGAGAGGACATACAACTTTTATGTATATGGTTATTTCTCATATACCTGTGGAACCAAACTTACATACAATTTTATTTTTTGGTCCAACTTGAGGCTCTATATTTTCCAGTTGTAGATTTCTGTTCTGCATTCCTAACTGTCCTTAGATACCTATTTACATTTTCATTAGAAGGTCAACAATATACCTGGACATTAGGTCTCAGGGGTTTACCAAAACATTCTCCTACTTTAAGTAGTCCTTAACCAGAATCTTAAGAAGCTTGAATTTCCCTGTAATTCTACTCTTACCCAATACATGATCTTCTGCTATGTTCTAGAGAAGAGGTGATTTCCAAGAAGGTTTAAAAGGTGTAAAGTTTTTAATGAAAAGTTACAGACCAAGTGCATTACTTCAGGTAGATTTATCTAAAGAAGGTAAATCCCTTTTTCTCAACTGACTATAACCTTTTAACCTTTTTAAAACTCTCTTAGGCCAATAGCTAAGGGACATTTAAAAAGGTCCTTGGGTCTCACTAACTACTGCAAAAGATGGATTCCTAGTGTTTTTGAAATTGCCACACCTCTGTATTGCTCAACCAAACCTACCATTCATTGACTTTTTTTGGAAACTAAACATATGCAGGCATTTTGCAATTTAAAGTTAGTTTTTCAACTACCCCTTCCCCTGCCTACTTAATTATTGTAAGATTTTCTAGCTATTCATGTTAGGTAGTCCAGACAAGTCTTTTGGTGTGATGTTTTAGCTTTATGGAAAACATTTGAGACCAATAGCTTACCACAGCATTCTTCTTCCCTCAGTAGCAAAAGCCCACCTACCTTGCTTAAGCACAATAAGAGAATCAGCTAAGCCAGGGCAGCTTCTGGTCACTTGATCCTTGGTTTTAAAGTCTTATACTTAATGGTCCCTCCTGCTATGCAAATTTTGTTGTAGATAATTCACAACATTTCTCAGGCTTATCTCCTGTGAAATTCTATTACTTTCTTCCTCATATGCTTCTATTCACTGTTGTAGTACATTTAATCCTGCTATTCTTCTTCCATTACCAGAAGGGGAAACTCATGACTGCTTAGCCTCTACCTAGGAACTATCTATATCCCAGATTTATTAGACCCCTCTTTCCTAGAAAATCTAGATTAATCTAGATTCATCTAATTCTAGATGAACTATATTTTAAGACTGAAACAGAAAACTATCAACTCACCCCATTCTAGATGCCAAAATATGATAAATGGCATTAATTCTTTTCACTCACCAGAGCTTGCCAATTAGTTAGAGATAAGAGTGTTAATATATACACTGATGGGAGGCATGCCAGTGAATTAGTCCAAGATTTGAGGAGTTTTTGAAAATAAAAAAATTATGGAATTCGCCGAGAACCCCAATAAAGATGACCAAAAATATAAACAATATTTAGATACTCTAATGCTTTCTTACTAGATAGTAATTTTAAATATAGAACCTTATGCCAAAAAAGAACATGAAAGATAAACGAAAAGCTATGACTGATCATTATGGTAGATAACAGTCCCCAGTAACATCCTTGCCCCACGATACCCCAAAAGCCATATAGTTAGCAAAGTTCACAGTGTAGTTAGTGAATTCAGGAGCTTTACATGATGATTTCTTGGTGGCTCTGGAGAACCTCAAGTGAAATCTTAACATTTTTTTTTACATGAACTTGACCACCACTGAAAGGACACATTTCTTAATGTATTTAATAAACAATGATAGTGAAGATTTACTAACATTACATGCTTCATCTGTCACCAGCATAATATAGACCAACCTATAAAAGTGGAAAATGGATAAGAGCCCAAGTTTCAGCAACCTTTTGAACACCTCCAAGTGACAAGTACCCATTCAACAGATCTTAAATATATTCTATTTAGTGGTCACTTATTTTTGAGAATGAATTGAAAATTCCCCTTGCTGGAGACTTGCAGTTCTAATAGTAAATATGACTTAATTTTGTGTTCTCGGGCTGCAGAATTTTAACCCCTCTTTAAAGTGACAGGAGCAATCATTTTACCAGAACTGTCATTAAAAAGAACACTCACAGAAAGACATGTATCATATGATCTCACTGATATGAGGAATTCTTAATCTCAGGAAACAAACTGAGGGTTGCTGGAGTGGTGGGGCTTGGGAGGGATGGGGTGGCTGGGTGATAGACATTGGGGAGGGTATGAGCTATGGTGAGTGCTGTGAATTGTGCAAGACTGTTGAATCTCAGATCTGTACCTCTGAAACAAATAATGCAATATATGTTAAGAAAAAAAAAAAAGAAGAAGATAGCAGAAGGAGAAGAATGAAGGGGGGGAAATTGGAGGGGGAGATGAACCATGAGAGACGATGGACTCTGAAAAACAAACTGAAGCTTCTAGAGGGGAGGGGGCTGGGAGGATGGGTTAGCCTGGTGATGGGTATTAAAGAGGGCACGTTCTGCATGGAACACTGGGTGTTATATGCAAACAATGAATCATGGAACACTACATCAAAAACTAATGATATAATGTATGGTGATTAACATAACAATAAAAATTTTTAAAAAAGAACACTCTCAGAAACTTTACTTCCTATATCAGATTCAATATTTAAGAAAGAGAAAAGTGGGATTTAGGTACTAAAATAAGGAAGGCTCTTAGAGAATCCTTCAAAATGCCATAGCCTAAGGGTATTCCTATGGCCTTATTGGCAGTGTTACTAATTTCTTTGGGGTTCATTGACTCTTCCTTTATGCATCAGTAACAGGCTAGCCTACATACTCATCCAGGAATATCACTTCTAACTGTAGGCTCTAACTTATTGCAAGCAGACATGATCAAATGCTACAAGGAATTTATGTGACATGCCCAACCTCATAATCCAAAAGTATGAGCAGACTTTCATTATAATCTTAAAAACATTTGCATGACCCTAAACCTGGAGAATGGGTGCTCTGAAAGAGACATGAGAAGAAGCCCTAGAACTCCAATGGAGAAGTTCTCATCACACAAGGTTAACAGCTAGCACAGCAGTAAAACTCCAATGAGCTGACCCTCAGAGCAGTCTTTCAATTAATGAAACATAAATAATCTTTGACTCCCTGGAAAGCAACCTCAATCAGAGACTTCAAGATGATGATTGTTAGGATTATTTTGGATTCAAGTAATCTTTTGGAGGAGATGGATTCCAACAAGACCCTTGAATCAAGGAGGCAACAGTATGAAACAGATGGTCTATACCTAAGACCTATGGAATGAGATCTAAATGACCAAAGCTACAGATGTTCAAGCTTTAATCTTCATGTTTTTGTTCTTTATTTTCTTAGGTATTTTCTCCCTCTCCTGCTGGGATGTGTGTGTGTGTGTGTGTGTGTGTGTGTGTGTGTATGAGAGAGAGAGAGACAGAGAGAGAGGGAGAGAGAGCTTTATTGAGATATAATTCACATACTGCACATATCAATTTAAAGTGTATATAAAACAATGATTTTTAGTATTCACACAATTGTGCAACTATCCCCGCAATTAAATTTGGAACATTTTCTTCATTTTCAAAGAAACCCTGTACCCATTTGAAGTCACTCCCTTTTTTCCCCTCACCACAAGTTCCAGCCCTAAATAACCAATTCCAGACATCTCATATAAATAGAATCATGCAGCATGTGGAATTCTCTGATACATTTCTTTCACTTAACCTAATATTTTCAAGGTTCATCCATGTTCCAGTATCAGTATTTCATTCCTTTATATAGCTAAATACAATTACATTTTACATATACCACATTTTATTTCTCCATTAATCAGTTGATAGACATTTGGATTGTTTTCACTTGGCTGTTATGTGTAGGGTGATAATTTGCATACAAGTTTTTGTGTGGACATGAGTACTCATTTCTCTGGATTTAGACCTAAGAGTAGAATTGATGAATCATGTAGTAATTCTATATTTAACATTTTGAGGAACTATCAGCCATTTTACATCCCCATCAGCAGTTTATAAGGGTTCCAATTTCTCTGCATCCTCGTCAAACTTGTTGATATCCATATTTTTTATTACAGCCATACCAGCAGGGTTGAAGTGGTATGTTATGATTTTGATTTTAACTTACCACATGGATAATAATATTGAGCATCTTTTCTTGTGCTTATTGGCCATTTGTGTATCTTTTGTGAAGAAATGTCTATTTAGATTATTGGCCCGTTATTTAATTGGGTTATTTATTTTTTTAATGTTGAATTGTAAGTGTTCTTTATGTAGCCCAATTAAATGCCCCTTAGTAGATTTGCAAATATGTTTTACTATTTCTGTGGGCCCTTTTCTTTCTTTCTTTCTTTCTTTTTTTTTAAGATTTTTATTTATTGGCGCCTGGGTGGCTCAGTTGGTTAAGCTACTGGCTTTGGCTCAGGTCATGATCCTGGAGTCCCAGGATTGAGTCCTGCATCAGCTCCCTGCTCGGCGGGGAGTCTGCTTCTCCCTCTGACCCTCCTCCCTCTCATGCTCTCTGTCTCTCATTCTCTCTGTCTCAAATAAATAAAATCTTTAAAAAAAAAGATTTTTATTTATTTATTTAACAGAGATAGAGAGAGAGCACAAGTAGGCAGAGCGGCAGGCAGAGGGAGAGGTAGAAGCAGGCACTCTGCTGAGCAGGGAGCCCGATGAGGGGCTCAATTCCAGGACCCTGGGATCATGACCTGAGTTGAAGGTAGCCTTTTAACCGACTGAGCCACCCAGGCTCCCCTCTGTGGGCCCTTTTCATTTATTTTTTTTTTTTAAGATTTTATTTATTTGACAGAGAGAGACACAGCAAGAGGGGGAACACAAGCAGGGGGAGTGGGAGAGGGAGAAGCAGGCTTCCCACTGAGCAGGGAGCCTGATGCGGGGCTCGATCCCAGGACCCTGGGATCATGACCTGAGCCGAAGGCAGATGCTTAACGACTGAGCCCTGCAGGTGCGCAGGCCCTTCTCATTTTCTTCATGGTATACTTTGAAGCACAGAAGCTTTGTTGTTGTTGTTGTTGTTTTAAATTTTCTTATTGTTATGTTAATCCCCATACATTACATCATTAGTTTTAGATGAAGTGTT
>NC_058405.1:77052788-77104576 GCF_002201575.2 Neomonachus schauinslandi
TTTTTCTCAGCTTCTTTATTTTCCATCA
This sequence comes from Neomonachus schauinslandi, assembly GCF_002201575.2. Taxonomy (NCBI): domain Eukaryota; kingdom Metazoa; phylum Chordata; class Mammalia; order Carnivora; family Phocidae; genus Neomonachus; species Neomonachus schauinslandi. Next base: position 77,052,817 of record NC_058405.1, read on the forward strand.
TTTGGTCTTCTATATCACTGATTCTCTCTTCTGCCTCATTTATTCTAGCAGTTAGCGCTCCCATATTTGATTGCACCACATTAATAGCCTTTTTGATTTCGACTTGGTTAGATTTTAGTTCTTTTATTTCTCCAGAAAGGGTTTCTCTAATAACTTCCATATTTTTTTCATGCCCAGCTAGTATCTTTAAAGTGATGATTCTGAACTCTAGATCTGACATCATACTAATGTCCCTATTGAGTAGGTCCCTGGAAGTCGGTACTACCTCTTGTTCTTTTTGTTGAGGTGATTTTTTCCATCTTGTCATTTTGTCCAGAGAAGAATAGATTAATGAGAGAACAAAATGCTAAGAGGCTAACAACGTTCCCAGAAAATATACTCTAAACAAATCAGAAAAGACCTGAAGCAGTGGGAAAAGAAAGGGAAAGAGAGAAAAAAGAAAAACAAAAACAAAAAAAGAAAAAGAAAAAGATAAAGATAAAAACAAACAAAAACAGAACGAAACAAAAAAACCCAGAATGTGATCAAATATGATCAGGCTGGTATATAGATCAGTGCCACACACTAGATTTTGGGTGTATTTTGGTCTGTTAGAATAAAGTGCCTCCCAAAATTTTAAAGAAAGAAAAACTTATATATGTACAAAAATAAGGGTTGATATGATGAAGGGATGGAATATGACTGTAAAGATGGAAATTATAAAAAATTTTATAAAAGCAATTGATAAGAAGTTGTTTGAAAAAAGAAAGAAGAGGATTTAAAAAAAAGGGGGGGGAAAGGGAGAGAATGTGATCAGGCAGGGGGGTAGAAAAAAAACCATACACTAGAGATTTAGTGTATATTTTGATCTGTTAGAAGAAATTATCTCAAAATTTTAAAGAGAGAACAACTTATATATATATGCCAAAAATACGGGTAATTACTATGAAGGGATAGAATATGACTCTAAAAATGAAAAATAAAAATGAAATATAAAAATGTTTTTTTTTTAAAAAGGGATTGATAAGATGTTGATTGAAAAAGGGAAAAAGAAAAATTCAAAAAAAAAAAACAACTTAACTTTGAAAGACTACAGAATCATGGCAAAAAAGCCATGAATTCTATGCGCATTATTCCCCTAGTGCTGGAGTTCTGCCGTTCTCATTGATCGGTAAACTTGGTCTTGGCTGACTGTTCTCGCTGATCTTGTGGGGGAGGGGCCTGTTGCCGTGGTTTCCAAAAGTCTTTGCCAAGATAGAATTGCCCCACCCTTGCCCGGTCCGGGCTAAGTAATCTGCTCGGGTTTGCTCTTGGGAGCTTTTGTTCCCTGCAAGCTTCCCGTACAGCTTCGGAGGTGGAGAGTTAAAATGGTGGCCTCCCAATCTCCACCTTGGAGGAGCCAAGAACTAGGGTTCCGCTCCTCAGTGCGCCCCCAGAGAAAAGCTGTCAGTCACTCCCCTCTCCCCGGTCTCCGGCCGCACTCCGTGCTCACCCGGGCTGTGACCATGTGTTTCTATCTCTGGCACCCGACCCTGGGTGGAGTCTCCAAACCCAGCAGATCCCTGCGGTGTGCTCCCGCACCGCTCCTCCCAGGGGAAAAAGGTTGGTCTCCCCGATCTGCCGCTTGTTGGGTCCCTGCTGTAGGAGCAGTGGCCCGACTGTGCCGTGGATCACGGTTTATGGCAACCCCGAGCTGAGAGCCTGCTCCTCGGCTCCGTCTCTGCAGCCGGCTTCCCCGCTCCAATACCTGGGAGCTCTGCTGCACTCAGGCACCCCCGGTCTTCCTGTGACCCCAAGGATCCTGAGACCACACTGTCCCGTGAGGGTTCCACCCCCCACTTAGCCACCGGAGTGACGTCCCTCAGCGGAGCAGACTTCTAAAAGTTCCGATTCTGTGCTCCGCGGCTCTATCACTTGCCAGAAGTGGCTGCTGGAGGCCCCCTCCCCCGCCATCTATCCTCCCTAATATCGCCTCAGAATCACTTCTCTGCATGTCCTACCTTCCAGAAAGTGGTCGCTTTTCTGTTCAGAGAGTTGTTGCTCTTCTTTTCTTCGATCTCCTGTTGAGTTTGTAGGTGTTCAGAATGGTTTGACCCCTATCCAGCTGAATTCCTGAGAGGAGAGGAAATACAGGTCTCCTACTCCTCCGCCATCTTGCTCCACCCTGAAGCACAGAAGTTTTAAGTTTTGATAAATTTGTTGATTTTTCTTTTCTACTTATACTTTTGGTGTGATATCTAAGAAGGTTTTGCCCAATTTAAGGTTACAAAGATTTACTCTTATATTTTCTTCTAAGTGCTTTATAGTTTTAGATTTTATATTTAGGTATATGATTCATTTTTGTTTAAAATTTGTGTATGTTGTGAAGAAGAAGTTTAACTTCATTCTTTTGTATATGACTACCTAGATGTTCTACCACCATTTGTCAAAAAGAGTATTTTTTTTTCTCATTGAACTGTCTTGCTACCCTTATCAAAAATCAACTGACCATAAAAAAGAAAAAAGTCAACTGACTGTAAATGTGAAGGTTAATTTCTGGAATCTTAATTCTTTCTTCATTGTCTAGATTTCTGTCCTTTGTCAGTACCAGACTATCTTTTTTTTTTTGTACCAGACTATCTTGATTATTGTAGCTTTGTTGTAAATTTTGAAAACAATAAGTGTGAGTATTCCAACTTTGTTCTTTTTCAATGTTGTTTTGGCTAGTTTGTATGGCTTGCCTTCCCATTTGTATTTAGAATCAGCTTGTCAATTTCTGAAAATTAGCCACCTCGGTTTTTGATAGTGACTGCATTGATAGATATATCAACTTGGGGAATGTTACCATGTTAGCAATAATAAGCCTTGTAATCCACGAACATGAGGTTTCTTCCCATTTATTCTTTAATTCTTTCAACAGTATTTTTTACTTTTCAGATATATGTTTTGAACTTATCTTGTTAAATTATTTTATTCTTTTGATGCTAGTGAAAATGGAATTGTCTTAAATTCATTTTCACATTGTTCATTATTGGTGTATAGAAATAAAACTGATTTTTATATATTGATCTTATATTCTGTGTATTTGTTTCTTATTTCTGCTGTAACAAATTACCATGCACTTAGAAGCTTAAAAGAATACAAATGTACTCTTTTATAGTTCTAGAAATCAGAAGCTTAAAATAGGTCTGCAGGGCTGCCCTCTACCTGGAGGCTCTAAGGAACAATTTTTTTCCTTGCCATTTTCAGCTTAAAGGTCACTTAGACTCCTTGGCTCATGGCCTCTTCCTCTCACTTCTAAACCAGCCACATACCATCTTCTCCCCTTTCTGATTTTGTTTCCATCCCCACATCTTCTCTCTGATTATGGCCTCTTAGGTCTCTCTTATAAGGACCCTTATGACTATGTTGGGTTCACCTGGATAATCCAGGCTACTTTCCCATTTCAAGATCTTTAACTTTATATGCAAAGTTTTGTTGCTATATAAGGTAACATATTTATGGGTTTATGGGTTTTGAAGTTCCAGAAATTCTTGGGAAGCATTATTCAGCCTATCACACCCTGCAACCTTGTTGAAAGTGTTTGCAGTTTATAGTGTTTCAATGGTTTCCTTAGGAATCTCTATATATGGTCAACATCTATAGATGGGGCCATATTTCAATCAGGATTTAAACATTTTTTTCTATACCAAATTTCTTAACAGAAATTTGTAATTGTTCATAATGCATATTCTTTGTTGAAGTGTTAATGAAAAGCAAATAGATTAAAAAATCATAAGAAACATGGTTTAGATAAGACACAGTTGGATAAGTATTAACTGATAGAAATTTTAGCATATTCCTTTAAAAAATGTTGGCTAGGGGAACTTAACATGTTCTGAATATCTTTCCCCCAACTAAACAGTAAAGCAAGAGTCATTATGGTATAATCGATCCTTAAAAGAGTTCTCAAATGGTCTCTGAGAGAGATCAAATACTACATGGTCATAATTTTTTCTTCTTAGAGCAATACTCTTATTTATTTTTAAAATATGTATACCTGTATAAATAGATTATAGAGAAATTTATCTCTTTGTATCCTAAATGAAGCAAAAGAAAACTTTGATAGGATTTCACCACTGGGCAGGGGATTTCAGTGGATTCTGACCATTAATGTTAATAAAATCAACCAAAGTTGCTAAGCACTTTTCAAGTGAAGAAAGGCTGAATGTCTGCCCAGAAGGAGAATGACTAACAAATGCAAATATCCTACTTGAGATCCTTTTTTTTTTTTTTGAAAATGTGTATGCCTCTACAAATAGATTATAGAAAAACTTGTCTCTTTGTATCCTAAATGAAGCAAAAGAAAACTGATGGGATTTCACCATTGGGTAGAGGTTATAATTGGATTTTATCTTGGGCAGAGAATATAATTGAATTTCACCATGTGCCCACAATTTCTGCCCAGGAAGCATAATTAAATGGGCCAGAACTTCTCCATCTCCATTTCTATAACAGTAGGCTGGCAGAACCTGAGGAACCTCTTTGTAAAGCCAAGGCCTTCCCTTTGTTGTCATTTATCCCCATTTGCTGAGGACCCGCTTTGGGAAGCGCAGTATTCAGATGATTAAGTGTCCCTTTTCAGGCAAAGGGCTGAAAACTGTACATACCATATTAGAGTACTGTTCATCGTAGCATTTGATAAACAATAAGAAAAATGAAAAGAACTTTGTTCAGTCTTCATCACTTGGTTTCCTTAAAATTTCCATTTTATTTTAACAGAAAGACCAAGATTTGGACATGCCAAAGCGAGGCAGCCTTTAAGATACAGTGTGGAGTCTCATTGTGTGAGAACTGGAGCTTCTCCAGAGAAAACAGAGATGAAGCAAGGATCTGCAGTCTCCATCAGCCTTCCTCAAATTTTATTTAAACACATGCACGATTTGTACCCTCTTATGATAAATATAAATGTTTACATCCACTTGGAGATTTAAAATGCTTCTTTACTTCCAATGAGAATGACTACTCCAAATGAAGAGAGCCAAGAAGAGTTACCAGGGAAAAGACAGAGGAACAAAATAAAGGAGAAAGGTTGTAAGGAAGGAAAAAGGAACAAGAGAGAGAAAGAATTAAGTGAATGATGTCAAACAGAAAGCTTAGAACAGAAAATGGTTGCTATGAAGAGAGTTCAAATAAGGTTAAAGGGGGGGAACAGATTCAGAGGAATTTTAGAAAAGCTAGTTAGAGTTATGAGATACTGAATTAGAGAAAACTAAAATCAGGTTAAGGAGCAGACCGATATTTCTCAGCAAGGGGTGCTTGCTTTTCAAGGTATCTGTCTTCCTTTAGGTTGCTATAACAAAATCCCATAGACTGGTTGGCTTAAATAACAATTGTTCACTTCTCATAGTTCTCAAAGTATGTCAAGTCCAAGATCAAGGTACTGGGAGATTTGGCATCAGATGAGAACTCTTCTCCTGATTTGCAGATGTCTTGTTTCTTGCTGTATCCTCCCATGGTGGAGAGATGGAGGGCTCTAGGCTCTTTTTGGCATATGGGCACTAATCCCATCAAGGGGGCTCCACTGTCAGGACCTCATCTAACCCTAATTACTTCACAAAGGCCCCACCTTCAAACACCATCACTTCTGGGGTTAGGGCTTCAAATCATCAATATTGGTAGGGCATGAACTTCATAGCAATGTCCAAAGTAGATAGTGATGGGGGAAAGAAAGGCAAAAGAAAAAAATTAAATTTCCTTACTACTTACAGCCCATTGACAATTCTTTCAAACAGGCAGGGTGACCTTCCTCTGGGAGCTCAGCTGCCTTGATGTTGACACTTTGCTAAGGGTAAAAGGCAATCTTAGCCCCCCACCCCAGGATCCTGTGAGTCTATTTTAAACATATAGAAATTCCTTTAGAAACTTCCTTTATCTCTACCCCCCAAGATATATGTTAGCAATAATCCTCCAAGGGTATGGCCCCCTGATACATATCTGAAGGGTCTCATGACTGAGATTTTACCAGTCAGTAATAAATGACCCTTTCCTAACAATAGCTAGTCCCCTCAGGGTCCTGGAAACCTTGTTTCCAAAACACCTTGGAGGTTTGTGCTATCCCTAACCCCCTCCCAACTTGAAAGTATATAATCAGCCCCTCCTCACAACCCCAGTGCAGCTCTTTCTGCCTATGGGTCTTGTCTTTACTAAAGACGTGCTTTACTAAAACCACCTTTTTGCACTGAAGACATTTCAAGAATTCTTTCTTGACCATTTGCTCCGAATCCCAACATTTCCACATCAGATAGCTTCCCTGTCACACTACAAATTTACTGAAGATGCCAGAGCTTTTCCTAAAGTTAAATTCACATTAAAATTATGTCTTACTAATCTTCACTGTCAATAAGGGAAAAAAAGTATTAATTGGATACTAATTCTCTAGGCATTTTTATCCCAAACAATTTCAAGTTCTTGGAACCATTAAGTTTTGTATTTTCTCCTTCAGATTAGAAGATCTTTAGGACTAATTCTGCTCAGTAGTATAGGAGGATACTCTCTATTTGGTTTTTCAGAAGCCTAGGGAAAAAAAATGACAGTGGTTTGATAAGGTTGATAACAGTGGTTTATCAATGAGTGTTGATATCATGGACCATAAAAGAATCTACCTAATTAAATAAGCCTAGTTAAACCTAGTACATTTATTTATAGGTATAGCAAATGTCTAAAGATCTAATAAATAAGGTATTATCTCACCTTTAAAAAATATTAGATCTAAATCTAACAAATCTAAAAAGTATAGATCTAATGAGCAATGCATATTTAGTATGTAATTTTAATGTTAATATATAATATATAACATATGATATATAATATATTATCTGATATTAATATATAAAATTTTAAACTAAATAGTAAATACTAATATTTAAATATCAAGTGATTGAATTATAACATGTCACATCTGGGCCAATTAAAAGCTCAGCTTAGCATAATACCCTCCAGTTCCATCCACGTCGTTGCAAATGGCAAGATCTCATTCCTTTTGATGGCTGCATAATATTCCATTGTATATATATACCACACTGGAGGGTATTATGCTGAGCAAAATAAGTCAAACAGAGAAAGACATGTATCATATGACCTCACTGATATGAGGAATTCTTAATCTCAGGAAACAAACTGAGGGTTGCTGTGAGTGGGGGGTGGGGTGGGAGGGATGGGGTGACTGGGTGATAGACACTGGGGAGGGTATGTGCTCTGGTAAGTGCTGTGAATTGTGCAAGACTGTTGAATCTCAGATCTGTACCTCTGAAACAAATAATGCAATATATGTTAAGAAAAAAAAAGAAGAAGAAGGTAGCAGGAGGGGAAGAATGAAGCGGGGGAAATCGGAGGGGTAGACGAACCATGAGAGATGACGGACTCTGAAAAACAAACTGAGGGTTCTGGAGGGGAGGGGGGTGGGAGGATGGGTTAGCCTGGTGATGGGTATTGAGGAGGGCACGTTCTGCATGGCCACTGGGTGTTATGCACAAACAATGAATCATGGAACACTACATCTAAAACTAATGATGTATGGGGATTAACATAACAATGAAAAAATAAAAGTAAAAAAAAAGCTCAGCTTAAAAAAGCAAAATTGATATATTTAATATAAGGATTTGAAAAGAACAGTGAGTTATTTTTCTCCAGAAATGGCATCTTTCTTTAGAGGGATATATTCTTATCTATCCCTGGGGCTATGAGCAATTTTTTAGCAAATAAAACCAGTCTTAAAAAATATGGGATTGAGATACCAATTGCTAAACAGTTCACTATATCAGGGAAAGTTGGGTTTTATTTAGATCTTTCTAGATAATTAAGTAAGAATCTAGATCTAAAGTTCCATCTGAAAAAGTAATCTAACTTACATTTTGCCAAACTGAAAAAAAAATAGATATCAAGTGTATTTTGTGTGGTGAGAGATAATTTTTTTCCCCAAAGTTTAAGCCAATTTGACTTTGAAAACTACTAGAAAAAGACTGGATCACAGTATTTATTTTAATGGAAGTACAGAAAGGCCTGTGGTTTCTGAAATTAATGCTTGCAAAGGTATTGTCTGATTACAGCTTACTGCTGCTTTTCAGGGATACCCTACTGGCTTCAGGGCTTGTTAATTAGAGTCAAGCTTTAAAAAAATAAAGTGAATTCTTCCTAAAAGCTCAGAATTCACTATACAATGGAGCTTACTAATGTTTAAGAGATCCTGTGCCTTAAATATTTTTCGTAGTTTTAACCTTAATTTGATAAAGAATCAGACAAAGCACTGACCATGGGAGAGACTCCTTTCTCACTTTGCATTTCCTTCTTTCTTCCCTTGATCTCCTCATTTCTTCTTCCATCTACATCTTTTGAGTATCTTTGATGTGCCAAGCCTGAAGTTATGTACTGGGATCATGAAGACAATTAAAGACCAGTCACTCACTTGAGGAGCTGACATTTTATTGAAAGAAATATTTGAACTAAAAAGTAAAATACAGTATATTGTTCATGCTGTGAGACGGGTGAACACAGAAGTCAAGCACATATGAGGGACCCTTATGAGCATCTCTAACTTTTGGAATCTGTGAGGGAAGCATGAAGTATATAGACAAGGGCGGGTATCTTCAACAACAACAACAACAGTAGCAACACAGAATCATATTAGAAAGAAAGATGCAGTGATGACTATTGGATAAGTAATAAACTGTAGTCGGTAGACAGATGGTTCCTAAGTTAAAAATGGTTGGATGTATGATTTTCGGACTTTATGATGGTGCAAAAATGATACACATTCAGTAGAAACTGTACTGCAAATTCTGAATTTTGAAGAAGATCCTCAGACAGCAGCCTGAAAAATATACAGTCAGATCCATTTCGGGGACAATCTACAGATTCAATACAATCCCTATCAAATTCCAATGGCATTTTCAAAAAAAAAAAAAAGGAACAATCCTAAAATTTGAATGGAACCACAAAAGACCCCAAATAGAAAAAGCAATCTTGAGAAAGAAGAACAAAGTTGGAGGCATCACATTTCCTGATTTCAAGCTACATTACAAAATTATAGTAATCAAAGCAGTATGATATTGACAGAAAACAGACACACAGATCAATGGAACAGAATAAAGAGCCTAGAAATAAACCTATGCATATATAGTCAATTAATTTGTGACAAAGGAGCCAAGAATATACAAGGGGGAAATGATAGTCTCTTCAAAAATGGTTGGGACAACTTAACAGCTATAGGCAAAAGAATGAAACTGGATCGCTGTCAAAAATCAACTCAGAATTGATTAAAGATTTAAATTAAAAAAAAACCCAATCTGAAATGGGCAGAAGGACTGGATAAACATTTTGCCAAAGAAGATATACAGATGGCCAACAGATACCTGAAAAGGTGCTCAACATCACTAATCATCAGGGAAATGAAAATAGAAAAACCACATTGAGATATCTCCTCATACCTGTCAGGAAGGCATCATTCAAAAGGTAAGAAATAACAACTGTTGGTGAGGATGTGGAGAAAAAGGAACAGTTGTGCATTGTTGGTGAGAATGTAAGTTGGTGCAGCCACTGTGGAAGGTGGTATGGAGGTTCTCCAAAAAATTAAAAATAGAAATACCATATGACCCAACAGTTCCACTTTTGGGTATTATTCCAAAGAAAACAAAAGTACTAACTTGAAAAGATATATGTGCCCTCCATGTTCATTGCAGGATTCTTTACAGAAGCTAAAATGTGGAAACAATGTGTCTACTGATAGATGAATGGATAAAGAAAAGGGGGTATATTTATACAATGGAATGTTATTTAGTCATTAACAAGAAGCTATAAAAAATCTTGTCGTTTGTAATTGATGGATGGTCTCTGAGGGAATTATGCTACATGAAATAAGTCAGAGGAAGAAAGACAAATACTGTATGAATTCACTTATATGTGGAATTGAAAATAAAGCAGTTTATAGATACAAAGAACAGAAAAGAACAGATTGATGGTTACTGGAGGAGATAGGTAGGAGTGGGCAAAATGGGTGAAGGGGGTTAAAAAGTACAAACTTCTAGTTATAAAATAAATAAGTCATTATAGTATAATGTACAGCATGGTGACTATAGTTGATAATGCTGTATTGCATATTTGAAAGTTGCTAAGAGTGTAGATCTTAGAATAAAGAATAAAATTATAGCTATGTCTGGTGATAGATGTTAGACTTTTTTAAAATGATTTATTTATCTGAGAAAGAGAGAGAGACAGCACAAGCAGGGGGAGGGGCAGAGAGAGAGGTGAGGGAGAGAATATCAAGGAGACTCCATGTTGAACATGGAGCCTGATGCGGGGCTGGATCTCTCACAACCCTGAGATCGTGACCTGAGCCAAAACCAGGAGTTGGATGTTCAACCCACTGAACCACCCAGGCACCCCAGATGTTAACTAGACTTCTTGGGTGATCATTTCACAACAGGTACAAATATTGACAACAAATATTCACAACAAATACAAATATACAAATGTATACCTGAAATTAATATGCTGTTATGTGTCAGTTATACCTCAATAAAAAGAAACTGACTGCATCCTCCAAAAGTTCTGTTCCATTATTTAAAAAATATTCTACTTAATACTTTGGTTTTCCAAAAGCTTAGTTAATATTTCCATGCTTTTTTTTTTTTTTACTTTTTTTTATTTTAAACTTTAACTTATCTGGAATTTAATTTTGAATATGATATGCAGTAAGTGGTTAACATTTTCCCTGGATAGAAAGTCATTTCTGTCAGCATGATGGGATTTACATAATGTGTTTTTTGTACTTCTATGTTTCCTCATTTATTTTTTATGCTAGAACAAACCCTACAAATTTATTTTTAAAGAAATTTATTTTCATATGGTTATCAGGTTGTCTATTATTATGAATTCATCACTTTTTAAATGACCCAAAATGATATATATTATTTTTTTCCAACACATTAGTTCGTGTTTTGTTCAATAGTACCTACTGGAGTTAGCTAGATCTGGGTCTGAATTTTGGCTCTACTCCTCCCTACCTATGTGACCTCTGCAAGTTACTTCACTTCTCTTTACTCAGTATCTTCATTTGTGAAAAGTGCCTAAAATTAATAACTTTTGTTTTGAAGTACTGCTGTGAAGTTTAAATGAGATAAGCATGTAAGCACTTAGCAAAGAGCTCAAATCTTATTTATTGATAGTCATAACAGTGTAATTTTGTAATAGTCATCAAAGTTGTATTTGACTTACTTTAATGATATCAATTTAATTAAAATATTCCAGTGCCTAAATTACTTGTCAGAGTTCCCATTTGGTATCATCAATAGGCTGATGACATGGTATAATTCTCAGTTGGATTTTTAGTACCTCTGGAAGATTTGCAAGACAACAGCCTTGTGATAGCAAGTGTTGAAGCACTCCTCTAAAATAGGGGCTTGAATTTTGAAATTTCTTATTCAGCAGTTAATGAAGCTGTGATTTCTCTGACAATCTGAGAAAATGCACTGTTTTATTGATATGTATATATGTATATACCAGGCATCCTTTGATCCATTCTTCTGAAATTCGTTTTTGGTGAGAGATTTGAGCTTTGAGCTTTGAATGTGCAGACATGGAATGAATTCTGACAAGATTTGACCATAGACAAGACGGATTATTGATGAGGAGCTGACTCTGCAAAAGTCACCAGTTTACACAGAGTCCCATGTTATGTAATAAACATATTTTGTTTAATGAGTCATTAAGTTATATATGTATATTTACATACCTATATAGTTGTTTTTTGAACAATATGGGTTTAAATGCCACAAGTTCACCTGTACATGAATTTTTTCAATAAGTGTTTTGAAAAAGTTTTTGGAGATTTGTGACAATTTGAAAAAACTGGCAGAAAAACCACATAGCCTAAAGATACTGAAAAATTAAGAAAAGTTATGCATTATTATAAGAATACAGTGTATAAGAAGTTTAATATACATAATCTGTGTTAATGGACTGTTTATGTTATCAGTAAGGTTTCGGGTCAAGAGTATGCTCTTAGTACTTAGTTACTTTTTTGGGGAGTCAAAAATTATATGTAGATTTTCAACTGCCTGGGGGATTGGCACCCCTAGTTCCCAAGTTGTTCAGGGTCAACTGTATATTTCTATCTCTATCTATTTATCTATCTGTACATTTATATGCATGTTTCTATCTATTCATGTATATATGTGTGTGTGTCTGTGTGTGTGTGTACATAGTGTATGTGGATAGTTCTGAGGACTTCTTAGTGATATTTGTACATTGTGAAAGGTTTCACAGTAGTAAAACCCAATCAAATAGTTTCTGAAAAAGTAGCATTTTCTGTCATTTAATTTTCTTTGTTTCCTAATATTTTACAAGCCCCATTATCCTTTTCATGACTTACCTCCTGAGCAGTAAACGATTTATTTCTCTCCTGACTTTTTAGATGGCATTGTCCACAGTGAAAGCACTGGTGTAATTAGTCAGTCTTTAATATGGTTTTTCACTAGAAGCCAATGAACCTAAAAGATTCTAGCAAGGTTTTAGTTATTTTGGATTATAGTTCTGTTTTTCATCTTGTTTTATTTTGTTTTTGAAGATACTCTAGAGATAATACTCCCTTACACCTTCATTATTTTAATTACTTTTTGGCTTCTTCTCTCTTCCTGGAAATTAAAAGAACAACATGTTATAAAAAAGCTTCTCTTAACCCAGCTTTTTGTATATAACCTTTAGATAATTAAAATTCTAAAGTCTTCCAAGAGGTATTGTAATTATACAAGAAGGTGTGATGTCTAAAAGTCTTTTAACCAAGTGGACTCTGCTTTCTGATAATTATTTTTTGGCAATATTTCTTATTATTTAAGGTCATTGCAAGGTTGAATTGAACCTGTACTGAACCAGTAAACTATGTACCCAGACTACAATTTTGTCTCACATTAAAGTTTCTTTTCCACACTATAGTTTATTGCAATATCCGTGACTTTCACAGAAGCTCATATAAGAAGCAGCCTTATGTAAAATATGTCTACATTTTAAAATAAAACTTCTTTAAAGATATTATTGTTAATTGCTTAGAACTTCTAGCAACATGTACAATTTTGGGTAAAACAAATTTCCCTTAGAACCTATATAATAGATATTCATTCAGCAAATTTAAATTGATGTTTACTAGTTGCCATGCCTTGTTCTAGGCACTGGTTATATAACATTTGATACTCTGGGTGAAGTTCTTTTCCTTAGGGAGCTTTCATCCTTTTGAGTACGAGTTCTTCTAGCAAACAAGAGGACTGTGTAATTAATCATGATTGTCTCTTTGCCTGGGTTTCTACAGAGCTCAGATTTAAGTTTGGGTGAGGTCTACCTCAATCTGGGAACCCACCATAAAAATGTATTAATAAAAAGAAATAAACTTCCTTTTTCTATGTTTACTTCTTGCTTTTATTTCTTTTATTTGTGGGTACATGTGAGCCATGCCCTCTAGCCTTTTTGGTGAATAATCCCTTTACTCATGTAGCCAAGTCAGTACTTGCCCTGTCAAAGCAGATCATGTTGAGATTTGACCCTAGTTAACGGAATAGTTATGAGAAGAGATGAGAAGAGATAAAAACTTAACAAAGAAAAGAATAGTCTTACAGGGTACTCACTTCAGGTGAGGATTCTAGAATTTCCAGGCAAAGGGAGACTACTGTCCTCTGGCCTGGAGAATTTGACCACATCTGAGGTCAGGATTTAATACAAGCATTCAAATTTCTTTCTTTTTTTTTTAAGATTTTATTTATTTATTTGACAGAGAGATACAGCGAGCGAGAGAGAACAGTGGGAAAGGGAGATGCAGGCTTCCCACCGAGCAGAGAGCCTGATGCGGGGCTTGATCCCAGCACCCTGGGATCATGACCTGAGCCGAAGGCAGACACTTAACGACTGAGCCACCCAGCCGCCCCAGTGTTCAAATTTCTTAAGGTCATTCACAGCATGTCCCCATCCTGTGGCAAGGTCCCACTCCATGTCTTTATAATTGTCATATCTCACAAATATTATCCTCCCCCCTTCTACCTGTATTCCACTCCAATTTACCATGGGGGAAGATCTTGGTCATTGTGCTACTACAGTATGTCAGGAATTACTGCTGTTCTGTTCACCACTGGCTGATGTGGGATCCAAGGAGGTAGAGGCAGCCAATGACGAGTTTACTATTAAAGCAGTTTGAACAGTACAAAACAGAAAATTAATCTCACTTTGATGAGATGGTACAAAACACTTGCTTTAGAATCAACCCACTTGGGAGACAAGGGCTGGAATGTTTATGTATCAGCTCCCACACTCACTGATTGAGGGCTATTCCCAGCAGGAATTAATTTCTAAGAATTGGTAGACTTCTTACACTTCCGAGGAAAAGACTCTTTTATGGACAAGCTTTTCAATAATGGCAGTTGAATGTCCACAAGAATACACTAAAAGTTTTAAGTAATAAAAATATTGCATTAACAGCATGTGTCACACATGGAAAGAAAAGAGGAGGGAAAACGCTGAGAAAAGAATCAGAGATATTTGGACTGTGTTAAAATGGCCTGACATCCATGTAATTGGAATCCTTAAAGGAGAAGAGAAAGCAAGAAGAGGCCAGAAGTGATACTTGAGGAGAGAATGGCCAAGGATTTCTAAAATTGAGAAGTGACCGCAAGCTACAGATTCAAGAAATGATACAAATGCTAATAAGGATACATATAGAGTAAATTATATCTAGGTCACATCACTATAAGAGCTGAAAACCAATATAAAATCTTAAAAGGAATCAGAGACAAAAAAAAAAAAGATACATTGCCTCCAAAGGAGCCACAATAAGCCTGAGGGCAGATGTCTCTACAGAAGTGGTGAGAGCCAAATAACAGTGGAATGGCATTTTTAATGTACTATAAGAATTGCTAACCATGAATTCTATACTAGAAGAAAATATTCTTCAAATTTAAAATGGCATTAAGATTTTTTTCAGACAAAGAAAAAAAAAAGATGAGATAATTTTTGCCAGCAGAAGCACACTAAAAGAAATGCCAAAGGGAATATTTTAGTCAGAAGGAAAGTGACCCTGGGTGGAAAAAAAAAAATGCAACCAAAAAATAAAGCCATCAGGAGGTGTGAATATGTGAGTGATTCTAAATGAATATTGATGCTATGGCAACATAATAATGTTCCCTGTGAGGTTTCAAGTATTTTTAGAACTCAGAAACAGGGCAACACACATAGGATGAGAAAGGTAAGTGGAATTAAAGTATTTTGAAATCCTTGCATTTTCTAAGAGCTGGAAAAGTCCTAATTTAAAGTACACTCTAATAAGACAAGGAAACATATTGTCAACTTGAAGATAACCAATGAAAGGATAATACAAAAAATTCCAATTATAGAGCAATTAAGGTTAATAGATTTATCAAAAAAAAAAAAAAAACCTCTTCATTGATCTAAGAAAGCAAGAGAGGAGAGAAAAAACAAACAAAAAAATGATGAAATGAAGTAAAAGACAAATATTAAGGTGGCATATTTAAACCCCAATATTTCAGCACTTACATTAATGCTAAATGGATTAATTTTCCAATTGAAGGACAAAAACTAGCAGATTTGATTTTAAAGCGCTACTCACTCTTTAATAGGATAACTCAGACATAAGGACAGAGAAATCTGGGAGTAAAAGGACAGAAAGAGATGAATTGCAAACTCAAGTAAAAAAAATCTCATGGAGATATGTTAAAAAACTAAGTAGACATTAATTAAACAGCATTACTGATGAGAAAGAGGAACATTTCATAATGATTGAAGTAAAAATCTTAACATAGCTTCCAATCTAAATTGAAAAAGGGGATATCACTGTGGATCCCATTGATATCAAAATGGTAACGGAATCTTAAGAACAAATTTACCAGTGAAAATATAGGTGAAATTGACAAACTTTTTGAAAAAGCAAACATCATATCACTGACACAGGAAGTGTAAAATCTGAATATTTCTTTTAAGGAAATTAAATCTATAGTTTCAGAAATGTTCCAAAAGGAAAGCCTATGCTTCACCAGTGAATACTTTCACAAATATAAGAAAGTGATTACACCAATCTTTTTTTTTTTTACACCAATCTTATATAAATTCTTCCAGAAAACAGAGAGAAAAGAAATGTTTGGCAACTCATTTTATAAATAGAACATAACCATGATATAAAAGTCAATCAAAGACATTGTAAGAAAAGAACCCAAAACTTCATGGCATACTTACATTCATAGAAGCCAACACCTTCAACAAAACAATAGCCTCCCCAAAAAAGAATAATACATCAACACCAAATTAGATTTATATAGGGAACGTAAGGTTGGTTTTACATTCAAAGTCAGACAATGTAGGGGTACCTGGGTGGCTCAGTTGGTTAAGTGTCTGACTCAGTTTCAGCTCATGTCATGATCTCATGGGTCCTGAGATCAAGCCCTGCATCAGTCTCCATGCTCACCAGGGAGTCTGCTTAAGAGTCTCTCCCTCCGGCCCTTTCCTCTCATGCTCTCTCGCTCTCTCTCAAAAATAAATAAATGAATCTTTAAAAAAAAGCCAATGTAGTTTAGCAAATTAAAAAAAATAAAGGCAAATAAAGTCATATCTTAATAGATGCAAAAATCTAGCATTCATTTATGATAAAAATTCTTAGCAAACTGGGAAAGAAGAACCCTTATTTAATATTAAAAATATCACTTAAAATACTACAAGAATCATACTGAATGATGAAAAAATGAATGTGTTCCCTCTGAGATCAGGAATTATACCAAGACAACTGCTGTAACCACTTATGATTAACATCATGTCTTATCAGGGCAATAAGGCAAGAAACAGATATAAAAGATTAAAAGCAGATTTCTAAATAGATTAGAAAGGAAGAAATAAATTGTCATTATTTGCAGACATGATTGGCTATGTAGAGAATCCAAATCTACAGAGAATCTATCAAAAAATAATTATATTGAGAAAGTTTGCTGGATAAAATATGAAAATTAACTGTGTTTCTATATGCTATCAAAAAATAAGTCAAATCTATAAAAATATTAGACTTTAGAATATTATTTATAATAGCAACAAAATATCAAATAGTACAGAATAAATTTAATAAAATATGCATGATTTCTACACTGAGAGCTATAAAAATATTATTGAGAGAAGTTAAGAAACCTAATAAATGGAGATTTATACCGTATTCAGATTGGAAGATATTCTTTTTAAAATGCAAAATTTCCCCAATTCTTATATAGATTCTCTGCAATCTCAATGCAAATCTCAGTAGGTTGTGTGTGTGCTATTTGGCAAGCTGATTTAAAAATTTAAATAAAAATACAAAGGTCTAAAGACAGTGAAGACCATTTTGGGGAAAAAAAACAAAACCCAAACCAAAAACAAAGTCATAGGACTTACATTACCAGATATCAAAATCTATTATAAAGCTGCAAAATTATGGTGATTAAGACACTGTGGTGTTGGAGTAAGGATAGAAAAGATAGATTAATGGAGCAGAATAGAATGTCCAGAAACAGATGCAGACATATATGGTTGCTCAAATTAGGACAAAGATGCTCCTGCTCTTTCAGTAAAGGATGCTAGATCAATTGGATGGCCATGTAGGGGAGAAAAAATCATGTCCCTTTCCTAATGTATATACAAAAATCAATTCCAAAACAACAAGAAAACAAAAAAGAAGAATAAGAAAAGAAAGATAAATACATTAAAATACATAAAAAATACATTAAATAAATTAAAAAATCAATTCCAATATAGACTTAAGTGTGTAAGGTAGAGAAATAAGGTTTCTAGAATGTAACATGTAAAAACTAACTTTTTGACTTTGTATTAAGACAGTATTTTTTAAACCAGACATAAAAAGACTAATGACATATTGGATTATATTAAAATTACAAATTTTTGTCTATGACAATATACTGGGAAGTGAGTGAAAACACAACCCACAAAATGGATAGGAAATGATATATAAAAATAGATTTGAGACATACATGAAATATACATGATATGTGACATTTGTATATGTCATGTGTATGATTTCTACATATCAACAAGAAAAACAGCCTAAGTGAAACAAATTTTTTTTTATCCCAAAGATTCGAACAAGCAGTATATTTTAAGAGGATATTCAAAGAGCCTGTGGGGGTTTACACTGACACCCTTCCCATTAAGAAATAGTGTGTATGGCCCTTCCTCTTGAATATCATTTTTGACCATAGAATATGGTGAAATGATGCTATGTGGCCTCTGAGGCCTGGTCATACCAGGCCAGAGAGCTTCCACCTGATTGTCAAGATACTCCCTCTGGTGTGCTCTACCCTAAAATCCAATGTCCATATTGTGAGAAGCCCAAACCACATGGAGAGCCCAAATGTAGGTGCTCTTGTCAAGGGGCATCTGACTGCAGAAGCTGGATTGATCCCAGCCTAGCAGCCAGGCATGTGAAGAAGTAGTCCTCACATGTTTCTAGCCTTCAGCCATTCTAGTCTTCCCAAATTAGGCCCAGACATTGGGCAGCAGAAGTTGTGCACAGTCTGGTTTCTTGACCCACAAAATCAGTGACTACTAGGAATTGGCTGGTGCGTTATGACATCAGGGGTGGCTTGTTATGCAACATTAGTAACTGGAACATGGCCCAAAACAGAAATAAGATGATCAACATTTTTAATCACCACATATATTAACATTAAAACCAGTTAGATATGACTTTTTGTTTTATTTATTACTAATCCTGAAGGTAATAGTTTAACACAACCAACATTGACTATTATTCATGATTCTATGACTTGGCTGGGTCATCGTTCTTCTGCTTTGTGTGGTGTTGGCTGTGTTGCTAGAATGGCTGGCATTTCCAAAATGACCACCCTCACGTTGCTAGAAATTGGTGCCATAAATAAACTCCATTTATCTAAATGTTCTGAAAGAGGTAAAAATAATCTATGGCAATAGAAGTAATAAAAACTGGTTCCTTTAGGAAGGGGATTATGCATTATGACTGGGTGTGGGCACAGGAGAATTCTAAAGTGTCGGTAATATACTTTTTCTGCTATGCTTTCTTTTTAAAGTTCATGAACTTATACACTTATGATTTATGCACATTTATGTGTGTATGATACACTTCAGTAAAATTTACATTTTAATACTATTTCATTATTGGGTAGTTCAGTAAAAAATTACATTTTATAAAAGATTTCATTACTGAGTAATTCAGTAAAAACTACATTAAAATAAAATTCAGTAAAATTTACATTAATTCAGTAAAAAATTCAGCAAATGTTAAAATAACTAAGTGAAAAAATAATCCAGTCAAAATTACAGTCAAAAATTTTATTATTGAGTCAGTAAACAATTACATTAAAATAAAATTCAGTAAAATTTACATTAAAATAAAAATTGCATTAAAATAGCATCAGATCCTTGCTCAAAAGTCATTAGGAAAGACTTCCATTTTTATTTCTAACAAAGAAAAAAGTGATTGTTCAAGTGGATCATACTGTGTAACATATCTCAACGGTCTTCTAATCAGAAATTTTGAAATTAACTTTGTTTTAATGTAAAATGGGATGGAGACTAGCACTATCAATATATCTTAGAAGATGGTAGCCATGAAGTAAATGCAACATCTGTGATCACTTATGCTCAAAAATCATCTCCAGATTGGAAGAGAATACATTCTATTTGGGGTCTGATGAGGAATGGAAAGCATGACGTTTTATTTGGATACATTGGGAGACCAGAAACAAACGGGGAAACCATTGGTGTGTATGTGTCTAGGATAGTAAAATCTTTTGGGTCAGTGACAACTTTTTTTTAATCATTTTTGGTACCCCCATATAGTAGCTTTGAAGCTCATCGAAGAGCTCAAAGATGGTGGACACGTGATTTTCATGCAGTAGAAGTGCTAAGAAGTGGGAATAGCAGTCATCTAACTCAAAAGAACTTAAAAAATACGGGTATAAAAAATAATGAATTTAAAAGTCTGTATGCAAATCACTATAATGATGTGAATTATTAGAATTTAGAGTGGAGGAATGGAGACAGGAATCAGAATTTCACTCCTACTGGCTGAAATTCTATACTTCCTCATCCACTGAAAATGGGCACCCTGGTCATGTTGGTCACTTGTAGAAGGGTTCTCAGGGAGGAATTCTAAAATAA
This sequence comes from Neomonachus schauinslandi, assembly GCF_002201575.2. Taxonomy (NCBI): domain Eukaryota; kingdom Metazoa; phylum Chordata; class Mammalia; order Carnivora; family Phocidae; genus Neomonachus; species Neomonachus schauinslandi. The sequence continues at coordinate 77,072,971 of NC_058405.1, forward strand.
GGATGTAGTTATTTTATCCAGGGTTTCAGCTAACTACATTCATTTTTCAGACACAACTTGATGAGTTCAAACCCAGCTGAAACCTTCTTTCAATTGAGGCTTTTTAAAACAATTGCACCTAAGTTTGGAATGTAACATACTTTGGGAAAGAAGAAGGAAGTCCCCATTTGGGGTCAGTTTTACACAATGGGAAGTACAAAGTTGAAGCAGCAATTCATGTAATTTTATAATGTCATGTAATTTTATAATTTCTGACAGTGACTGTCAGAAACATACAAATTTAGTGTGCAGAAAGGAGAATATTCACTAATCGACATGTAAAGTTCAGCACAAAATTCTTTAGCTTGTGTTCAATCTCTGTTCTCAGATTTGCATCAGAACTGATGTTTTGCTCAAAATACTGATATCATGGCTTCAGACCAATTTCACCTGTGATGAGTATGTGACCAAGGAAATCAATCTGACTTCTTTTCCAATTTCACTATATTCTTTGTCTTTAATTATGAGTTATGATTCTGCAAACAGTGCTTTGCAGAATGAAACATGTCTTCCTTTTTTAAGGAAGAATTTTTAAGGCTGGATTATTTGAATCAAAGCAAAGAGTACGACAGTGTCATTTGACATTCACGGAAGATAGGCCTGGAGATGTTTGGGAAGATATAGTGGTTGGACAAATAAGGCAAGATTGGAGGCAGTGGATTGGCAAGGCTTGCATCAGTCCAGTGCCATCAACTACCTGTATGTTGATTTAATCCTTACAGAGATATAATGTATGTTTTGGCATCCCACTTTTCCCATAACAAAATTATTATTCAGGAGGCTAATCAGAATTCTAGAAAGCTACATATTTGGGAGTAGAACCCAGTTTCTCCTTACTTGTCCATTTATTGTTCATTAAATATTTATTGAGCCTCCTCTATGCTTCAGCTACTGTGCCATGTGAAAGGATCCCACGGTTAGCTAAAACAATCCTGGCTCCTGTTCTGGTGGGACTTAAAATCTAGGAAAGGGAAAAAGAACTTAAGTAAAAATATCCACAAAATACAGTTGTAAGCTATGATAAAAACTATTTGGAAAATAGAAGGCTATTTGAGGGAGAAGTAAGGAGGAATTTAATTTACAGTAGAAGGTCATGGAAGACCACTATGGGTTCATAATACTTACAATGACTTAGAGTATGAGTGAGGGTTTATGAGGCTGTGAATGAGTAACAGCATTTACCCAATAGGAGATGTATGGGGAAAGGTCATGTGGTATTAGGGAGCACAGCATCATGATGGAACTGAAAGAAGATGGGTGGTGTCCAGTAAGAGCAGTGAGAAAATAGCACAGGATGGGATTGAAAAGGTACACAGGAACTAGACTGTATGGGTATTTGTATACCAATGATGAGGAAACTGGGCATGAATTAAAGGACACAGAGCAGAGGAATGATATTAGAAGACTACTTGGGGAGGGGGCATGTAGATTGAAGTGGGACAAATGGAAGCAGAAAAGTGCACATGAATGATGACTGGCTTGGTCTACCATGGTCTAGTCTAGCACAAGTGGAAAGGGAGAGAGACAGCAATACATGGACATGGATATGCTTTGGCAGAATCACCATGACTAAAAGATGAACTGGATTAGGAGATGAAGGAAAGGAGGGAGTCATGTATCCATCTTGGATTATTTCCAAATTAATGAGTTGATCGTTTACATGGACTGTCTAACATTTACTGGTATGTGGAAAGTAGAGAAGTAGATTTAGGGATGAAAATGAGCAGTTTACTTTGGACCATGCTAAATCTTAAACCCCTCTGAAACACTCAAGTGGAAATGTCAAATGGAAAGCAGAAACTCAGAAGTCTAGTCTCACCAAAGTTATCAATTGGGAATTGTTTGCTGATGGGGGATCTATTAGTTTCCTATTGCTGTTGTAACCAATTACCCCAAATTTACTGGCTTAAAATAATACATATTTATCATTTTACAGTTCTGGATGTCAGCAATCTGAAATAAGTTTCACTGAGCTAATGTCAATGTGCTACCAGCCCTGTGTTCCTTCTGGAGGCTCAAGAGGAGTGTTTGTTTTTTGTTTTTGTTTTTTTATCTTTTTGATCTTCTAGAGGCTGCCTGCATTCCTTAGCTCGTGGATGCCTCCTCCATCTTCACCCATCTAGGTAGCAATTTCAAATCTCTCTGCTTTAAGACCCCTGCTTCCATCATCACATCACCTTCTTTGATTCTGACCCAGATGATTCCAGATAATCTCCCCATTTCAAGATATTTAACCATATCTGCAAAGTCCCTTTTGTTGTGGACATTAGAATGTGGGCATTTTTGGGGTCATCATTGTATCCCATAAAAGGAGTTTGCAGCCATTAGAGGGATGAGATCACTTAAGGAAATTCCTAGCCCACAGATTTTATGAGTATGTAAGCTCTTATCAAATGTATTTCCAAATAACTTACTCAAATTCTTATAAAATATATTTTTTTAAGATTTTATTTATTTCTTTGACAGAGAGAGACACAGCAAGAGGGGAACACAAGCAGGGGGAGTGGGAGAGGGAGAAGCAGACTTCCCGCCAAGCAGGGAGCCCGATGCAGGGCTGGATCCCAGGACCCTGGGATCATGACCTGAGCCGAAGGCAGACACTTAACGACTGAGCCACCCAGGCGCCCTTTTGAAAATATTTCGGTTTCAGATTATTCTTTAAATTTCAGATTATGGATAAGATTACAAATGTGTGCAGCACTTACAGAGTAGCAGTCTCTTATAATTTTCTAATTGAAGACCTTCTGGTCTTAGGGAATATTTGTAAGGGCTTTATGCAAAAAATATGAACACGTGGGTAAATCAATATCTATCACCTGTTTAGATAAAGTTCTTGTTAAGTTTAAAATGGTAAGACTTTTGTATATAACATATACTACATAATATGTGGCATGTCCTGTCATACTATAGTATACATACTATGGTAGCATAAATAAATATGAAAATATTAAAAATATTTTTAATTTAAAAATATTAACAATTTAATAATAATTTAAATAATTTAAAAATATTAACAAAAAATATCCATAAGACAAGGAATATAAATGGGTGATAAATATTAAAAAGTCAATCCCTTCATATTGAATGAAATGTCAAACAAACTTAATTTATCAAATTAGCTATTGGTGGTAGGGATTTGATGAAATTCAGGCTCTTACATTATTTTTGTTAAGAGTCTTAAGAACATTTAATCATTTGGCTCATAAATTCTAATTCCAGGATCTATTCTAAGAACTTAATCATAAATATAGAGAAATATGTATGCATGAAGTTAGAGGTTAAACATGAACAGAAAAACCTATTAGGGATTGGCTAACTACATTGAGATCAGTGTAATGGAACATTATTAGCAATTAAATGATGTTTTAGGAAGATCTGTAAGAATATGGCAAATCATTCATGTATTGATGCAAAAAAGAGGAATGTTAAGTTTTAAAAATATATGCCATTTATATGGACAAAAAGGAGACTGAAAGGAAGGGTGTAAAAATATTAATAGCATCCACTTTTCACTGGTAGGATTATAAGTGAATAATTTTGTGCCACAGTATAATTCTTATTTTTTTAATGACAAGTATGTAGTTTTATCTTCAAGATTAAAATAAATGCAATGCAAAGTTTTAGTAGGAAATGTAGCCATTGCATGGTCCTATTGGAATTCTCCCTATTATTGGTATGTTGGCTCAAGATGTCACACCCGTGGTCTGAATGTGTGTCAATGAGAGGGAACAAGAACACTTGAGTGGATGATCTTTGTGGGAGAAGGTGGCAGGAGAATGTAGCTGATTAATAGCAGCACTCAGGGAGAGAGATGAATGGAGGCTCTGCAGATACCATCTGTGTTTTATCAGAATGGATTGTAGCTGCTCCGTTGCCCTCACGTCAGGGACAAGGGAATAGCATTGCTGTACATGCAGATTTTCTATAATAAAAATGTTCCTGGCTGGCATATAGGAGCGACCAAAGTCAGATTTTTTTTTTTAACCAACTTTATCTGACATCTCAAAAAACAAAACTACAGTGTGTCAGGTTCCACAATTGGGAAATAAGATTTGAGCTGATATGCGTTCTTCATCTAGAGCTTAATTAAAACAAGAATTAAAGCACAGTTTTATCAGAAAAAAGTTAACAGAGTTCAGATTAATTTACTTCATGTATAATCATGACTTGTTAACTTAGAACCTCTTCAGAATTTTTTTAAAAAGTAAAATGATTGGCACAAGGAAGTCTTCATACATTTCATGCCATTTACTTTAGAATCTGCATTATATATTCACTATTCATTTTTTTCACTTAGACTATATCTCGGGGCATTTTTTTCTTTAGTCAGTCATATTTCAAACTATGGAAACTACCTTGTTGATGGGAATGTCCATCTGACCAAATTATCAATTAGACTGGTGAAGGGGCAGAAGTAAAATGAGATCACTGAAACCGTAGTTAAGAAATTGGTTTCTTTCCCTTTGTGCTTTATTTGATTATACATCAGTACTGTTTTACATAATGTACATCAGTACTGTTTTAAATAATGTTAGCTTGGAAGATTTTCTAAAGGAGCCCTATGAATGAAGCTTTTTCATTGCATAAAAATATCTGAACCTGCAGCGCCTGGCTGGCTCAGTCTGTAGAGCATGTGACTCTTGATCTTGTGTTGTGAGTTCAAGCCCCAAGTTGGGCATAGAGATTACTTAAAACAAACAAACAAACAATCAAAAAATATCTGAATCTTATTAGTTTATCTATCTTTACATTCATATTTTTAGATTCTAGAGTGCTTCTTGCCATCCCCAGTTACCTTAGTTTTACTAATGGTTACTGATTATTTTCATCCTATGGATTGAGTTATCAGAAAGGGAAATACCCTCATTGCTACTTCAGTATGTCCCTCATCAAATCTCTGCCTTGGGGGACATCAGTGTGTTTGTGTGTGTGTGTGTTTGGTTTAGTTTCACAGTCTATCCAAAGAAGAAATTTAGACCAGCAGCCATTGAAATTGTGCCAAGTGTTCCAAAACATTAAGCGGCAAATTCTGAGTTATTCTTTTCTGGGCAGAAAGCAAAACAAAACAAAATATGAAAGACAAGGAGACTAAGGAGTTGTGTGGGAACAGCTTTGGGTGGAAATGCAGGTATCCTGGATTCAAAGGCTCTAATGATGCTTGTAGAAGTGAATGTCAGTTATTTTGACAAGTCACATAAACTTTCTAAGAGGTGAAACTAGATGAGCTCCGGCATACCTCCTTGTTCTACTATTCTATATAAATAAATAAATAAATAATAAATAAATAAATAAATAAATAAATAAATAAATAAATAAATAATAAATAAATAAGAGAGAAAGAAAGAACGAAAAATAAGAAAAGGAAAGGAGGGAAAGGAATAAAGAAAGAAAAAACAATAGACCCTGGAAGGACTCCTTGCAGTAAATTTGAAACCAGCAATGGACTGAAATGTACAGAATTAAATTTCTAAGTAGGGAAATGCCTCCATGCTGGTAAGGACCTGCAAAGGAGCTCATGTAGACTCCTTTCTTCCCTTGTTTTGCAGGGAGTTTGTGCCTTTGAAAAGATCATGCATCTTTATGATCAATGCTATTGTTGCTTTCTATTTTCCCTTTTTTTAGTAAGACAGGAAAATGAGACACTGGACTGCTGAGAGCATTCAGGTAGAAAATTATTACAGGATCTTATCTAAATCTGACAGCCTTTTTTATGACTACCAGACTCTAGCTCCTGTATTTTGAGGATTATTTGTCCTTACATATTTGTTCAAGTTTTATTTAATGCTTTGTCAGTTTTTAATACAGATTAATGATGAAAAAGGTTAAAGGAACACACTTAAAGGAAACGGTTTACAAATGTGTTTGTAAACTGTTAGCTGGCCATTATGAGATGAATAGCATGTTATATATCACCCACATGATTGGATAAATTAATAGCAAACAGCATTTCTGAGCAGAAAATAAAATTGAATAGAAGGGAACTATAAATTTCAAAATTATAAAAGAAAATGACACAAGCAAGATCATATTGAAAGAATTATCCTGAAAAGATTAAGATTGAAACATACCTTATAACACAGACAAATGCACACACACACATGCACACAGTTTAAGTATATGTTTTTTACAACAAACATTAAGCATAATAATACAGAATACATTTAATAACAATGATCAAGCAAATATTGACTTAAATCAGGAGTGATAATATTAACAACAACAGCAAAATGAAGCCAGGGAATCCAACATTTATTGGTAAAAAGAGTCATATGACTACTTAAAAAAAAAAACTTGAGGAAAAAGTAATTTCCCAGATATACAACCTGTTCAGGAATATAGGAATTATAAAGCTACTCAGTTCCATTTAATATGGAATTACCTAACTAATGTGAATGCCACATTAAACTGTGTGGGGGGGGCTGACTACCGGAAAACATTAATGCACAATGTTACTTATAAACATAGAATTTTTAAAAACAAAGAGAAAATAATTTAAAATAGTCCAAAAATGGTCTATCCTATGATTGTAAAAGTAACCTACATAAATGGCAATGGAAAGAGGGATTGGAACAATGAAGAACGTACAACAAATAAATTCAAAGTGATAATACTGGAAGTGAAATTTGAATAAAAACTAACGGGAGTCCCAGAAGAAAGAGCTGAAGACGGGATGTTGCCGCTAACACTGGGTATGTGGCTGGAGGAGCTTAGTGAAGGCAAACTTATCAACATACAAAAAGAAAATAGATGTGAAGGAAAGGATGAAGTCCCAGGAAAGTGACCACACATGACAATGAAAATTGTGTTTTCACACAAAGGCTCAAATGTGGGAAGCTGATCCAAACTTAGAAAGGAGCCTGACAATTGGCGGAGCACAGAGAAGAAGAGGAGGTTCTTCTGATTCCATATGATAACTTATATGACAAGGAGAACAAGGTGAGGACTATTCTAACCCTTCACAATTTTTCCAAAGGAAGGAAGGAGGTAATCCTCCCGGTTTCTAATTTTAAAGTTACAGTGTACTTAATAACGGCTAGCTTTACTTTTTTTCTTATTCTGTTACTAAGGTATGTAGTAACCGACAGCAAGAGATTTTTCAATACATTGACAACTTTTTTAAAGGTCATGGCACTATGATCATTCCCCACTGGGTATTTAGATGTGTGCGCAGTGTTTCAGCAAGTGCCATCCACCAGGCAGTCCTACACCGCTGTGCGGAGCGGGAAGCGCCCGGATTTCTCATCAGTCATCAAATACGGAGCGTTGGCAGCATCTAAGTAACTACAGAGGTTAGTAAAGCTACCACACATTCTTAATAAATTATAGGGAAAAAATAGGTCTAGAAGATACATTATAAAATGATAAAAAACACATCCATTTTGAAATGAATATATCCTAAACTATAAAACACTAGAAAACTACTTTAAAATAGGGGATAGGGGCGCCTGGGTGGCTCAGTCATTAAGCGTCTGCCTTCGGCTCAGGTCATGACCCCAGGGTCCTGGGATCGAGCCCCGCATCAGGCTCCCTGCTCCGCGGGAAGCCTGCTTCTCCCTCTCCCACTCCCCCTGCTTGTGTTCCTGCTCTCGCTATCTCTCTCTCTGTCAAATAAATAAATAAAATCTTAAATAAAATAAAATAAAATAAAATAGGGGATAGCTATTATTTAACATGGGCATAAGTAAGGGGGGAATGATTACTTTTTAAAGGTAATTTCAGGACTACCTAGAAAAAATATCTATTTGAATCAACTGAGACTCCACAGAAAACTTATTATTACATATCCATTTCTGAATAAATGTATAAAGACAATACTTTTTATATGCCAATAATAACCAGGTAGAATCTATTGGAGTAAAATACTATATTTGCTCCAGCAGAATTCCTAATCTAGGAATCTGGGAAATTGTTTGTAACAAAGATGACAGATAAAATATTTCATTTCTTTAAATATAAAAAAATGAATACTGCTAAGATAAGGAACAAAGGTTATTAATATAACAATTTGACAGAGAGAGAGAGAGAGAGCACAAGCAGGGTGAGCGGCAGCAAGAGGAACAGGGAGAAGCAAGCTCCCCGCTGAACAAGAAGCCTGACAGGGGGCTTGATCCCAGGATCCTGGGATCATGACCTGAGCCAAAGGCAGATGTTTAACAGACTGAGCCACCCAGACACCCTGAGCAAATTTTTTTTTTTTAATGATAATATTTTGCACTGGTAATGGTGATGTGAGATAATTTTCAATCATCCATGCTGAGGGAAGTATAAGTGATTATACTCCTATTAGGAATGTACTCCGGGGGATGCCAAACCTCTACTCACATGGTTGGTCCCCCCTGGCAACCAGCCCCTGCCCCCCTCCCATTTTTTTTAACTTTTTTAAAAAATGGGTTTCTTCAGCTCTGTGAACATCAGACAGTTCATTTAAAGTCTTTGTCTAATTATCCCAAAGTCTGGGAACCCTCAGGGATAGTTTCTAATTTTTTTCCTGTGAATGGACTATGCTTTCCTGTTTCTTTGTATACCTGAGAATTTTTTGTTGGACACTAGACATTTTTCATACTGTAATGTGCTGACTCTGAATATCAGATTCTCTCCTCAGGGACTGCTGTTGTTATTGTTAAGGGCTCCTGTCTTCTTTTTATTTAGTAATTTTTAAAACTATTTTGAAAACAATAGTTTTTAAAATTACTAAATAAAATTTTCATTGTCATGTGTGGTCACTATATAAAAATTACTATATAAAATTTTCATTGTCATGTGTGGTCACTATAGTCTATTCCATTTTCTGGATGTCCAGCCAGTGACTTGACAGAGATTTCTGTAAGTGCTAGAACACAGTAAGAAAAGAAAGAAAAGAAAAGAGAAAAGAAGAGAAGAGAAAAGAGAAAGAAGAGAAAGAAAAGAAGAGAAGGAAAGAAAAGAAAAAAAAGAAGAAAAGAAAAGAGAAAAGGAAAGAGAAGAAAAAGAAAGAAAAGAAAAGGTGTTGTATCTCTTCAGTTCATTCGACAGAGGCTAGGAATGCTGATTCAGCCCAGTGGGGTTGACATAGTGGCCACCTGTCTTTCTGACCTCTCAGGGAACCATCAGGCAGATCAAAACACACAGCCCTGAATTTTGGAGGACAAGACCTTTATTGCCCACCCTGGCACCTGCAAACCATAACAGGAATGTGGCTTATCGCCCCCACAGCTGCCTGATGTAGGGCTGGGGGATGTGGTATGGTAGTTTCTATTCAAAAGGCTGAAATTTACCAGTTTCTTTCTTCACCAAGCACTCCCTTGGATGCCACAAGTGTTCAGTCTGACTCCAGAGTTGTGAAATAGTTGGTTCTGATAGTTCTTTCCAGCTGAATAGTTGTTTCTGTGGAGTGATGGCTACTTGGAGAACACAACTTCATCATCCGTTATGACACTACTCCAAAATATGCTAAATTTTGATCCAAAGATAACTACAGAAATTGAAAGGGTGTAAGACATCTCCCAAATGGGAAAACAGTCCTAGCCCTTCTTATATTTTCGGGCAATTAGGAGGAAAAATGAGCTATCTAAGGGTCAGAATTTCATCGAAAATAAGAACAACAGCCTTCAAAATATGAATTGGTCTATAGAAGAAATTCGTAAATGTGGGTTTTCATGAGTGGGAGAGGGGAAGAGTTAGAAACAGCTCCTATCAGGGAAGCCTGGTAACAGGTAAGGGATCTCTGATATTGGTGTAGTGCTCCAATATTTTAGAAAATTTTACCCTGGTTACAAACCAAGGAAATATGGTAGAGGCCCAGATGACATAGGAATAATAATTAGAATTACTGAGCAGGAACTATGCTCCAACACTATTTTGGGCACTATATGTTCAACATCTTAGACACTCAACTCAACCAAATAAATTTGGTCTTATTTTGCCTCTGTGGTAAGCAGAATTTTAAGGTGGTCTCTAATATTCTGGCCTTCTGGTGCACTCACGCTGTATAATCCCTTTCTTTTGAGTGTGGGTGGGGCCAGTGAATATCTCATCTTCACTCTTGTACATTTATCACTCCCAATATTGTATTATTATGGAAAAAGGGATTTTGAAGATGTAGTCAAAGTTTCCAATCAATTGTCTTTGAATGAAAAAGTCACATAAAAGGGAAGATTATCCTGGGTGGGCCTGATCTAATCAGATGAAGTCGTAAAGGAGAAGAAAGCAACAGCAAGCACTCTCCCGCTGGCCTGAAGAAGTGAGCTGTGATGTGAGAGGCTGCAGCAAGGACCTGAGGATGGTTTCTAGGAGCTCTGAAAGAGCTAGCAAGAAGGCAGTGACTTAAGTCATACTGACAAAAAAATAGCTTCAAATGAAATCACAGCCCCAGACACTTGTTTGATTTCAGCCTGGTGAAATCCTGAGCAGAAAATCCAGCCAAAATCCAAATTCCTGACTCACGGAAAATGTGAGACAATGAATTGGTGCTGTTTTAAGTTGCTAAGTTTGAGGTAATTTGTTACACAGCAGTAGAAAACTAATACACTCATTTTGTGTCAAAATCTACTCTATCATGTTGGAAGATCAGGGTAAAGACATATTTACTCTAACTAAAAAGCAAGAAGGTGTTACAGAAACTCAGGTAACAAGGTTGGAGGAGGTCCAGTGCTAAGGTTCGCTCAGACTGAACCAGTAATTCTAGCCTGGGGCTCCTTAAACGTGCCCTTTACAATAATCTTCAATTTTTAAATGAGGCAACTGCAACTCTTATTTCTGGTTAAATTAACTGGTATTTTATTTATGTAAAAGTAAGAATGAAATCACCAGGAGAAAATGTGAAAATTTTCTGTGATTGATACTGGTAAATAGTAACAATTTCCTGCAGATCTGTTAAGTACTATTCTCATGTGGATAGAAGCATCCCCTTCCTTGTAGTGACTGGAAATTCAGGTTAGACTGAAAAGTAAAGCACAGAAAGTAGAAAAAGACTCTAGGAACATATATCTAAACAATAAACTTTCCATCAGAAGACAGTATTATATTTCAGATATACACTTGATTTTAGTTTGTCTCTTTTGGTTTGTATGGGTAATAATTACTTTTTAAAAATTTTTATATGATACAAAATAGTCTTAATGGCTAGTAAGAAATTTAAAGTAAAAGGGAATTTATTTTTACCTTTGTTGTTAAGAGAATAGCACTGGCTTGTTTGGGCCTGGATTGCCATATCAAAGAGAAAGTGTGGCATGTCACAATTGAGGTGAATTTCATCCAAGAGTCCTCCAAGGTGGCAATTCTTAAGGGCATTTGCCTTTTCATTTTCTAAGTGTTGATCAGACCTCACAAGGAAATATATAAATCAGGCACAAATACATTAATTTCTAAAGGATGTTATTCTTTCTTATGACCTGAATGATTTTTCACCTCTCTGCCACAAAATACAATGATCCCATTTTTATAAAAGGAATCACTCGTGAAGATCTTGAACAATTCAAAACTTGAATAATTCAAGAGTAATTTTCACATAGAAATAAATGTAAGGTGGGTATTATGCTTTTTCTGAGCTTAAAAACAGACTGAAAATGCAGTGTAGAGGCACATTGCTGGGTGGTTTATTTTGTAGCCATGTTCTCTGAATTTTTTTTTCATGATCCTTGCCTGATACGCAGTGATTTTTGTTGGCACAAAGGTGTGCTTCTTTAATTGCTTTTTTATTTTCAGAGCACCATCTCTGACATTAACTGACAAACATTTTGTCATGTTTATTGTTTTATCTAACTATGAATCCTTGGAGTGGGGGTCTGTTTTTCCACTCCCATATTGACACCTCCACTTAATGAACATTTGAATGATTAGAGTTTATGACATTATTCTAAATTGTATTTGTAGTTAATATTAAAATAAAAGCATCATAGCTCCTAAATCACTCTCAGAAATTTCTGATGCACGGAAAATCATGGAGATGATGATATTGACAAGGAAAAGGAATCATTTCTGTTTCTATTTAAAGTTCTGTCTGCATGAATGCCAGAAGCATGGCTTCAAATTCACCTTTTTTTTTAAGAATTACATTTTGTATGCTATTTCAGTATTGTTTCCCTTTTCCTGACTATAAATTTTAAAAAAGCTAGAATATATCTTCACTTACACTGTGCTTGCTGCTCCTTTGATGATCACGGAACATTGTTTTCTCATCTTGTTGGATGTAACTAGTATTGATTGAGCTGTAGACTGGCTTCCCCCCACATTTGGCTCAGCCCCAAGGCATAAACTCATAGCAGCAGTATTTACCCAACACTGCCCTTTCCAGATCTGATGTTATATGGCTTATCATCTCATGGTCTTCAGGTTGCCAAGGGCATCCTATCACTTAGGGCAGAATTCAAGTAAATGATTTATGACAGGAGTGTCATATAATAGGGAAAAAGAAATAAGTCAAAAGGTTGTATTCTAACTGTGTTAGTGTGAATTCTTGACTCGTTTTCTTGCACACCTGCAAAGACATTCATAGCTGTGGGGTGAAAATAAAAGGGTTTCTTGGATTGAAGATTGAAACAAAAATGACAATTTTGTTTTTAAATTGCAATTTCTAGCCATTTTATCAAATAGAATAAAAAGTAGATTCTCTTATATCTCTAGCAGCTATATAGCAGTTTTATGGCCCAGAATGCTGTTTATGAAAATATGTAATGTTAAGGCACTTAAAATCCATTTTACCATACAGAAATATTTTTTTCATTTTTCCTGCAGATTGTTTTTCTTTTATTATGTTATGTTAATCACCATACAGTACATCATTAGTTTCTGATGTAGTGTTCCATGATTCATTGTTTGCATATAACACCCAGTGCTCCATTCAGTACGTGCCCTCTTTAATACCCATCACCAGGCTAATCCACCCCCTCTACCCCCACCCCTCTAGAACCTTCAGTTTGTTTCTCAGACCCATAGTCTCTAATGGTTCATCTCCCCCTCTGATTACCCCCCTTCATTATTCCTTTCCTACTATCTTTTTTTTAAAAAAACATATAATGTATTACTTGTTTCAGAGGTACAGATCTGTGATTCAACAGTCTTGTACAATTCACAGCGCTCACCATAGCACATACCCTCCTCAATGTCTATCATCCAGCCACCCCATCCCTCCCACACCCCATCACTCCAGCAAACCTCAGTTTGTTTCCTGAGATTAGGAATTCCTCATATCAGTGAGATTCTATGATACATGTCCTTCTCTGATTGACTTATTTCACTCACCATAATACCCAGTTCCAACCACATCATTGCAAATGGCAAGATTTCATTCTTTTTGATGGCTGCATAATATTCCAAGTGTGTGTGTGTGTGTGTGTGTGTGTGTGTGTGTGTGTGTGTACACCACATTTTCTTTATCTATTCATCTGTCGATGGACATCTTGGCTTTTTCCATAGTTTGGCTATTGTGGACATTGCTGCTATAAACATCGGGTGCACATATCCCTTAAGATCACTACATTTGTATCTTTGAGGTAAATACCCAGTAGTGCAATGGCTGGGTCATATGATAGCTCTATTTTCAACTTTTTGAGGAACATCCATACTGTTTTCCAGAGTGGCTGCACCAGCTTGCATTCCCACCAACAGTGTAGGAGGGTTCCCCTTGCTCCGCATCCCCACCAACATCTGTCATTTCCTGACTTGTTAATTTTAGCCATTCTGACTGGTGTGAGGTGGTATCTCATTGAGGTTTGGATTTGGATTTCCCTGATGCTGAGCAATGTTGAGTACTTTTTCATGGGTCTGTTGCCCATTTGGATGTCTTCTTTGGAAAAATGTCTGTTCGTGTCTTCTGCCCATTTCTTGATTGGATCATTTGTTCTTTGGGTGCTGAGTTTAAGAAGTTCTTTATAGATTTTGGATACTAGCCTCTAATCTGATATGTCATTTGCAAATATCTTCTCCCATTCTGTCGGTTGTCTTTTGGTTTGGTTGACTGTTTCTTTTGCTGTGCAAAAGCTTTTTATCTTGATGAAGTCCCAAGAGTTCATTTTTGACCTTGCTTCCCTTGCCTTTGGAGATGTTTCTAGGAAGAAGTTGCTGCGGCTGAGGTCGAAGAGATTGCTGCCTGTGTTCTCCTTTAGGATTTTGATGGACTCCTGTCTCACATTTAGGTCTCTCAACCATTTGGAGTCTATTTTTGTGTGTGGTGTAAGGAAAGGGTCCAGTTTCATTCTTCTGCATGTGACTGTCCAGTTTTCCCAACACCATTTGTTGAAGAGACTGTCTTTTTTCCATTGGACATTCTTTCCTGCTTTGTCGAAAATTAGTTGACCAAAGAGGTTAGGGTCCATTTCTGGGCTCTCTATTCTGTTCCATTGATCTATGTGTCTGTTTTTGTGCCAGTACCATACTGTCTTGATGATGACAGCTTTGTAATAGAGCTGGAAGTCCAGAATTGTGATGCCGCCAGCTTTGCTTTTCTTTTTCAACGTTCCTCTGGCTCTTCGGGGTCTTTTCTGGTTCCATACAAATTTTTGGATTATGTGTTCCATTTCTTTGAAAAAAGTGGATGGTATTTTGATAAGGGTTGCATTAAATGTGTAGATTGCTGTCGGTAGCATTGACATCTTCACAATATTTGTTCTTCCATCCACGAGCATGGAACGTTTTTCCATTTTTTTGTGTCTTCCTCAATTTCTTTCATAAGTATTTTATAGTTTTCTGAGTACAGATTCTTTGCCTCTTTGATTAGATTTATTCCTAGGTATCTTATGGATTTGGGTGCAATTGTAAATGGGATCGACTCCTTAATTTCTCTTACTTCTGTCTTGTTGTTGGTGTACACGAATGCCACTGACTTTTGTGCATTGATTTTATATCCTGCCACTTGACCGAATTCCTGTATGAGTTCTAGCAGTTTTGGGGTGGAGTCTTTGGGTTTTCCACATAAAGTATCATATCATCTGCAAAGAGTGAGAGTTTGACTTCTTCTTTGCCAATTTGGATGCCTTTTATTTCTTTTTGTTTTCTGATTGCTGTGACTATGACTTCTAGTATTATGTTGAATAGCAGTGGTTAGGGGACATCCCTGTCATGTTCCTGACCTTAGGGGGAAAGCTCTCAGTTTTTCCCCATTGAGAATGATATTTGCTGTAGGTTTTTCATAGATGGCTTTTATGATATTGAGGTATGTACCCTCTATGCCTATACTCTGAAGAGTTTTGATCAAGAAAGGATGCTGTACTTTGTCAAATGCTTTTTCTGTATCTATTGAGAGGATCATACGGTTCTTGTTCTTTCTTTTATTAATGTATTATACATTGATTGATTTGCGGATGTTGAACCAACCTTGCAGCCCAGGGATAAATCCCACTTGGTCGTGGTGAATAATCCTTTTAATGTACTGTTGGATCCTATTGGCTAGTATTTTGGTGAGAATTTTTGCATCCATGTTCATCAGGGATATTGGTCTGTAATTCTCCTTTTTAATGGAGTCTTTGTCTGGTTTTGGGATCAAGGTAATGGTGGCCTCACAAAATGAGTTTGGAAGTTTTCCTTCCATTTCTACTTTTTGGAACAGTTTCAGAAGAATAGATATTAATTCTTCTTTAAATGTTTGGTGGAATTCCCCTGGGAAGCCATCTGGCCCTGGGCTCTTGTTTGTTGGGAGATTTTGGATGACTGCTTCAATTTCCTTAGTGGTTATAGGTCTGTTCAGGTTTTCTATTTCTTCCCGGTTCAGTTTTGGTAATTTATACATCTCTAGGAATGCATTCATTTCTTCCAGATTATCTAATTTGCTGGCATATAGTTGCTCATATGTTCTTATACTTGATTGTATTTCTTTGGTGTTGGTTGTGATCTCTCCTCTTTCATTCATGATATTATTTATTTGGATCATTTCTCTTTTCTTTTTGATAAGTCTGGCCAGGGATTTATCAATCTTGTTAATTCTTTCAAAGAACCAGCTCCTAGTTTCATTGATCTGTTCTATTGTTCTTTTAGATTCTATTTCATTGATTTCTGCTCTGATCTTTATTATTTCTCTTCTCCTGCTGGGTTTAGGCTTTATTTGCTGTTCTTTCTCCAGCTCCTTTAGGTGTAGGGTTAGGTTGTGTATTTGAGACCTTTCTTGTTTCTTGAGAAAGGCTTGTATTGCTATATACTTTCCTCTTAGGACTGCCTTTGCTGCATCCCAAAGATTTTGAACAGTTGTGTTTTCATTTTCATTGGGTTCCATGAATTTTTTAATGCTTCTTTAATTTCCTGGTTGACCCATTCGTTCTTTAGTAGTATGCTCTTTAGCCTCCATGTATTTGAGTTCTTTCTGACTTTCCTCTTGTGATTGAGTTCTAGTTTCAAAGCATTGTGGTCTGAAAATAGGCAGGGAATGATCCCAAACTTTTGGTACCAGTTGAGACCTGATTTGTGACCTAGGATGTGATCTATTCTGGAGAATGTTCCATGGGCACTAGAGAAGAATGTGTATTCTGTTGCTTTGGGATGCAATGTTCTGAATACATCTGTGAAGTCCATTTGGTCCAGTGTGTCATTTAGTCTTTTTTTCCTTGTTGATCTTTTGCTTAGATGATCTGTCCATTTCAGTGAGGGGTGTGTTAAAGTCCCCTACTATTATTGTATTGTTGCCGATGTGTTTCTTTGCTTTTATTATTAATTGGCTTATATAATTGGCTGCTCCCATGTTAGGGGCATAGATATTTACAATTGTTAGATCTTCTTGTTGGATAGACCCTTTAAGTAGGATATAGTGTCCTTTCCCATCTCTTATTACAGTCTTTGGTTTAAAATCTAATTTGTCTGATGTAAGGATTGCCACCCCAGCTTTCTTTTGGTGTCCATTAGCATGATAAATGGTTTTCCACCCCCTCACTTTCAATCTGGGGGTGTCTTTGGGTCTAAAATGAGTCTCTTGCAGACAGCATATTGATGGGTCTCATTTTTTTTATCCAATCTGATAGCCTGTGTCTTTTGATGGGGACATTTAGCCCATTTACATTCAGGGTAACTATTGAAAGATTGGAATTTAGTGCCATTGTATTGCCTGTAAGGTGATTGTTACTGTATATTGTCTGTGTTCCTTTCTGGTCTATGCTGCTTTTAGGCTCTCTCTTTGCTTAGAGGACCCCTTTCAAGATTTCTTGTAGGGTTGGTTTCGTGTTTGCAAATTCCTTTAGTTTTTGTTTGTCCTGGAAGCTTTTTATCTCTCCTTCTATTTTCAATGTCAGCCTAGCTGGATATAGTATTCTTGGCTGTATATTTTTCTCATTTAGTGCTCTGAATATATCCTGCCAGTCCTTTCTGGCCTGCCAGGTTTCTGTGGATAGGTCTGTTGCCAATCTAATGTTTCTGCCATTGTAGGTTACATATCTCTTCTCCCGAGCTGCTTTCAGGATTTTCTCTTTGTCTCTGAGACTCATAAGTTTTACTGTTAGATGTCAGGGTGTTGACCTATTTTTCTTGATTTTGAGAGGGGTTCTCTGTGCCTCCTGGATTTTGATGCCTGTTTCCTTCTCCAAATTAGGGACGTTCTCTGCTATAATTTGCTCCAAAATACCTTTTGCCCCCCTCTCTCTTTCTTCTTCTTCTGTGATCCCAATTATTCTAATGTTGTTTCATCTCAAAATTTTAAAGAGAGAACAACTTATATTTATATGTCAAAAATATGGGTAACTACTATGAAGGGATAGAATATGACTCTAAAAATGAAAAATAAAAATGAAAAGTAAATTTTTTTTTAAAAAAGGGATTGATAAGATGTTGGTTGAAAAAGGGAAAAAGAAAAATTCAAAAAAAAGAAAAGAAAAAAGACATTTAAAAAAAATTAACTTTGAAAGACTAAAGAATCATGGTAAAAAAGCCATGAATTCTATGTGCAGTATTCCCCTAGAGCTGGAGTTCTGCCGTTCTCATTGATCGGTAAACTTGGTCTTGGCTGGCTGTTCTCGCTGATCTTCTGGGGGAGGGGCCTGTTGCCGTGGTTCCCAAATGTCTTTGCTGGAGGTGGAATTGCCTCGCCCTTGCCCCGTCTGGGCTAAGTAATCTGCTCGGGTTGCTCTCCAGAGCTTTTGTTCCCTGTGAGCTTTCCCTACCGCTTTGGAGGATGAGAGTGAAAATGGTGGCCTCCCAATCTCCACCCCAGAGGAGCCAAGAACTCGGGGCCCTGCTCCTCAGTGCGCCCCCAGAGAAAAGCAGTCAATCACTCCTGTCTCCCCAGTCTCCGGCCACACTCCATGCTCACCCAGCCTGTGACCGAGTGTTTCTATCTCCAGAACCCTACCCCATGTGGAGTCTCCAAATCCAGCAGATCCCTGCAGTGTGCTCCTGCACCGCTCCTCCTGGGGGAAGAAGGTGAGTCTCCCCAGATCTGCCGCTTGTTGGGTCCCTGCTGGAGGAGCAGTGGCTCGACTGTGCCGCGGATCACGGTTTATGGCAACCCTGAGCTGAGAGCCCACGCCTGGGCTCCTTCTCTGCAGCTGGCTTCCCTGCTCTGATACCCGGGAGCTCTGCCGCACTCAGGCACCCCTGGTCTTCCTGTGACCCTGAGGGTCCTGAGACCACACTGTCCCACGAGGGTTCCACCCCCCACTTAGCCACTGGAGTGATGTCCCTCAGCGGAGCTGACTTCTAAAAGTTCCGATTTTGTGTTCCGCGGCTCTATCACCTGCCAGAAGCGGCCGACGGAGGCCCCTCCCCGGCCGCCTATCCTCCCGAATATTGCCTCAGATTCACTTCTCCACACGTCCTACCTTCCAGAAAGTGGTCGCTTTTCTGTTCAGAGAGTTGTTGCTCTTCTTTTCTTCGATCTCCTGTTGAGTTCGTAGGTGTTCAGATTGCTTTGATCCCTATCCAGCTGAATTCCTGAGAGGAGACAAAATCCAGGTCTCCTACTCCTCCAGCATCTTGCTCTGCCCCTGTGTATGTATTTTTAAAAAATAATAGTGAATAGTAAGTCCTATACTATTTAGATTATATGTGACACATTTTAAAAGTGATATAACACTTGTATTTTAAATTTTAAAGATTTTATTTATTTATTTATTTAATTAATTTATTTATTTTAGAAAGAGAATGAGGGTGAGGGCAAGCAGGCGGGAGGAGCAGAGGGGAAGGAAGCCGGAGGGGGAAAGAATCTCAAGCAGACTCCATGCTGAGCATGGAGCCTGACATGGGCTTGATCTCACGACTCATAGATCATGACCTGAGCCCAAACCAAAGAGCTGAACACTTAACCAACTGAGTCACATAGGGACCCATGTATTTTAAATTTTCAATTGCACTATAATATAAATTATTAATTTATGATGATTAGTACATGATGGAAATTTTATGTTAAATTAGAAGTTGTGCCAGGTGTTTATCATTTTTCAAAATTATTTGATAATACTGAAGAAAAATAGAAACAAAAGGTTATGCCATCTTACTCATTCGCCTTAATATTATCATCATTTATCTAGAATTTGCTTGCCTATGACATTTTAAACTTTCTCTTGAACACAGCCTAAGAGTCAATAAATTGTAGCCATCTGCTGAACATCTCCAATATGCCAAGCTACATGCTCAGTGTTTCATGAATGTTTTTTCTTTAAATTTCACAACAACTCAATGCTAGCTTTAATATTAATGTACCTGTTTAAATGAGGTATTTACCTTCAATCCCTCCCATTCATCTTTCAGAGGCCTCTACTTCCTTAGGAATGTGGCTCTTTCCTATTGGCCTTTCTCCTTCAGTTCATTACAGGTAAGGAAATAATCCCTGCTAGTTGGTTAAAAATGATTTAATAGGTTATACCTTCCAAAGGTATTTGCATTTCAGTGAGAACCCAAAAATTTTCCCAGACTCAAAGGATTGTCTCAAAGATAAAGAAAGTGCAGATAAGGAAATAATAGATAAAACCTGGGACTTTATTTTGAAAGAGCTATGATTTCAGACCCAAAATATATTATGAATATCCATGAATATTCTTCACTTTCTGATTGAAGTCATTCTAACAGGAATAATTTAGAACCCGGAGCCTTCTGGCATCCCTTAAAGTCCTTTATAACTGTCTTTCTTTAAGGTCAGCTCCCCCAACATCCCTCTATTCTGTGTTTTCACAACCCAGAATGGATAATACCATCATGGGCAGTAATGGGAGCATGCACATATGCACACATAAACATTTCTATCAGGCACTTTTCATTTATAGTCTTTACCAACCAAAGGTTATTATAATTAGTGCCCAGAAATGAAGAAGCAGGAGAGGTTACCCAAAACCAAAAGATAGTATCGCAAAGGGTACTATCAAACTGACTTACAGGAGGCAGAAGGGAACACTCAAAAGG
This sequence comes from Neomonachus schauinslandi, assembly GCF_002201575.2. Lineage (NCBI taxonomy): Eukaryota > Metazoa > Chordata > Mammalia > Carnivora > Phocidae > Neomonachus > Neomonachus schauinslandi. The sequence continues at coordinate 77,093,293 of NC_058405.1, forward strand.
AAAATTCTTTTAAAAAATGAGTATTAACAAGAAATTATTTTAATTAGCTACAGACTGACATATGAAAAAATAATCAGGACATGATTCTGTTTCTCTAAATTCTAGGTCCTTTCTTAAGAATCTGAGGGTTCTAGAGGGGAGGGCGGTGGGGGGATGGGTTAGCCTGGTGATGGGTATTAAAGAGGGCATGTACTGCATGGAGCATTGGGTGTTATACGCAAACAATGAATCATGGAACACTACATCAAAAACTAATGATGTAATGTACGGTGATTAACATAACATAGTAATAAAAAAAATCTGTTTTCAAATTTCTTTTATTTTAAATTTTGTCATAATAAACCTGCTTTATGAGTTAAAACTAAAAAAAAAAAAGAATCTATGCAACTAGGGTGGTTCAACATTCACAAATCAATCAACCTGATACATCACATTAATAAAAGACAAGAACCTTATGAACTTCTCAACTGATGCAGAAAGGCATTTGACAAAATACAGCATCCTTTCTTGATTAAAATTCTCTGCAGTGTAGGGATAGAGGGAACATACCTCAATATCATAAGAGCCATCTATGAAAAGCCCATAGCTAATATCATTCTCAATAGGGAAAAACTGAGAGCTTTTCTGCTAAGGTCAGGAACATGACAGGGATGCCCACTCTTACCAATGTTGTTCAACATAGTACTAGAAGTCCTAGCCTTAGCAATCAGACAACAAAAAGAAATAAAAGGCATTCAGATCAGCAAAGAAAAAGTCAAATTCTCACTCTTCGCAGATGACATGATACTTTATGTGGAAAACCCAAAAGACTCCACCCCAAAATTGCTAGAACTCATATAGCAATTCAGCAATGTGGCAGGATATAAAATCAATGTACAGAAATCAGTTGCATTTCTATACACTAACAATGAGACAGAAGAAAGAGAAATTAAGGAATCGATCCCATTTACAATTGCACCAAAAAACAGAAGATACCTAGGAATAAACCTAACCAAAGAGGTAAAGGATCTGTACTCTAAAATCTACAGAACACTTATGGAAGAAAATAAGACCAAACAAATTGGAAAACATTCCATGCTCACGGATTGAAAGAATATTGTTAAAATGTCTATGGTACCCAGAGCAATCTACACATTCAATACAATCCATATCAAAATACCATCAACATCTTTCGCAGAGCTGGAACAAATAATCCTAAAATTTGTATGGAACCAGAAAAGACCCCGAATAGCCAGAGGAATGCTGAAAAAGAAAACCAAAGCTGGTGGCATCACAATGCCAGATTTCAAGCTATATTACAAGGCTATAATCATCAAGATAGTATGGTACTGGCACAAAAACAGACACATAGATCAATGGAACAGAATAGAGAACCCAGAAATGGACCCTCAACTCTATGGTCAACTAATCTTCAACAAAGCAGCAAAGGATATCCAATGGAAAAAAGTCTCTTCAAAAAAATGTGCTGGGAAAATTGGACAGCCATAGGTAGAAGAATGAAATTAGACCATTTCCTTATACCACAGGCAAAGATAAACTCAAAATGGATGAAATACCTAAATGTGAGACAGGAATCCATCAAAATCCTAGAGGACAACACAGGCAGCAACCTCCTTGACCTCGGCTGCAGCAAATTCTTACTAGACACATCTCCAGAGGCAAGGGAAACAAAAGCAAACATGAACTATTGGGACTTCATCAAGATAAAAAGCTTCTGCACAGCAAAGGAAATGGTAAACAAAACTAAAAGCTATCCTACAGAATGGGAGAGGATATTTGCAAATGACATATCAGATAAAGGGCTAGTATCTGAGATCTATAAGGTAATTCTCAAACTCAACACCAAAAAACAAAGAACCCAGTCAAGAAATGGGCAGAAGACATGAATAGACATTTCTCCAAAGAAGACATACAAATGGCCAACAGAAACATGAAAAAATGCTCCACACCCCTTGGCATCAGGGAAATACAAATCAAAACCACAATGAGATACCACCTTATACCTGTCAGAATGGTTAAAATTAACAAGACAGGAAACAATAAATTGTTGGCAAGGATGCGGAGAAAGGGGAACACTCTTACACTGTTGGTGGGAATGCAAGCTGGTGCAGCCACTCCGGAAAACAGTATGGAGGTTCCTCAAGAAGTTAAAAATAGAGCTATCCTACGATCCAGCAATTGCACTACTAGGTATTTACCCCAAAGACACAGATGTAGGGAAATGAAGGGGCACCTGCACCCCAATGTTCAAAGCAGCAATGTCCACAATAACCAAACTGTGAAAAAAGCCAAGATGTCCATTGATAGATGAGTGGATGAAGAAGATGTGACACATATATATACATATACACACACACACAATGGACTATTACTCAGCCATCAGAAAGGATGAATACTTATCAATTACATTGACATGGGTGGAACTGGAGGGTATTATGTTGAGCAAAATAAGTCAAACAGAGAAAGATAATTATCATATGGTTTCACTCATATGTGGAATATAAGAAATAGTGTGGAGGATCATAGAGTAGGGGAGGGAAAACTGAAGGGGAAGTCATCAGAGAGGGAAAGACTCTTAACTATAAAACACAAATTGAGGGTTGCTGGAGGGGAGGTAGGTGGGAAGATGGGGTAACTGGGTGATGGGCATTAAGTAGGGCATGTGATGTGATGAACACTGAGTGTTACACACAACTGACAAATTATTGAACACTACATCTGAAACTAATGATGTACTATATGTTGTCTAATTGAATTTAAATAAAAATTTTTAAAAAAGAATCTGTGCAACTGCTGTTTCTTGACTAAACAATTTTTCCTAAAATATCTATCTCCTTATCTTTTAAGGACCAGCTTAAATATATTTTAAAAGCCTACCTTGATTATCTTACCTACTGTAGTAGCCCACAACACCCTGAATTGCCTTCATATTGTTCTTTTTTTCTTTACAGATTTTTTAAATCACCTCTTTACTTGTCTTGTCCATTCATTTTCTTCTTTGTATCCACAAAGAATAAGCTCTATGAAGGATGGAGTTTGGTCATTTTTGTTGGGCTCTATGTCTCCAGAATCCTAGCAGTGTTTGACATAGGAAATGTGTGTCTAATTAATGAATAATGTACAAGAATACACACTGAAACTTCTGCTTCGAGCAACAAGAAAATAAATGGCACAGTACTTGCACTCTTGGTAAAAACTATAAAAGTGGGAAAAATATATAAGGTAACATTTTTCATGCTTTGAATAGCAAGCAGCACATGAATGTAATCCTAGAGAAAAACATAGCACATCAATTAAGCTCCAAATTAATTCCATAGTTACTCCAACTTTCTGCCTGGATGCATTTTCTTGCTGCTGGGTAAGAAGTAGAACCCCCCCCACCAACACACACAAATGAAATACTTAGGTACAAATCTAATAAAATATTTCAAGATCTGTATGAAGAAAACTACAAAAATCTGATGAAAGAAATCAAAAAATAACTAAATAAATGAAGAGATATTTCCATGTTCATGGATAAGATACACACACACATACATACACACAAAATGGGGTGTTATTTAGCCATATAGAAGTCTTGCCATTTGCAACAATATGGATGGAACTTGAGGGCATTTTGCTAAGTGAAGTAAGTCAGACACAGAAAGACAAATACTACATGATTTCACTATATGTGGAATCTAAAAGACAAAAGACAAAAACAAAAAAAATAAACAAGTAAAACAAAACAAAAACAACAAAAAACTCTGAGCTCATGGATATAGACAACAGATTGATGGTTACCAGAGGCAGAAAGAGAAAGGTGGGGGATGGATAAGATGGGGAGAGGGTGTTAAAAAAATATAAGCTCCCAGCTATAGGATAAGTCCTGGATGTACAATATAAAGTCCACAGCTAATAATTCTTTATTATATATTTGAATGTTGCTAAAAGAATAGATCTTAAAAGTTTTCATCACAAGAAAAGAAGTTATAACTATACATGATGATGGATGTTAACTAGATTTAGTGTGGTGATCATTTCACAACATATACAAGTATTGCATCATTATGTTGCATACTTGAAGCTAACATAATGATGTAGGTCAATTACATGTAAATTAAGAAAAATAAAGTGTAAAAAATCTAATTATATAATGTCTATAAAAGAAGCATTTAAAAAATATATATTTGACAAAATCCAACACCTATTCATGATTAAAACTCTCAGCAAACTAGTAATAGAAAGGTATTTTCTCAACTTGATAAAGAATATCTACAAAAATATACAGCTAATACTATATACAATGGTGAGAAACTAAAAGCTTTTCCACTAAGATCAGGACAAAGGCAATGATGTCACCTCTCACCACTCCTTCCAAAATCTTACTGGAAGGCCTAGCTAATGCATAAGACAAGAAAAGAGGATCAAAGATATACACATTGAGAAGAAAGAACAAAACTGTCTGTTCACAGGTGAAATGATTTTCTATATAGAAAATACGAGAGAAGTGACCAAAAAAAAAGCTCCTGGATTAATATGCAATTATAGCAAGTTTGCAGGACACAAGGTTAAAATACAAAAGTCAATTGTTTCCCTGTACATCAGCAATAAACAAGTGGAATTTTAAATTAATAACACAATACCATTTTACATTAGCACTCCCCCAAAATGAAATACTTTGGTACAAATCTAACAAAATATATTCAAGGGGTATATGAAGAAAACTCAAAAGTCTGTTGAAAGAAATCAAAGAATAAATAAATATCTCTTCAATATTGCCAAGATGTAAGTTCCTTGCAATTCAATCTACAGATTCAATACAATCCAAATCAAAACCCCAGCAAATTATTCATTGAATATTGACAAACTGATTCTAAAGTTTATATAGAGAGACAAAAGACCCAGCATAGCCAACACAATACTGAAAAAGAAAAACAAAGTCAAAGAACTGATACTACCAGGTTCAAGACTTATTATAAAGCTTTATATTTTTGTATATTTTTATGTTTTATATTTATTGTAAAGCTACAATAATCAAGACAGTGTGGTATTGGTGAAAGGAAAGACAAGTGGATCAGTGGAACAGGATAGCCCAGAATAGACCCACACGAATATAGTCAACTTATCTTTAACAAAGGATCAAAAGCTATTGAATGGAAGAAAGATAGTCTTTTTAACAAATGATGCTGGAACAATGAAATCCACTTTCCAAAAAATGAATCTAGAGACAGACCTCTTATCTTTCACAAAAATTAATTCAAAAGGGATTACAGACTTAGATGTAAAACACAAAATTATAAAACTCCTGGAAAATATCATAGAAAAAGTCTAGATGATTGTGGATTGGTGATGACTTTTTAACTATACCACCAAGGGCATGATGCATGAAAGAAATAACTGATAAGCAGGACTTCGTTAAATTAAAAATTTCCACACTGTGAAAGATATCATTAAGAGAATGAGAAGACAATCCACAGAATGGGAGAAAATATTCTAAAAATGTATCTGATAAAATTTAACCCAGCAATAAAAAATTGGATACAGCATGATAAGATGGGGTTATTAAAGAAATGTAAGGTTGGTTTAATATTTTAACATCAATTAGTGTGACTATCACATTAATAAGCATTTAAAAATGTACATTAAAAAGTAAAAAAGTCATATGATCATTTTGATAGATGTAACAAAATTAGATGACAAAATTTATTACTTATTTATGATACAAACTCTCCAGTAAACTAAGAGTAAAATGAATTTTTTTCAATGTGATAAAGTACATCTAAGAAAAACCCAAAGCTAACATTGTACTTATTGGTGAAATAGTAAATGTTTTCCCCAAAGTTTGAGAATAAGGCAAGAATACCTGCTCTTACCTCTATTCCACATTCACACAGGAAGTCCTAATAAGTGCATGAGGAAAGAAAAAGAAATGAAAGGAATAATGTCGGGAAAATAAGAAGTAAAACTACCTATATATCATGATAACATGATTGTTCCCTTGGTTGAAAATACTAAGGAGTCTATAAACTATTAGAACTAATAAGTGAATTTAGCATACAATGTCAAGTTATAACATACCAATTGTATTTCTAAGTATCAGCAACAACAACAAAAAAATAGAAAATGAAATAAAATTCTTTTGCAATAATATAAAAAATATAAAGTAATTAGAAGTAAATTAGAATTTAACAAAGATATGCAAGATATCTACACTGAGAAGTGCAAAGCACTGCAATGAAAAAAAAAAGCTACACAAAAGCTATGTAAATGAAGAGAAATGTTATGTTCATGGACTGAAACACTCAAAATTATTAGGTGTTAGTTATCTCCTAAGTAACCTACATATTGAACATAATTCCAATCAGAATCCTTGTAGGCTTTCTTCAGAATTTAACAAGATGATTTTAAAATTTATATGGAAATGCAAAGAATGCAGAATAGCCAAAACAGTCTTGATGAAGAAAAAAGGACTTACATTACTTGATTTCAAGATCTACTACAAAGCTACACTCATCAGTCTAACATTGGCATTTAGAGCAACAGCTAGTTCAATGATGCAGGATATAAAGTGCAGAAATAGATTTACATTTATGAGGTCAACTGATTTTCCACAAAGACACCAACGCAATTCAATGAGAAAGGAAAATCTTTTCACTAAACTGTGCTGGAAGAAATGGATATCCACTAGGGAAAAATAAAATAAAATTTGACCGACACCTTACCATGTATACAAAGATTAATTTAAGTTGAATCACAGAACATAAAACCTAAAACTATAACATCTTTAGAAGAAAAAAAAATGGGAGAATTTCTTTGTGGCCAAATAGATATTTCTTGGACATAACTCAGAAATTACTAACTATAAAAAAATAACGTGATAAATTGGAATACATTAAAATTTAAAACTTCTGTTAATCAAAATATACTTCTAAGTAAATGAATAGGCAAATCCTAAAGAACATAGGAGAAAATATATATGAAACATATATCTAACAAAAGACTTCTATCCCCTCATGAATATAGACACAAAAAGCCTCAACAAAATATTAGCAAACCAAATCCAACAATATATTAAAAGAAATTATACACCACAATCAAGTGGGATTTATTCTCAGGATGCAAGAGTGGTTTAATATTTGCAAAGCAATCAACACGGTATGTTACATCAATAAAAGAAAAGATAAAAAAAGAAGAAAGGATAAAAACCATATGATCATTTCAGTAGATGCAGAAAAAGCATTTGACAAAGTACAATCCATTCATGATAAAAACCCTCTGCAAAATAGGTCTAAAGGGAATATATCTCAACATAATAAAGGCCATATGTGAAAAACCTACAGCCAACATCATTCTCAATGGTGAAAAACTGAGAGCTTTTCCCTTAAGGTCAGGAACAAGACATGGATGTCCACTCTCACCACTTTTATTCAGCACAGTACTGGAAGTCCTATCCACAGTAATTAGACAACATAAAGAAATAAAATCATCCAAACTGGTAAGGAAGAAGTAAAACTCACTATTTATAGATGACGTGATACTATATATAGAAAACTCACAAGACTCCACCAAAAAATTTGTAGAACTGATAAATGAATTCAGTAAAGTCACAGATACAAAATCAATGTACAGAAATCTGTTGCAGTTTTATACACAATGAAGCAACAGAAAGTGAAATTTAGAGAACAATCCCATTTACAATTGCATCAAAAAACAATAAGATACCTAGGAATAAACTTAAACAGAGAAGAAAGACCTGTTTTCTGAAAACTGTAAAACACTGATGAAAGAAATTCAAGGTCATGCAAAGAAATGCATTCCATGCTCACGGGTTGAAAGAATAAATATTGTTAAAATGTCTATACTACCCCAAACAATATAAACATTTAATGTAATCTGTATCAAAATACCAACAGCATTTTTCACAGAGCTAAAACAAACCATCCTAAAATGTGTATGGAACCACAAAAGATCCCGAATAGCCAAAGCAACCTTAAAAAAGAAAAGCAAAGCTGGAGACATCACAATTTTGGATTTCAAGTTCTATTACAGAGCTGTAGTGATCAAAACAGTATAGTACCTGCACAAAAACAGACACAAAGATCAATGGAGAATAGAAAACCCAGAAATGAACCCACAACTGTATCTTCAACTAATCTTTGACAAAGTAGGAAAGGATATCTGATGGAAGAAAGACAGTCTCTTCAACAAATGGTGTTGGGAAAACTGGACAGCCACATGCAGAAGAATGAAACTGGACCACTTCCTTTCACCATACACAAATATAAATTCAAATGGATTAAAGACCTAAATGTGAGACCCAAAACCATAAAAATCCTAGAGGAGAACACAAGCATTAATCTGACATCAGCCACACCACAGCAATTTCTTTCTAAGTATGTCTCCCGAGACAAGGGAAACAAAAGCAAAAATAAACTATTGGGGCTACATCAAAATAAAAAGCTTCTGCACAGTGAAGGTAACAATGAACTAAACTAAAAGGCTACCTACGGAATAGGAGAAGGTATCTGCAAATGACATTTGTGAAAAAAGATAGTATCCAAAATATATAAAGAACTTATAAAACTCAACACCCAAAAAACAATCAAATTAAAAAATGGGCAAAAGACATGAATAGACATTTTTCCAAAGAAGACATACAGATGGCCAATAGACACACGAAAAGATGCTCAACCTCAGTGATCATCAGGGAAATGGAAATCAAAACTGCAATCAGATACCACCTCACACCTGTCAGAAGGGCTAAAATCAACAATGTAAGAAACAACAAGTATTGGCAAGGATGCGGAGAAAAGGGAACACTCTTACACTGTTGGTGGGAATGCAAACTGCGCAGCCACTTTGGAAAACAGTATGGGGGTTCCTCAAAAAGTTAAAAATGGAGCTACCCTGTGACAGAGCAACTGCACTACTAGGTATTTACCCAAAGAATCCAAAAATACTAATTCAACAGGATACACACACCCTGATGCTGATAGCATGATTTACAATAGTCAAGTTATGGGGTGCCTGGGTGGCTCAGTTGGTTAAGTGACGGCCTTTTGCTCAGGTCATGATCCCAGAGTCCTGGAATGGAGTCCTACATCGGGCTCCTGGCTCCATAGGAAGCCTGCTTCTCCCTCTGACCCTCTCCCCTCTCATGCTTTTTCTCATTCTCTCTCTCTCTAAAATAAATAAAAACTTAAAAAAATAGTCAAAATTATGGAAAATGGAAAAAGCCCAAGTGTTCATTGATTGATGAATCACTAAAGAGATAATGTGTATACACACACACACACACACACACACAATGGAATATTACTCAGCTGTAAAAAACAATGAAATCTTGCCATTTGCAAGGACATGGATGGAGTTAGAGAGTATTATGCCTATCAGAAAAAGACAAATACCATATGATCTCACTCATATGTGGAATTTAAGAAACAAACAGGCAATGGGGGAAAATAAGAGAGAGGCAAACCAAGAAACAGACTCTTAAACATATAGACAAAACTGATGGTTACCAGAGGGGAGGTGGGTGGGGGGATGGGTGAAAAAGGTGATGAGGATTAAGGAGTGACCTTGTGATGAGCACCAGGTGATGGATGGAAGTGTTGAGTCACTATATTGTACACCTGAAACTAATAATAATTTGTATGTTAGCTAACAGAATTTAAATAAAAAAATAAACAAAATTCTTATGGAGAAGTGGCTGAATGTGAAAGATCAAAGCGTTCTCATTTATTTTTTAATTAAGTTTTTATTTTAATTCTAGTACAGTTAACATACAGTGTTATATTAGTTTCAGGTGTAAAAGCTTTCTCATTTAAAAATGGCAAGCAAACTATTGGATAAAAAATTTCTGCACAGGGGAGGAGGAGCAAGATGGTGGAGGAGTAGAAGACCTAAATTTCATCTGGTCCCAGGAATTCGGCTAGATAGGGATCAAAACATACTGAACACCTATGAACTCAACAGGAGATTGAAGAAAAGAATAGCAGCAACTCTCTGAACAGAAAAACGACCACTTTCTGGAAGGTAGGACATGCGGAGAAGTGAATCCAAGGCAATATTCAGGAAGACAGATGGCAGGGGAGGGGCCTCCATCAGCTCTCCTGATGAGTGATAGATCCACGGAGCACAAAATTGGAAATTTAAAAGTCTGCACCACTGAGGGACGTCGCTCCAATGGCTAAGTGGGGGGTGGAACCCTCATGAGACAGTATGGTCTCAGGAACCTCAGGGTCACAGAAAGACTGGGGGTGCCTGAGTGTGGCAGAGCTCCCAGGTATCAAAGCAGGGAAGGCAGCTGCAGAGACTGAGCCGAGGTGAGGGCTCTCAGCTCGGGGTTGCCATAAACCATGATCCGTGGCACAGTCGGGCCACTGCTGCTCCAGCAGGGACCCAACAAGCGGCAGATCTGGGGAGACTCCCCTTCCTCCGCGGGAGGAGCAGTGCAGGAGTGCACTGCAGGGATCTGCTGGGTTTGGAGACTCCATACCGAGTCAGGTGCCAAAGATAGAAATGCTCAGTCACAGGCCAGGTGAGCACGGAGTGTGGCCGGAGATGGGGAGATGGGATTGACTGACTGCTTTTCTCTGGGGGTGCACTGAGGAGCCGGGCCTCAAGTTCTTGGCTCCTCTGGGGCGGAGATTGGGAGGCCGCCATTTTCACTCTTGTCCTCCAAAGCTGTACAGAAAGCTTACAGGGAACAAAAGCTCCCAAGAGCAAACCCGAACAGATTACTTAGCCCAGACGGCAAGGGCGGGACAATTCCGCCTTGTCAAAGACATTTGGGAACCATGGCAACAGGCCACTCCCCCAGAAGATCAGCAAGAAAGCCAGCCAAGACTAAGTTTACTGATCAACGAGAACAGCAGAACTCCAGCACTAGGGGAATACTGCACATAGAATTCATGGCTTTTTCCCCATGATTCTTTAGTCTTTCAAAGTTAATTTTTAAAATTTTCTTATTTTTCTTTTTCCTTCATTGTATCCACCCTTATTTTTGTACATATATAAGTTTTTCTTTCTTTAAAATTTTGGGAGGCACTTTCTTCTAACAGACCAAAATACACCCCAACTCTGGTGTGTGGCACTGATCTATGCACCAGCCTGATCATATTTGATCATATTCTGTTTTTCTTTATCATTTTCTTTCTTTACTTTTTTCTTTCTTTCCCTTTCTTTTCCCTGGGTTTCAGGTCTCTTCTGATTTGTTTACTGTATATTTTTCTGGGGTCATTGTTACCCTATTAGCATTTTGTCCTCTCATTCATCTGTTCTCCTCTGGACAAAATGACAA
>NC_058405.1:77109576-77183324 GCF_002201575.2 Neomonachus schauinslandi
CATGCTAATGGACACCAAAAGAAAGCTGGGGTGGCAATCCTTACATCAGACAAATTAGATTTTAAACCAAAGACTGTAATAAGAGATGGGAAAGGACACTATATCCTACTTAAAGGGTCTATCCAACAAGAAGATCTAACAATTGTAAATATCTATGGCCCTAACATGGGAGCAGCCAATTATATAAGGCAATTAATAACAAAAGCAAAGAAACACATCGGCAACAATACAATAATAGTGGGGGACTTTAACACCCCCCTCACTGAAATGGACAGATCATCTAAGCAAAAGATCAACAAGGAAATAAAGACTTTAAATGACACACTGGACCAAATGGACTTCACAGATATATTCAGAACATTGCATCCCAAAGCAACGGAACACACATTCTTCTCTAGTGCCCATGGAACATTCTCCAGAATAGATCACATCCTAGGTCATAAATCAGGTCTCAACTGGTACCAAAAGTTTGGGATCATTCCCTGCCTATTTTCAGACCACAATGCTTTGAAACTAGAACTCAATCACAAGAGGAAAGTCAGAAAGAACTAAAATACATGGAGGCTAAAGAGCATCCTATTAAAGAATGAATGGGTCAACCAGGAAATTAAAGAAGAATTTAAAAAATTCATGGAACCCAATGAAAATGAAAACACAACTATTCAAAATCTTTGGGATGCAGCAAAGGCAGTCCTAAGAGGAAAGTATATAGCAATACAAGCCTTTCTCAAGAAACAAGAAAGGTCTCAATACACAACCTAACCCTACACCTAAAGGAGCTGGAGAAAGAACAGCAAATAAAGCCTAAACCCAGCGGGAGAAGAGAAATAATAAAGATCAGAGCAGAAATCAATGAAATAGAATCTAAAAGAACAATAGAACAGATCAACAAAACTAGGAGCTGGTTCTTTGAAAGAATTAACAAGATTGATAAACCCCTAGCCAGACTTATCAAAAAGAAAAGAAAAATGACCCAAATTAACAAAATCATGAATGAAAGAGGAGAGATCACAACCAACACCAAAGAAATACAAACAATTATAAGAACGTATTATGAGCAACTGTATGACAGCAAATTCGATAGCCTGGAAGAAATGGATGCATTCGTAGAGTTGTATCAACTACCAAAACTGAATCAGGAAGAAATAGAAAACCTGAACAGACCTATAACCACTAAGGAAATTGAAGCAGTCATCCAAAATCTCCCAAAAAACAAAAGCCCAGGGTCAGATGGCTTCGCAGGGGAATTCTACCAAACATTTCAAGAAGAATTAATACCTATTCTTCTGAAACTGTTCCAAAAAATAGAAATGGAAGGAAAACTTCCAAACTCATTTTATGAGGCCAGCATTACCTTGATCCCCAAACCAGACAAAGACCCCATTAAAAAGGAGAACTACAGACCAATATCCCTGATGAACATGGATGCAAAAATTCTCACCAAAATACTAGCCAGTAGGATCCAACAGTACATTAAAAGGATTATTCACCACGACCAAGTGGGATTTATCCCTGGGCTGCAAGGTGGTTCAACATCCGCAAATCAATCAACGTGATACAATACATTAACAAAAGAAAGAACAAGAACCATATGATCCTCTCAATAGATACAGAAAAAGCATTTGACAAAGTACAGCATCCTTTCTTGATCAAAACTCTTCAGAGGATAGGCATAGAGGGTACATACCTCAATATCATAAAAGCCATCTATGAAAAACCTACAGCAAATATCATTCTCAATGGGGAAAAACTGAGAGCTTTCCCCCTAAGGTCAGGAACATGACAGGGATGTCCACTATCACCACTGCTATTCAATGTAGTATTAGAAGTCCTAGCCACAGCAATCAGAAAACAAAAAGAAATAAAAAGCATCCAAATTGGCAAAGAAGAAGTCAAACTCTCACTCTTTGCAGATGATATGATACTTTATATGGAAAACCCCAAAGACTCCACCCCAAAACTGCTAGAACTCATACAGGAATTCAGTCAAGTGGCAGGATATAAAATCAATGCACAGAAGTCAGTGGCATTCCTATACACCAACAATAAGACAGAAGAAAGAGAAATTAAGGAGTTGATCCCATTTACAATTGCACCCAAAACCATAAGATACCTAGGAATAAATCTAACCAAAGAGACAAAGAATCTGTACTCAGAAAACTATAAAATACTCATGAAAGTAATTGAGGAAGACACAAAGAAATGGAAAAATGTTCCATGCTCATGGATTGGAAGAACAAATATTGTGAAGATGTCAATGCTACCTAGAGCAATCTGCACATTCAATGCAATCCCCATCAAAATACCATCCACTTTTTTCAAAGAAATGGAACAAATAATCCAAAAGTTTGTATGGAACCAGAAAAGACCCCAAAGAGCCAGAGGAATGTTGAAAAAGAAAAGCAAAGCCGGCGGCATCACAATTCCGGACTTCCAGCTCTATTAGAAAGCTGTCATCATCAAGACAGCATGGTACTGGCACAAAAACAGACACATAGCTCAATGGAACAGAATAGAGAGCCCAGAAATGGACCCTCAACTCTATGGTCAACTCATCTTTGACAAAGCAGGAAAGAATGTCCAATGGAAAAAAGACAGTCTCTTCAACAAATGGTGTTGGGAAAATTGGACAGCCACATGCAGAAGAATGAAACTGGACCATTTCCTTACACCACACACAAAAATAGACTCAAAATGGTTGAAAGGCCTAAATGTGAGACAGGAGTCCATCAAAATCCTAAAGGAGAACACAGGCAGCAACCTCTTCGACCTCAGCTGCAGCACTTCTTCTTAGAAACATCGTCAAAGGCAAGGGAAGCAAGGGCAAAAATGAACTATTGGGACTTCGTCAAGATAAAAAGCTTTTGCAAAGCAAAGGAAACAGTCAACAAAACCAAAAGACAACCGACAGAATGGGAGAAGATATTTGCAAATGACATATCAGATAAAGGGCTAGTATCCAAAATCTATAAAGAACTTATCAATCTCAACACCCAAAGAACAAAGAATCCAATCAAGAAATGGGCTGAAGACATGAACAGACATTTTTCCAAAGAAGACATCCAAATGGCCAACAGACACATGAAAAAGAGCTCGATATCGCTCGGCATCAGGGAAATCCAAATCAAAACCTCAATGAGATACCACCTCACACCAATCAGAATGGCTATAATTACAAGTCAGGAAATGACAGATGTTGGCGGGGATGCGGAGCAAGGGGAACCCTCCTACACTGTTGGTGGGGATGCAAGCTGGTGCAGTCACTCTGGAAAACTGTATGGAGGTTCCTCAAAAAGTTGAAAATAGAGCTACCATAGGATCCAGCAATTGCACTACTGGGTATTTACTCCAAAGATACAAAAGTAGAGATCCAAAAGGGTGCGTGCACCCTGATGTTTATAGCAGCAATGTCCACAATAGCCAAACTGTGGAAAGAGCCAAGATGTCCATGGACAGATGAATGGATAAAGAAGATGTGGTATATATATACAATGGAATATTATGCAGCCATCAAAATGAATGAGATCTTGCCATTTGCAACAACGTGCATGGAACTGGAGGGTATTATGCTGAGCAAAATAAGTCAAACAGAGAAAGACATGTATCATATGACCTCACTGATATGAGGAATTCTTAATCTCAGTAAACAAACTGAGGGTTGCTTGATGGGGGGGTGAGGTGGGAGGGATGGGGTGACTGGGTGATATACACTGTGGAGGGTATGTGCTCTAGTAAGCGCTGTGAATTGTGCAAGACTGTGGAATCTCAGATCTGTACCTCTGAAACAAATAATGCAATATATATGTTAAGAAAAAAAAAAGAAGAAGAAAAAGAAGATAGCAGGAGGGGAAGAATGAAGGGGGGAAATCGGATGGGTAGACGAACCATGAGAGATGATGGACTCTGAAAAACAAACTGACGGTTCTAGAGGGGATGGGCGTGGGAGGATGGGTTAGCCTGGTGATGGGTATTGAGGAGGGCACGTTCTGCATGGAGGACTGGGTGTTATGCACAAACAATGAATCATGGAATACTACATCTAAGACTAATGATGTAATGTATGGGGATTAACATAACAATAAAAAATAATAATTAAAAAATACATACACAAACTTAAATCCAACCTTCTGAGATATAATTGACATATAACATTGTGCAAATTAAAGGTGCACATTGTGTTGATTGACAGACTTATATACTTATATACAGTCATATAATTACCATTGTTTTGTGAGTGGCAAGAATTTGCAATCTTAGCAACTTTCAAGTATATAATACAGTATCATTAACTATAATCATCATGTTGTACCTTAGAGCCTCAGAACTTATTCATCTTGTAAGTGGAAGTTTGTTCTCTTTGATGAGCATCTCCCCGTTTCTCCTAACCCAATCCCATCATAACCACCATTCTATTCTGTTTCTATGACTTCAGTTTTTTTAGATTCTGCATATAAGTGAGATCATACAGTATTTGTCTTTCTCTGTCTGACTTATTCACTTAGCTTAATGCCCTCAAGATCCATCCATGTTGTTGCAAATGGCAGAATTCCCTTTTTTCACAGGACTGAATAAGATTCCATTGTATACATACACCACATCTATATTCATTCATTCATTGATGGACACTAAGTTTGTTTCCTTATCTTGGTTAATGAGAATAATACCACAGTGAACATGGCACTACAGGTATCTCTTTGAGATTTTGTTTTCATTTCCTTTGGATATATACCGAGAAGTGAGATTGCTGGATCACATGGTAGTTTTTTGTTTTTAATTTTTGAAGAAGCTGCAGACTGTTTTCCACAGTGGCTGCACCAGTTTGCATTCCCACCAACGGTGCACAAGTGTTCCCTTTTTTCCATGTCTTCGCTAACGTGTGTTATTGCTTGTCTTTTTGACGGGAGCCATTCTAACAGGTGTGAAGTGATATCTCATTGCAGTTTTGATTTGCATTTCTCTGATGATTCACAATCTGCTTTTTTTTTTTTTAAGATTTTGTTTATTTATTTGATAGAGACACAGCGAGAGCAGGAACACAAGGAGGGGGAGTGAGAGAGGGAGAAGCAGGCTTCCCACGGAGCAGGGAGCCTGATGCGGGGCTCAATCCCAGGACCCTGGGATCATGACCTGAACCGAAGGCAGACGCTTAATGAGTGAGCCACCCAGGCGCCACCTCACAAACTGCTTTTAACAGAAAGAACTTTTATATTGTTTAATTTTCATCTTAAAACTATATTCATTCTAGTTTCCCTATAAAATTTTATCATAAGGCAACTAATGACTTATTTTTGCCTGATAATCCCTTACTCAGCCTATCACAGTACTCTGCCAAAAATTTCTGTATATAAATTAAAAATAATTTATATTTTTTTTCAAATAACCATGAAGCTCTAAGTAGTTTTTCTGGATTGAATTGTTATTATAATTATTAATAACAAACAAGTAATCAACATATTACATGTATTTGAATAAATAATTAGTAAAAAATAAAAGTACTCCTTTAATTAGAAAAATATCTCTTCTGAAGCTGGATTGTACTTTTAACAATTTGTTCATATTATTAAAAATAAATACTAATTATTGCTAGAATAGACAGTTCAGTATTGGTTCTGTACTTACTTTTCATTTTTTAGTAGCAAAACTTTGCTTAAATGGATGGAAATAAAGTGACTTTTGTTATGGCAATATTACTCAATTCTTTGAATTCCTTCTTAGTTATATGCCCCAAATCGCATAGTGATCTATCACCAAAAATTATTTTTTAATGACTTATGGATTGAAAGCTCCATATGTCCTTTTTCAAATTTGATGAAAGCAAAGAATTTTACATGTCCTGCAAACAAAAGATTTATTACCCACTCATTAGTCATTCACTTTTCTTAACACTTGCATCCGTATTTCAAATTGTCCTTTAGATTGGAATCAGGGATAAAACCAAGACGCCTTTCTTGGGAAAAGTGGGAGAAACTTAATAAGGTCAGGCCCACTGGGTTAGCTGGTTTAATAAAGCACCCTTTATTGGCTTGCCAGCATCACATATCCCCCACCCCAATCCCCTCCGTAGACTGTACTTAGCATTTGCAGTGAGCAGAAAAATGCACCCCCCCCCCCGTCTCCCAAAAGATATCCATGCCCTAATCCCTGGAAACTGTAAATATGTTTCCTTAAGTGGCAAAGAGATAATTAAAATTGCAGATGAGATTAAGGTAGCTAATAAGTTGTCTTAAAAAAGGGAAAGTATCCTAGATTATCTGGGTGTCCCAGTTCAGTCAAAAATGGAAGAGGGAGGCAGGAGAGTCAGTGTCAGATAGATACCAGTTGGGAAGGATTTAACCTGCCCTTGCTAGCTTTGAAAGTGGAGGAAGGAGCCCATGAACCAAGGAGTGTAGATGCCTCTAGAACCTGGAAAAGGCAGGGAATCAGTCTCCCCTAGAACCTCTGGAAAGGGACACAGCCTTGGTATTAGCCCTAGGGAGACCTGTGTTGGACTTTAAACCTAACAAATAACTAAGATAAATCTGTGTTATTTTAAGCAACTAAGCTTCTAGTAATTTCTTCCTGGAACAACAGACAATTGATACATACCTTTTAAGTGTTATTATTATCCCCACTTTACAAATGAGTAAACTGAGTTACAGAGAGGTTTAATATCTTTCTCAAAGTCTCACATGGCATACAAGGAATGGAATCATTGAGTCAAGGTCTGGGCCACAGATGATGGAGCCAGTAGAGACCAGGTTAGGCCATGGAAATCACATTTGTATTATCTCTTTCATTGCCCTGTAAACTTTTAATGAGACTGAATCTTATTCTTTATTGTATCCACAATGTCTAGAAAATATTTGGTTGATAAATTTTGTTGATTTGACTTTTTAAAAGTCTACCGTGTGCTTTGATTAAGAGACTGGAAGCTGAGAGCTGAAATGGTGAATAAGCATCATTCACGAATCTATTGTCAGCAACAGCCTGGAGCACTGTCCTGAAAGGGTTCTGAGGCTCCCTGTGGGCTGAAGATAAAAGACTACAGATTGATTAATGGGCATGTGCAATGAGTATGGACTGGGGTACCTGTCTGTCTGTCTAGAGCTAGAGCATGAGTCATAATCCCAAAGCTGTCTTCCAGAGCACAGGTTAGAATAAGCCTCTTTTTGAAATTTAGCTGATGAGGGAGGCACATACTTTAGAATTGTTCTTTTCTCAAGATAATGGTTTGTGGATTAAACTCAAAACATTTATGTTGAACTTTTTATTAAGATAAGCAATGAAGGGCGCCTGGGTGGCTCAGTCGTTAAGCGTCTGCCTTCAGCTCAGGTCATGATCCCAGGGTCCTGGGATCGAACCCCGCATCGGGCTCCCTCCTCCGTGGGAAGCCTGCTTCTCCCTCTCCCACTCTTCCTGCTTGGGCTCCCTCTCTCTTTGTGAAATAAATAAATAAAATCTTTAAAAAAAAGATAAGTAATGAAATTAGGCTGTTAAGTGACATGGATCCCATCTCTGGAGCTAACCATGAGAAATCCATGCTGGCAAGAGGCTATACAATAGTGCTCCCAAGGTTGGCTTAAGGTAATAAGGTGTGTGTATCACAATGGAGGGAAAAACAGATTAAGGCATGAGTTTAGACCCAAATCTGCAAAATACACTCACTGCTTTGATCCACTATTAACCCAGGACAACCCAGTCATGCTCCAAGGAGCCAGCAGCAGTGAAATGAGCCATTGGCATTGAAAATTTTCTTGGAATATCCTATCATCTAATTGCCTTTGCAGTTTGCTTCTGCTCGATTTTGATTTCCATGTAGGTCCTGGACTTGATCTTTTTCCTACTTCGGGGCTAAAATTTGCTACTTAGAGCAGCTGGTAGAAAGATGCCACAGGAAGAACTCTGTTAGAACTCATCACTGTGTACTACGGCTGTCTGTTTTCTGACCGGTGACCTACTGACTCTAGAACAGCCTCTGGGGCATCACTGTTCAATTTCCCACTGCCTGCATTTGTACCCCGAGTGCCACAGTTAACAAGGTTTTTCTAGTTGCCATAGATATGACATATGAAACTTAGACTAAAATTATTATTAGAAAAAATCAAATCATATGATTAGGGTGATGAAAATATATTACAACCTATAATATTTTACTTTTAAATGCATTCCTAACATTCTCAAAACACCGTCAGATTGACAGGTCTACGTATTGTGCTCATTGTCCAAATGAAGGAGGTGGTGGGCAAGGAAGCTAAGACATTGTCTAAGATTATACACTTAGCAAATAATACAGGTGGAGCTATACTTCAAAGCTTGTGAACCTTAAGTCAGTTCCTTCTAGAAAGTATGTTTGAGCTGAATGAGTGTGAAGGGGGTGGTCACAGACCAATATCAAACCTCCAGTGGTTCTTCCAGTTCCTGACTGCAGCCACTTCCCAGCTTTGTTAGAGCAAATTCCTTCTACTCATTCAGGATGGTGCCTCTGTTAGTTTTACAGAAACAGTATGCTAGAACAGGAAGTTAAAATAGATTTCCCCTAATAAATTTAGTTAGAATTCTCAATCTCAGTCCAGCCAATGTTATATCACTTAGGATTTATTGACAAAGAGATATGAAAAATGTGCCCAAATCCAAATGGGTTCTCAGGTTTGGGCTGAGAGTTCTATCTTTGAGCAGTGAGTTATTGAGCAGCCACATATGAGCGGCAATATATCTGTTCTGACCTCTGAGCAGATTTCACTGTGGAAAATGTCATTCCCAAGCTTTGTCCTTGACTATGTCACATGGAAGAATTATGTGGTACCCACCAAGGAAACATCTACTTCTGATGCACTTGATGGGATCTAACCTGAAGTTTATTTCATGAAGAATGGGCTTTTGTTGAGGTAGGAGTCCTGACTTATGGTTCCATTACTCCTTTGCTATAATATTAGTAAGGGTACAAAGGTGTGAAAGCCAAAATAAAAGCCAAACCTATCTTTCTGTGGCTGACTCTAATGACATTTTATTTTAAGAGTCTGGGGATAGTCTGGAGATTTGGGTCAGGGAGAGATTGGGCAGGATTTTCTGATGTTGAATCACTATAGAAAAGGCCATGTTTACTCTTACATGTTAATGGAGTGTAGCTGAAATGTAGCCGTTAAAAATCCACATTCACCTTAGTGATAATATGTACACATATATACATCTATATATCTCACATATAATTTCATATTTTTGAATAGATTATATATAATTGTTTTATATATGTATAATATTCTAATTGTATAATCTTCTATATGTGTGTGCATATATGTATGTGCATGTATATATATGTATGCATATACACTGCTAGGCACTCTGTAATTAGTTAATTCAATGAATGCATGAGCCTTAGGCTTCATCTGGTTCAAGTCTTCATTTTACAAATGAAGGAGATAATTCTCTACATGAGTGGAGGGGGCTGGAGTGGTTAAGGCATCGGACAGTTAGCACTTTGGCTTAGTTCTAGGTAATCTTAGATATTATAGTGGGAATAGAATCAGCATTAATATTAGAGGCATCAGCTGCTCTTTATAAGCTGTTACATTTTGAGAGAGTTAATTTCTCCAAGACCAAGTTCCTTTTTGGTAGAATTAGAGCACTTGTACATACTTCTCTGGAATGTTGTGACCACTGAAAGAGAAAATGCAGTTAAAAGAGCTAATATTTTCTGCTGTGTTCCAAATAACTGTTTTTCCTTAAGCCTTACTATTTCTTGCTGGAGTTTTGTAAGAGGCACAAAGGGTTAAACAATTCCCAAGGGGAATTAACATGACTAAAGAGCCAGGTGTTGGCAAGGAAAAAAGACAACAAACCCTGACTTCTTCCATTCATTTTATTTTTTTTTTCAGTTCATAAAATGATGAAAAGCAGAGACAACTGTGAGATCTCTGTGTTACTGAGATTAAGAATTTGTAGACTGATCAAACAGGACAATTTGAATCTTACAGTAATGCAAATAAGGTAAACAGTTCCCTGCTTGAAAATGTGTATTCATTGTAGCCTCTCAATGAGGACAATATGAATTCATATGTGGATATTACTAGAAACCATGCTTTGAAATGTGCAAAGAAATGACAAAATCAGGGCGCCTGGGTGGCTCAGTTGGTTAAGCGACTGCCTTCGGCTCAGGTCATGATCCTGGAGTCCCTGGATTGAGTCCCGCATTGGGCTTCCTGCTTGGCAGGGAGTCTGCCTCTCCCTCTGACCCTCCCCCCTCTCATGTGCTTTCTCTCTCTCAAATAAATAAATAAAATCTTTTAAAAAAAATCCATGGGGTATCAAGGGGTGAGTCAAGAGGGACTTTGCCTTACTGTTTCCTGTCTAAAAGCTGAGTCTTTCATCGCACTGCCAGAATTTTCACTTTGAGTCTCTCATGCAGGTGATTGTGAGACTCCTGTCTCCCGGTGCCTACAATACTCTCCTTGCCCCCATTGTCACCAATGGGTTCTTTCCAAAGGACAACTTTGGTCATATCATTCTTGTGCTTAAAACGCATAAGTAGATACCCTTTGTCAGAAGAACAAAATCCAATTTCCTTGAGTAGAATTAAGCCCACCCTGTACTAGCCCTCATCTGTCTGTAGACTCATCTCTTGCCATGTGGCTGATGTCTTCAATTCAGTATTTCAACCCTAGTGAGCTACTTAAAATTTCTTAAAGGCATCTTTCTGTTTCAGAACACTGAAGTGTTTATTATGCTGTTGGACTACTATTTGCCTGTAATTTCCTTTCCTTCTTTGCCTTCATTGAAAATATGTTTATCTTTAAAAATTCAGCTTAATTAAAATCACCTTTATAATACTGCTTTCCTTGACATTTTTGTATCCATATTGGTAAAACTGTCTACACCTTGTCTGTATGTGTCCTTCCATAACAACTGGACTATAACATGATCACAGCACCTGCAATTTTCTTTCTTTTTTAAAAGATTTTATTTATTTATTTATTTATTTGAGAGAGAGTGAAAGCAAGCAAGGAGAGAGAGAGAGAGTGTGCACAGAGGGAGAAGGAGAAGCAGACTCCCCGCTGAGCAGGGAGCCTGACCTGGGGCTCAATCCCAGGATCCCAAGATCCCAAGATCATGACTTGAGCTGAAGGTAGATGTTTAACCAACTGAGTCACCCAGGCATCCCATCACCTGCAATTTTCTATTCTTATGTTCTTAGTTTTCTAAGTATTTATTCTTTTTTTAATTTGATTTAATTTTATTATGTTATGTTAGTCACCATACAGTACATCATTAGTTTTTGATGTAGTTTTCCGTGATTCTTTGTTTTCATATAACACCCAGTGCTCCATGCAGTACGTGCCCTGTTAATACTCATTACCAGGCTAACCCATCCTTCCATCCTGCTCCCCTCTAAAACCCTCAGTTTGTTTCTTGGAGTCCATAGTCTCTCATGGTTTATCTCCCCCCCCCTTCATTTTTCCCTTCCTTCTCCAAATGTCCTCCATGCTATTCCTTATGTTCCACAAAGAAGTGAAACTATATGATAATTGACTTTCTCTGCCTGACTTATTTCACTTAGCATAATCTCCTCCAGTCCCATCCATGTTGATGTAAAAGTTGGGTAGTCATCCTTTCTGATGGCTGAGTAATATTCCGTTGTATCTATGGACCACATCTTCTTTATCCATTCATCTGTTGAAGGGCATCTCAGCTCTTTCCACAGTTTGGCTATTGCGGACATTGCTGCTATGAACATTGAGGTGCATATGGCCCTTCTTTTCACTACATCTGTGTCTTTGGGGTAAATACCCAGGAGCGCAATTGCTGGGTCATAGGGTAGCTCTATTTTTAATTTTTTGAGGCACCTCCCCACTGTTTTCCAAAGTGGCTGTACCAACTTGCATTCCCACCAACAGTGTAAGAGGGTTCCCCTTTCTCCACAACCTCTCCAACATTTGTTGTTTCTTGCCTTGTCAATTCTTGCCATTCTAACTGGTGTAAGGTGGTATCTCAATGTGGTTTTGATTTGAATTTCCCTGATGGCTAATGATGATGAACATTTTTTCATGTGTCTGTTAGCCATTTGTATGTCTTCTTTGGAGAAGTGTCTGTTCATGTCTTCTGCCATATTTTGACTTGATTATTTGTTTTTTGGGTGTTGAGTTTGAGAAGTTCTTTAGAGATCTTGGATATCAGTCTGTAGAGCCATTTGCAAATATCTTCTCCCATTCTGTGGGTTGCCTCTTTGTTTTGTTGACTGTTTCCTTTGCTGTGCAGAAGTTTTTTATCTTGATGAAGTCCCAAAAGTTTATTTTCCCTTTTGTTTCACTTGCCTTTGGAGATGTAACTTGAAAGAAGTTACTATGGTCGATGTCGAAGAGGTTACTGCCTATGTTCTCCTCCAGGTTTTTGATGGATTCCTGTCTCACATTTAGGTATTTCATCCATTTTGAGTTTATCTTTGTGTATGGTGTTAGAGAACAATCGAGTTTTATTCTGTGTATAGCTGTCCAATTTTCCCAGCACCATTTATTGAAGAGACTGTCTTTTTTCCATTGTACATTTTTTACTGCTTTGTCGAAGATTATTTGACCACAGTTTAGGGTCCGTATCTGGGCTCTCTATTCTGTTCCATTAGTTTATATGTCTGTTTTTGTGCCAGTACTATGCTGTCTTGGTGATCACTGCATTTTGCCCCCAGTTTTGTTTTTCTTTTTCAACTTTTTCTTGGTGTTTCGGGGTCTTTTCTGATTCCATACAAATCTGAGGATTGTCTATTCCAACACTTTGAAAAATGTCATTGGAATTTTGATCGGGATGGCATTGAAGGTATAGATTGCTCTGGGTAGCATAGACATCTTAACAGTGTTTATTCTTCCGATCCATGAGCATGGAATGTTTTTCCATCTTTTTGTGTCTTCATTTCTTTCATGAGTGTTCTGTAGTTGCTAGAGTATAGATCCTTTACCTCTTTGGTTAGGTTTATTCCAAGGTATCTTATGGTTTTTGGTGCTATTGTAAATGGGATCATTTCTCTAATTTCTCTTTCTACAGTTGCATTGTTAGTGTATAAGAAAGCAAGGGATTTCTGTGCATTGATTTTGTATCCTGCCACATTACTGAATTGCTGTATGAGTTCTAGTAATTTGGGGGTGGAGTCTTTTGGATTTTCCACATAAAGTATCATGTCATCTGTGAAGAGAGAGAGTTTGACTTCTTTGCCAATTTAAATATCTTTTATTTCTTTTTGTTGTCTGATTGTTGTTGCTAGGACTTCTAGTACTATGTTGAACAACAGTGGTGAGAGTGGGCATCCTTGACGTGTTCCTGATCTTAAGGAAAAGGCTCTCATCTTATCCCCATTGAGGATGATATTGGCTGTGGGTTTTTCATAGACAGATTTTATGAACTTGAGGAATGTTCCCTGTATCCCTATAGTTTGAAGAGTTTTAATCAGGAAAAGATGCTGTATTTTGTCAAATGCTTTTTCTGCATCAATTGAGAGGACTATATGGCTCTTCTCTCTCATCTTATTAATGTGTTCTATCACATTGATCGATTTGCAAATGTTGAATCACCCTTGCATCCTGGGGATAAATCCCACTTGGTCCTGGTGGATGATCCTTTTAAGTATTGTTGGATCCTATTAGCTAGGATTTTTTTGAGAAATTTAGAATCCATATTCATCAGGGATATTGGTCTGAAATTCTCCTTTTTAATGGAGTCTTTGCCTGGTTTGGGGATTAAGGTAATGCTGGCCTCATAGAATGAGTCTGGAAGCTTTCCTTCTGTTTCTATTTTTTGAAACAGCTTCAAGAGAATAGGTATTATTTTTTTCTCTGAATGTTTGGTAGAGTTCCCCAGGGAATCCATCAGGCCCTGGACTCTTGTTTTTTGGGATGTTTTTGATCACTGCTTCAATCTCGTTACTGGTTATTGGCCTATTCAGGTTGTCAATTTCTTCCTGTTTCAGTCTTGGTAGTTTATAGGTTTCAAGGAAGGCATCCATTTCTTCCAGGTTGCTTAATTTATTGGCATATAGTTGTTGATATTAATTTCTAATAATTGTTTCTATTTCCTTGGTGTTAGTCATGATATCTCCCCTTTCGTTCATAATTTTAAGTATTTATTCATAGCTATTATTTTGTCTCAGTGTTACTCATTTATTTGTGTGATGAAATCAAATATGAGAGGGTTCTCAGACCTTTCTTTCTTCCCAGAATACAAAAGGGAATTTTGAATATGCCATGCCAATTCTTCTGTTACCTCCTTGAAGATTCTTGCGATTGTAGAAGGAGGCAAGCTGGGTAGGTTACATAACATGCTGAAGACATGAACATGTCCTGTACAGGTTACATAACCTGCTGAGAGACAGTGCAGGGGACAGACAATGAAAAACAGCCATTACCAAGCAGCAGGCTGGGGATGGGGCTAATAAATACTCTGTTCTTTTATTTTTCTCTTGCTCTACAGACTGTTGTTGATGTCTCCCATTAGTCAAAATCAACTGTAAAGAAGAGAGACAGAGTCTAAAGACCGTCCACAGAAGAAAGATTTTCAAGGCAGAAAGCTGGGTGGTAATGGAGAAAACAGATCATCTAGCATGAGAGAGCATCTTATGATCACCTTCTAGGACTAGCCTAAAGTAGCATTCTTCTGAGTCTTGTTGATCTCATTAGAATCATTTTTGTTTTCTAAATCAATCCTATGACCAAACCCTGAGCTTTCTGTGGGATAAATATCCCTAGAAATGCATAAACTGTAATATAGAAAGGTTAATGCCTGAAAAATAAATCAGAGTAATTTTTAGAAAGAGGATGGGAATGACTGCCAGGCAGTCATTTGCCCACCATTTCACTAAATGCATGGAAGTAAATGATTTTAATGAATAGAAACATTGATTTTTAAAACTAGTTTACAATTACTACAGTGCAATGTTGTATACAAAGCTATAGGATTAAAAAGCATGTTCATGAAATTGGAAAAACAGAACAAATATTTAATCAATACTTCCAATGTATCTTTAGCATTATGTGCATTACATAATTTGATACTCATACAAGCCAGACAATTGGAATAATTTATACAAAAGACTTAGCTGGCAAATGGCAAATCTGGACTTGTATTTCAAGGTTGTCTTCCCCCCCCCCTTTTTTAAAAATTATTATGCTAGGTTAATCACCATACATTACAGTATTAGTTTTTGATGTAGTGTTCCATGATTCATTGTTTGTGCAAAACACCCAGTGCTCCATGCAGAACATGCCCTCTTTAATACTTATCACCAGGCTAACCCATCCTCCCACCCCCCTCCCCTCTAGAACCCTCAGTTTGTTTTTCAGAGTCCATAGTCTCTCATGTTTCGTCTCCCCCCTTCATTCTTCCCCTCCTGCTATCTTCTTCTTTTTTTAACATATAATTTATTATTTGTTTCAGAGTTACAGATCTGTGATTCAACAGTCTTGCACAATTCACAGCGCTCACCATAGCACATACCCTTCCGAATGTCTATCACCCAGCCACCCCATCCCTCCCACCCCCCACTACTCCAGCAATCCTCTGTTTGTATCCTGAGATTAAGAATTCCTCAGGGCGCCTGGGTGGCTCAGTTGGTTAAGCGACTGCCTTCGGCTCAGGTCATGATCCTGGAGTCCCGGGATCGAGTCCTGCATCGGGCTCCCTGCTCGGCGGGGAGTCTGCTTCTCCCTCTGACCCTCCCCCCTCTCATGTGCTCTCTGTCTCTCTCATTCTCTCTGTCTCAGATAAATAAATAAAATCTTTAAAAAAAAAAAGAATTCCTCATATCAGTGAGGTCATATGATACATGTCTTTCTCTGTTTGACTTATTTCGGTCAGCATAACACCCTCCAGTTCCATCCACGTCATTGCAAATGGCAAGATTTCATTCTTTTTGATGGCTGCATAATATTCCACTGTATATATTTATCCCATCTTCTTTATCCATTCATCTGTCGATGGACATCTTGGCTCTTTCCACAGTGTGGCTATTGTGGACATTGTTGCTATAAACATTGGGGTGCACATACCCCTTCAGATCCCTACATTTGTACTTTGGGGTAAATACCCAGTAGTGCAATTGCTGGATCGTATGGTAGGTCTATTTTCAACTTTTTGAAGAACCTCCATACTGTTTTCCAGAGTGGCTGCACCAGCTTGCATTCGCACCAACAGTGTAGGAGGGTTCCCCTTGCTCCGCATCCCCACCAACATTTGTCATTTCCTGACTTACTAATTTTAGCCATTCTGACTGGTGTGAGGTGATATCTCATTGGGGTTTTGATTTGGATTTCCCTGATGCCGAGTGATAGTGAGTACTTTTTCATGGGTCTGTTGGCGATTCAGATGTCTTCTTTGGAAAAATGTCTGTTCATGTCTTCTGCCCATTTCTTGATTGAATCATTTGTTCTTTGGGTGTTGAGTTTGATAAGTTCTTTATAGATTTTGGATACTAGCCCTTTATCTGATATGTCATTTGCAAATATCTTCTCCCATTCTGTCGGTTGTCTTTTGGTTTTGTTGAATGTTTCTTTTACTGTGCAAAAGCTTTTTATCTTGATGAAGTCCCAATAGTTCATTTTTGCCTTGCTTCCCTTGCCTTTGGCAAGGGAAAAATTTGCTGCGGCTGAGGTCAAAGAGGTTGCTGCCTGTGTTCTCCTCTAGGATGTTGATGGACTCCTGTCTCACATTTAGGTCTTTCAACCATTTAGAGTCTATTTTGTGTGTGGTGTAAGGAAATGGTCCAGTTTTTCTTCTGCATGTAGCTATCCAATTTTCCCAACACCATTTGTTGAAGAGACTGTCTTTTTTCATTGGACATTCTTTCCTGCTTTTTCGAAGATTAGTTGATTATGGAGTTGAGGGTCCATTTCTGGGCTCTCTATTCTGTTCCATTGATCTATGTGTCTGTTTTTGTGCCAGTACCATACCATTTTGTGCCAGTAATACACTGTACCAAAAGATGATGACAGTTTGTAATAGAGCTGGAAGTCCAGCATTGTGATGCCACCAGCTTTGCTTTTCTTTTTCAACATTCCTCTGGCTATGCGGGGTCTTTTCTGGTTCCATACAAATTTTAGGATTATTTGTTCCATTTCTTTGAAAAAAGTGGATGGTATTTTGATGGGGATTGCATTGCATGTGTAGATTGCTCTAGGTAGCATTGACATCCTCACAATATTTGTTCTTCCAATCCATGAGCATGAAACGTTTTTGCATTTCTTTCTGTCTTCCTCAATTTCTTTCATGAGTATTTTATAGTTTTCTGAGGACAGATTCTTTGCCTCTTTGGGTATTTATTCCTAGGTATCTTATGGTTTTGGGTGCAATTGTAAATGGGATCGACTCCTTAATTTCTCTTTCTTCTGTTTTGTTGTTGGTGTATAGGAATGCCACTGATTTCTGTGCATTCATTTTATATCCTGCCACTTGACTGAATTCCTGTATGAGTTCTAGCAGTTTTGGGGTGGAGTCTTTGGGGTTTTCCACATAAAGTATCATATCATCTGCAAAGAGTGAGAGTTTGACTTCTTCTTTGCCAATTTGGATGCCTTTTATTTCTTTTTGTTTTCTGATTGCTGTGGCTAGGACTTCTAATACTACGTTGAATAGCAGTGGTGATAGTAGACATCCCTGTCATGTTCCTGACCTTAGGGGGAAAGCTCTCAGTTTTTCCCCATTGAGAATGATATTCGCTGTAGGATTTTCATAGATGGCTTTTATGATATTGAGGTATGTACCCTCTATGCCTATACTCTGAAGAGTTTTGATCAAGAAAGGATGCTGTACTTTGTCAAAAGCTTTTTCTGCATCTATTGAGAGGATCATATGATTCTTGTTCTTTCTTTTATTAATGTATCATATCACATTGACTGATTTGTGGATGTTGAACCAACTTTGCCACCCAGGGATAAATCCCACTTGGTCGTGGTGAATAATCCTTTTAATGTACTGTTGGATCCTATTGGCTAGTATTTTGGTGAGAATTTTTGCATCCATGTTCATCAAGGATATTGGTCTGTAATTCTCCTTTTTGATGGGGTCTTTGTCTGGTTTTGGGATCAAGGTAATGCTGGCCTCATAAAATGAGTTTGGAAGTTTTCCTTCCATTTCTATTTTTTGGAACAGTTTCAGAAGAATAGATATTAATTCTTCTTTAAATGTTTGCTAGAATTCCCCTGCAAATCCATCTGGTCCTGGGCTTCTGTTTGTCGGGAGATTTTTGATGACTGCTTCAATTTCCTTAGTGGTTATAGGTCTGTTTAGGTTTTCTATTTCTTCCTGGTTCAGTTTTGGTAGTTGATACAACTCTAGGAATACATCCATTTTTCCAGATTATCTAATTTGCTGGCATATGGTTGCTCATAATATGTTCTTATAATTGTTTATATTTCTTTGATGTTGGTTGTGATCTCTCCTCTTTCATTCATGATTTTGTTGATTTGGGTCATTTCTCTTTTCCTTTTGACAAGTCTGACTAGGGGTTTTTCAATCTTTTTAATTCTTTCAAAGAACCAGCTCCTAGTTTCGTTGATCTGTTCTACTGTTCTTTTGGTTTCTATTTCATTGATTTCTGCTCTGATCTTTATTATTTCTCTTCTCCTGCTGGGTTTAGGCTTTATTTGCTGTTTTTTCTCCAGCTCCTTTAGGTGTAGGGTTAGGTTGTGTACTTGAGACCTTTCTTGTTTCTTGAGAAAGGCTTTTGTTGCTATATACATTCCTCTTAGGACCACCTTTGCTGCATCCCAAAGATTTTGAATAGTTGTGTTTTCATTTTCATTTGTTCCCATGAATTTTTTAAATTCTTCTTTAATTTCCTGGTTGACCCATTCATTCTTTAGTAGGATGCTCTTTAGCCTCCATATATTTTAGTTCTTTCCTACTTTCTTCTTGTGATTGAGTTCTAGTTTCAAAGCATTGTGGTCTGAAAATATGCAGGGAATGATCCCAAACTTTTAGTACCATTTGAGACCTGATTTGGGACCTAGGGATGTGATCTATTCTGGAGAATGTTCCATGAGCACTAGAGAAGAATGTGTATTCTGTTGCTTTGGGATGGAATGTTCTGAATATATCTGTGAAGTCCATTTGGTCAGTGTGTTATTTAAAGTCTTTATTTCCTTGTTGATCTTTTGCTTAGATGATCTGTCCATTTCTGTCAGGGGGGTGTTAACGTCCCCTACTATTATTGTATTGTTGCCAATGTGTTTCTTTGCTTTTATTATTAATTGGCTTATATAATTGCTGCTCCCATGTTAGGGGCATAGATATTTACAATTGTTAGATCTTCTTGTTGGATAGACCCTTTAAGTAGGATATAGTGTCCTTCCTCATCTCTTATTACAGTCTTTGGTTTAAAATCTAATTTGTCTGATGTAAGGATTGCCACCCCAGCTTTCTTTTGGTGTCCATTAGCATGGTAAATGGTTTTCCACCCTCTCACTTTCAATCTGAGGGTATCTTTGGGTCTAAAATGAGTCTCTTGCAGACAGCATATCGATGGGTCTTGTTTTTTAATCCAATCTGATAGCCTGTGTCTTTTGATTGGGGCCTTTAGCCCATTTACATTCAGGGTAACTATTGAAAGATTGGAATTTAGTGCCATTGTATTGCCTGTAAGGTGACTGTTACTGTATATTGTCTGTGTTCCTTTCTGGTCTATGTTGTTTTTAGGCTCCCTCTTTGCTTAGAGGACCCCTTTCAAGATTTCCTGTAGGGCTGGTTTTGTGTTTGCAAATTCCTTTAGTTTTTGTTTGTCCTGGAAGCTTTTTATCTCTCCTTCTATTTTCAATGAAAACCTAGCTGGATAGAGTATTCTTGGCTGCATATTTTTCTCATTTAGTGCTCTGAATATATCCTGCCAGTCCTTTCTGGCCTGCCAGGTCTCTGTGGATAGGTCTGTTGCCAATCTAATGTTTCTGCCATTGTAGGTTACAGATCTCTTCTCTCGAGCTGCTTTCAGGATTTTCTCTCTGTCTCTGAGACTCATAAGTTTTACTGTTAGATGCAGGGTGTTGACCTATTTTTATTGATTTTGAGAGGGGTTCTCTGTGCCTCCTGGATTTTGATGCTTGTTTCCTTCCCCAAATTAGGGAAGTTCTCTGCTATAATTTGCTCCAATACAAATTCTGCCCCTCTCTCTCTTTCTTCTTCTTCTGGAATCCCAATTATTCTAATGTGGTTTCATCTTATCATACCACTTATCTCTCGAATTCTGCCCTTGTGCTCCGGTAGTTGTTTATCTCTCTTTTTCTCAGCTTCTTTATTTTCCATCATTTGGTCTTCTATATCACTAATTCTTTCTTCTGCCTCTTTTAACCTAGCAGTTAGAGCCTCCATTTTTGATTGCACCTCATTAATAGCCTTTTTGATTTCGACTTGGTTAGATTTTAGTTCTTTTATTTCTCCAGAAAGGGTTTCTCTAATAACTTCCATGCTTTTTTCAAGCCCAGCTAGTATCTTTAAAGTGATGATTCTGAACTCTAGATCTGACATCGTACTAATGTCCCTATTGTTTAGGTCCCTGGCAGTGGGTACTGCCTCTTGTTCTTTTTGTTGAGGTGATTTTTTTCCGTCTTGTCATTTTGTCCAGAGTAGAATAGATGAATGAGAGAACAAAAAGGTAACAGGATAACAACGTCCCCAGAAAATATACAGTAAACACATCAGAAAAGACCTGAAGCAGGGGGGAAAAGAAAGATAAAGAAAGAAAAATGAAAAAGAAAAAAAATAAGAAAAAGATAAAAGCAAACAAAAACAAAACAGAATGTGATCAAATATGATCAGGCTGTTGCATAGATCAGAGCCACACACTAGATTTGGGGCATATTTTGGTCTGTTAGAAGAAAGTGCCTCCCAAAATTTTAAAGAAAGAAAAACTTATATATGTACAAAAATAAGGGATAATACGATGAAGGGATGGAATATGACTGTAAAGATGAAAATTATAGAAGATTTTATAAAAGGAATTGATAAGAAGTTGGTTTAAAAAAGAATGAAGAGGATTAAAAAAATAAAAAAGGGAGAGAATGTGATCAGGCCAGAGGCTAGAACAAAGCCATACACTAGAGATTTAGGGTATATTTTGATCTGTTAGAAGAAACTGTATCTCAAACTTTTAAAGGAGAACAACTTATATATATATGCCAAAAATAAGGGTAACTACTATGAAAGGATGGAATATGACTCTAAAAATGAAAAAATAAAAAATATTTTTTAAAAAAGGGATTGATCAGATGTTGGTTGAAAAAAGGAAAAAGAAAAATTAAAAAAAAAAAGACAGTTAAAAAAATTAATTTTGAAAGATTAAAGAATCATGGTAAAAAGGCCATGGCCATTCTCATTGATTGGTAAACTTGGTCTTGGCTGGCTGTTCTTGCTGATCTTCTGTGGGAGGAGCCTGTTGCCGTGGTTCCCAAATGTCTTTGCCAGAGGCGGAATTGCCCCGCTCTTGCCTGGTCCGGGCTAAGTAATCTGCTCAGGTTTGCTTTCGGGAGCTTTTGTTCCCTGCAAGCTTTCTGTACAGCTTTGGAAGACGAGAGTGAAAATGGCGGCCTCCCAATCTCTGCCTCGAAGGAGCTGAGAACTCAGGGCCCCGCTCTTCAGTGCGCCCCCAGAGAAAAGCAGTCAGTCACTCCCGTCTCCCCGGTCTCCAGCCGCCCTCCGTGCTCACCTGGCCCGTGACTGAGCATTTCTATCTCTGGCACCTGACTTGGTGTGGAGTCTCCAAACCCAGCAGATCCCTGTGGTGCACATCTGCGCCGCTCCTCCCGGGGGGAGGAAGGGGAGTCTCCCCGGATTTGCCGTTTGTTGGGTCCCTGCTGGAGGAGCAGTGGCCCGACTGTGCCACGGATCATGGTTTATGGCAACCCCGAGCTGAGAGCCTGCGCCCTGGCTCCATCTCTGCAGCCGGCTTCCCCGCTCTGACACCTGGGAGCTCTGCCACACTCAGGCACCCCCGGTCTTTCTGTGACCCCGAGGGTCCTGAGACCACACTGTCCCACAAGGGTTCCACCCCCCGCTTAGCCACTGGAGTGACATCCCTCAGCAGAGCAGACTTCTAAAAGTTCTGATTTTGTGCTCCACTGCTCTATCACTTGTCACAGAGGCCCCCCCCACCCCGGCCGTCTATCCTCCTGAATTGTCTTTTTTTTTATGTAAAATTTTCAGACCTTGTTTTTAATTTCTCCTATCTTCCAGCTGAGAAGTTAAAATCTTTAGGAATTCCTTGTTACATTAGAAAGAGAAAGGTATAATTTATTATTGTACAAAATATTAAAATATAAGTTCATTGTAATTACACAAATAGAGCTGAGGTCTATTTGTGTCTAGGTATAGTCTTTATTAGTAATACAAATCCTGCAAATCTACTCTGCAAAAATACAATTTCTGCAACTCTACTAAAATGTTTGTTGGTGTCTTTGGAGTGATAGTTATTCCACCATACTCTTATATATGTAGGGTAGCATTTCCCAACTGTGTTCTGTGGATGCTTGTTCTTTAACATGCTCGGAGCTGTGCTCATATAGGCTTGAGAAATTATATTGAAAAGTTCCAGAAGTTCTCTTTGCTCCAGAATTTCTCAGAGTCCTTAAATAATAATGTTCATTGTGAATCTGTAGGAGGGATATATGTTATGCAGGCATATCCAAACTTATTTGAGCACAGAATCTTTTTTTTTTAATAGAAAACCCACTCACACTCACTGGAAGTCTTGTTCAGAAGAACAGTTTGTGAGACAGTAGTTCGACTATAGTAGGAAAGAACTGTCTTCCCCCCTTTTGATTTAATCAACACCAGAATCAAATAAGGAAACAGAGGCTTATATGTGTTAATAATATGTCCACATTTTTTCCCCAAAGTACAGCTTTCTAAAACATAAATATGCCACACAATTTAAAATCCTACACATATAATTTAGGGCTATCATGGAAGAGGGCCCCTTCATGGTTATATCATGTCTTCTTATATTTTAAATTAAACCATTTGCAATTCTGTCATATCAAAATCTGCCTTTTCTTGTACCCCTTTACAATTTTGCTTCCCCTACCAAAATCAAATAAAGAAAAATTTTGAATTTTTAAAGGAATTTCTGTAGGGAAAAAAACAAACAAACAATAGATTACTTGATTTATTTTCAGGGCCTGATCTAGAAGAGTTGTAATAAGGGGTATTTTCAAAGTATTTTTATTTCAAGTCATAATTTTCAAAACTAGAGCTGGATTATTTTGTATATCTTCAGAGACACCTTATATTCATCACATAAGTCTGTGTTTGTCTTTTGGATATAATAGAATGTTATTTGAGCAATGCCTTCTGAATAAGCTTGATTAGCATACTCATTATAGCATTCTTGGCTAAACATAAAGTCTGATTAAAAACACACTATTGTGTTGTTGGCCATTTCAGAAAATGGAATACAAAGTATGTATTAAACAATGGAATCATTGACTCAGGCATATTTCAATCCAGTTTGAACACTCACAGGATGAAGGAACTCTAATATATGTACTAAAAATGTGGTGGTCTTGTAACTTTTTCTAAGCTTTGGTTATAAACATTGTAAATATGGTTAAGGTACAAATAAGGCCATATTCCTTTTAATGATCAAATTAATATGACTTTGAACTGCTCTGTTTAATATTGAAGGCATTTGTATTCTCCAAGTTTTCCTTCCACCAGTAGAAAAGATCAGCCTACTTACTAAAATCAGGACAGTCTGTCATGGAGTTGCTCTGTCCCCTGACTCATGCAGGCTGGTTTCATGTTCTGACAGGGGCATGCATCTCATTCCAGACGTTCCTGGACTTCAACTCTTAGAACTTTCTGATCAGTTCATTTGGTGCTCGGAAGCAGGTCTCACCCAGGCATAGGCTCACGATCAGGATGGGGACCTGCTTATATCTGTGGAACCAAGATGGCATCCTGTGAGTTCCCAAGAGCAAGGTGGGTCCATGCCAAAGGAAATTAAAATCATCTCCCAAGAGCCCAAGCCTACAACATTCCCACATGTTGGTTTCTGAACCCAACCAGAGAAAAAGAAAGTTCCTTTTTATGGGAACCCAGCCACACATACTTTATTCTAAAAGCAACATCAGAATTATGAAAGAGGACATAATTATATAGTCAAATTTGACTCATAGCACACATTGTTCATGTTTTGTGTCACTGAAGCGATACCCTCCGGCTGGTATATTCTTTTTTTTTTTTTTTTTCCGGCTGGTATATTCTGATATGTTGGTATAAAGTCATAAAACATTACAGCTGAAAGTGGCCTTAGATATAATCTATTGAGTTTGCAGATGAGAACAAGGAGAAGGATAAGCATAAATGCTTGCTCAGTAAAGGAGTGGCACAATTCTAAAATGGTATTCAAAGACACATCAGCAATCCTCAAGATTCATAAATTGAATAAAGTCATAGTTTCATACTAACTAGACCTAAAAATCATTAGCACAAACACTGCTTGAGAATCAGAAAATAGATTGTATATGAACTTACTTAAGAGGTAAAACATAATTAACATTGAATGAGAACAGTATCAATTTAAAGCAAAACTATTCTAAAACTTTATGTTATCATGGTGTCTAAAACATGTTTTTAAAATGTTTTCATGTCTCATTTTTAGAAAAAATCGAAATGTTTTTGGATATTTTTAATAGACAAAGAGCAAAAATAGAGCAAAAGAATTTTCCAAATTCAGTTTAAATTATGGTTGCTATTATTTAACTTCACTCCTAAAAGTAGGGATCAATAAAACTGGTGTGTAAAAATATTAAAGAACTGTGGTGCTCTCTGGTGGTAATATTTTTGTATCTTTCTGAAAAAATAAAATAAAATCAACTAAGTTCTAGAAGGGAAATATGCAGTAAGTAATGATTTTTAAAAACTTCTATTCAATAACATTTTCATGTAACTGGGTTGTATTTTTTTTAGTTTAAGTTCATTATGAGAGTCAAGCATACATGTTTAACCCAAGGATGTACGGGAAATGCAATTCTGTTCTGGGCTAGAGTGAGAATTCTGTCTGTGCTTCTGTGCCCTTTGATGTGTGTGAATGGTGGAGGCTAAGGCATTTGTGGATAGAGGGCAAGGGATAAGTAAAACCATAAGAAACTGAAATGAGGGAATTGGGGCTATTGCCATTCCTGAATCGGGTGCCACCCAGAAGGTAGATGACATCTTTGTGGTTGCTCGCTGGGGACACCTCTCTGAAGTGGGTCAGGAATTGAGTCCAGATGATTGTAAAGCACACACATCCCCACAAAGCCCCTGCCCAATCATATATATTCTAAGCTTATAAGAAAGTTTCTTGTATTAAAAATAAATGACTGGGTACTGGGATCGAGCTCCGCATCAGGCTCCCTGCTCCGCCGGAAGCCTGCTTCTCCCTCTCCCACTCCCCCTGCTTGTATTCCTTCTCTCACTGTCTCTTTCTTCAAATAAATAAATAAAATCTTTAAAAAAAAGTGACTGGGTGAATGCCCTACTTAAGAGGTAAGATACAAAAAAAAGGAGAAGGCACAGGGAAGGGTGGACTCATGTGATGATAGGATAGACCTATGTTACCAAGGCAAATCCACCAAAATATGCCACAGATTGTGTGTGACACAGGAAGCAGACAATGATCTCAAAACTAAAGGAATATAGATGATGTTGAGATGACATAACATGGTTCTTCCCACCAGATTCAAAGCCCCTCTCTTGTAACAAAATAAAATTTTGAAACAACCTAGCTAATATTGTGTAATAAGTTAGCATTATTTAACAAGAGCCTATAACATAATTAACACACAAATACTTTGTGATAACTTTTGTTATTTAAATGGAAATTATAGATAACATAACCTACCTACAGATATAACTTTAGAAAAAAATCAATGTAATTCCATAACTGCATTCTAGAGTAGACATAAAGAAAAGTGACTTTTAAAAAATGTATTGCAATATAAGTTTTCAAGTAATATAATGCAGTAAACCTATGAAGGCAAAGCTAATGCAGCCTGATACTACTGCATTCTAATTACATCAGTGTCTCCAATATGTTAGTATGAACCAATCTTGCTAAAGATCTACTAAAAAATGTATGCTCTTCCCTTAAAATTGTTTGGTTGTTACATTTTCGGAAATTTAGTGTATCTTAATTGAAATCATGCAAAAATACTTTGTATTTACATATAAAATGGAGAGAATTTCTAAACTCAGAAAAACATAAGCAGATTTTCAGCTACAGAATGTCTCATAGACTTTTGAGTTTTGTCTGGAACTTAGGACAATTCTTCCATTTTCTAGTCCTGTTCATTTATGGAAATAGTCTAGCCTCTCTTTTCAGTGACTGTTAAATGCCAGTAGAATGTCACATCGTTGTGACAACAAGAAAGATCTTCCAAAAGTGCCATCTGGAGATCTGTAAGCTCTGTGAGAGCCACTTGCACGAACACAAAGTGTTCAAGAAGGGTCTTGAGCCACTCAGCTGATTTGCTACCCTGACTCAATGTGTCAGTGTAATTTTAGTCTCAAATCAATTGTAATTCTAATTTCTTTTAAAAGCATAAAGTGTTTAAGTCCCAGGAGATGTCTGGCTTGTACTCTTATAACTTTATTACCTTTTTCATTTAAAGAAACAAAATTGCCCTTGTTAGACTCTCATGAGCAGACAGTTTGGTCTACTGAAGGATTTCCCTTGTCTCTCTCACCAGCTGCCTTATCCCTCTCAGTGGCATCACAGCTTACAGGAACATGCGGTTCATGCCCACAGAGAGACAGACAGGGTGTGCAATCCAGGTCATGTTCTGCTCACCGAGCCTAATCCTGGTATGTAGCCCCATGCCATTTTCTGATTTATGTACCCAAAGGGGATAACTTTTCCTTAGGGGAGTGGTGTAGACCAGACACAGAAGACAGGGCTTGATCTGGGCCGCCACGCGGCTGCGGAGGCCCGGGCTGTCTGTGCTCTCCAGTGACTGCTCACTCTCCTCCCGAGCATGCACAACGCACCAGAGGCCAATGATGGGTGTCAGGCGGTGACATGCAGGGGCACAGCTGGAGTGCTAGCCCCAAGTGTGCACACAGTGGTGGGGCCGAGCTTGGAGGGGGACATCTAGGCTGGTGTCTTGCCCTCATGCTGGTGCTAAGGACTGAGCTGGCTGCTGGTGCGGTTTCTAGGATCTGGTGGGGTTCAGGAGGGACTCAGGTGGCTGGCGTCTTGCACTTGCACAGCTATAGAGGTCTGAGCCGGCTGCCAGTGCAGTTCCTGGGCTCTGTCGGGGATGGGGAGGGACTCACAGCTGGCATCCACCCATGCAAATATCTGTGAGGGTAAAAGGCCAATAAAATATGCTGGAGATATGTGGCAGCTGCGCCAGTCAGTGGTTTCATCAATGGCAAAATCCGATGAGTTTTCTGCAGAGCAGGTCTCTGTGAACCATGATTGCTTCTGCTGCATGGCTGCTATTGGTAACCCCTGCTTTTCTTCCTTGTTCTCGCTCACCTCTCTAGGTCTCAGCTTTGCTGGTCCGGGTGAAGTGAAACTGAAGCAGAATTTCTGTGTGGTGCCCCCAAAAGCTGGAGAAGCTGGTTGCTCACCCACTGTGTTCTCTTTCTGGCAAGGGTATCTCTTTCTAGCTGGGAAATTCCATCTTAAGACTGAACAATGACAGCTTGAGGGATGGGATGATGCAGCTGAAATAAAGCTGTCTTCCTTCTCTTCTTGTGCAATTATTCTCAGGTGTTTTTTATTTTATTTTATTTTATTTATTTGTTTTTTTATTTCACGTGTTTCTCGAGTTTCTTAAGTGGATGTGAGAGTGCCCCCAGATCTGTTTTTATTAATGGATAGATGTCTAATTATTGAAGGCTGAAGAAGTGTTTCCTAAGTCATCATTTTGGTGACATCTGTGGGGGCAGTTCTACAGTTCTGATAAAATTTGCCCATTAGGTGGGAATTTTAAAATATGTTGTTTGTTTGTTTGTGTTTTAGCTTGGAATATGCTCTTAAAGCTGAGAGTTTATTATTTTAGTTTTTTATTTTTTAAAAGATTTTATTTATTTGACAGAGAGAGCGAGAGAGCACAAGCAGGGGGAACAGCAGAGGGAGAGGGAGATGCAGGCTCCCTGCCAAGCAGGGAGCCCAATGTGAGGCTCGATCCCAGGACCCTGGGATCATGACCTGAGCCGAAAGCAGACGCTTAACCATCTGAGCCACCCAGGAGCCCTGAAGCTGAGAGTTTATTTATGTCATCTAGTCTGTAAAGTTTTCAGTTGACATTTCTTAAGATATTGCCTTACACTTTTTTCTCAGTTCTTTCTTATCAGTGGTCTTATAAAATTTATGTTGGACCTTCTTATTTTGTACTTCATCTGTCTTAACTCCTTTTCATATTTCCCATCTCTTTTTCTCTATGTCATGTATTCTAGTTAATTTCTTTCTGTTTGTCTTTCAGGTCATCATTCTTCTCTTCAACAGTATCTACTTAAAACGTATGCTATTTATTGAGTTTTAAATTTCAGCGAT
Organism: Neomonachus schauinslandi; assembly: GCF_002201575.2. NCBI lineage: Eukaryota > Metazoa > Chordata > Mammalia > Carnivora > Phocidae > Neomonachus > Neomonachus schauinslandi. The sequence goes on from NC_058405.1 coordinate 77,138,057, forward strand.
GATGTCCGTTAGAAGTTCTTTTTTGTTTCTTTATAAAATTTTACTGGTAATATTTTATCTTATTTATTTTTTTAAGATTTATTTATTTATTTGAGAGATAGAGAGAGACAGAGAGGCAGAGAGAGCACAAGCAGAGGCAGAGGGAGAAGTAGACTCCCCGCTGAGCAGGGAGCCCAACGTGGGACTCGATCCCAGCATCTGGAGATCATGACCTGAGCAGAAGGCAGATGCTTAACCATCTGAACCACCCAGATGCCCCTACTGGTTAATATTTTAATAGTATCTTTTGCCTTCTCAGAATTTCAGTTCCAGGTTTAGTTCTTTAAATCTTTAAAGATTCATCTCCCTGTAGTCCAAACATACTATAATGCCATGTATTTCCTGTGTATTGAACCTCTCTCTGGCAACAATAACTCTGTGTATCACTACTTAATTAACTTATGCCCAACAAAATATAAGCTATATTGTTAAGTTTAAGGAGAGTTCAAATGAAATTTAAAGGATAGGTTGATCTCAGAAATAGTAACTCAAAGAAAAAAAAAGAAATAGTAACTCAATAATAATAAAGGTAAGATCCTCCCTGGTTCTGCTTATTTATTCTTTCCACAGATATCTGTAGAGCAGCTACTAGTGTGTCTGACACTATCCTATATGAGAATATGAGGTAACAAAATCACTATTCCTTAAAGAGCTTGGAGTTACAAAGGTGAACTTATAGAATTGATGAAATGCCTTGATAGAGCATGGATCTCTTTTTCTGATTAATTGACTAGCTAAGAGAATCATCCCAAGGACATTTTCTTTGCAATATCTTTTATATAGAAATAAAAAATTAAGTGAACAGAAACCTACATATTCAAATTTGGTCAACTGTGACACCATTAATGAAAGAGGCTCATATCATGGCCAGTACAAAATGATTCTCAAGTTCTAAGTTGAGCCTAACAAGTATATGGAGCAAGAATTCTATGGATAAGTAAGAAGTCATGTCTTAAATATTCTCTTGAACTGACTGTTATAAAATATCCCTTCATTTCAAGTGCATAAAATTTTCAAAAAGGAAACACATTGGACTTTGTTTCGATAGATATATAAAAAAGCATTTTTTAAATAGTATGTGTTTAAGATAAAACTCAGCAACATGAAGCAGAATGGCATTTTCTTAATCCGTTAAATGCTATTTATCAAAACCTACAGCAAATATAATACATAATGGTAAAATAGCAGAAATAATCTCAATGTCAGGAGCACTACAGAAAGCCGTCTGCTATCTATTCTATTCAACATCTGCACATTTATTCAACGTCATGGTCATGGCTGAAGTACTAGTCAGCACAGTAAGGCAAAACACCCGCAACAACAAACCAGCAAGAACATAAAATTTCAAAAGCCCTAACATTGAATGAAAAAACAAATTGCAAGAGAATATATTTAAAATGATCATCGATGTCTATGTGTATGTGTGTGTATATCATTCAAATCACAAAATAATAGTTTATAGCCATTATGAATATACATAGATGGATGGATGGATAGAGATAGATAGATAGATAGATGATAGATAGATAGATACATAGGTACATAGATAGATAGATGATAAATAGACGATAGGGAAGAAAACAAAATACTCAGAATTCTGCTATTCCATCTGAGAAGGGAGGGAGAGGAGAGGGGGAGGGCTGACCTGGCTGCATTTATAAGGATTACTTCTTTAATTAAGAGAGGGGTCTGAAGTAAATATAATAAAATATTGAGTACATGAGTACTTGTATTATTTCTGTACTTTTAAGTACATATGAAATCTTTCATTAAGTTAAAAATGATGTAAAAAATAAAATGAGTATCTATCTATTACCACATGATGGCACCATAAATCCACTAATATCCCTATCTTGCCCTTAGCAGTCAGGAAAAAAAAAAAAGATACGCATTATAGTCTACTGATCTATGTAGAAGTCAGCAAAACGTCTACGTTTCCCAAACACGGGTAATAACATATGTGTGCCTGCATGTGTGTATGTGAAAGAAAAACAGAAACAGAGAGACAAACTTTTTCTTAGAATAGATGTCCCTGGCACTCAAAATTAAAAAGAAATCCAGCCTGCAATAAGAGAGAACTGGAGAAATAGTAAAGTAAAACCTAATTAATCTGGAATCTACTAAATTTGAATTCAGACTATTTGGAAAGGAAGTTGTTCTTTGCATTAATATAAATGGCTTGCTAAAGGCTTCTTTTCTGACCAGCAGAAATAAGATGCTGTGGTTAACTTAAATATGGATGGTCTTAACTTCCACTTGTTGGTTTGGGATATACACCCGACTCATTTATCTACAAAATGGGTAAAACAACAAAACCCACAGAGAGTTGTTTTGAGATACATATCTTATTACACTCCTACTGATAAAGGACTCTCAGTTAATATCCCTGGCACCTCTTTATTTGAAGGGAGAGATCATTGCCATATACTTTAAGAATCCCATCCCACTAAACTATAAAATACATTCTTAGATATAAAAATGCTTAGTTAAAAGAAAAGGTTTTACACTGTACACTGGACTTTTGAATAATCAATTAAAAATATCTTATTTTTTTAAGAGCCTATATTGTGTTTCATGGATAAAAGAACAAAGATTTTATTTGTTTTGGTTTTAAAATAAAATATTTAAAATTCTTACCAAAGCCAAGACTAGAAAGAACATATATATATATATATATATATATTTTTGTCTTTTCTGTTACCAGTAGGCCTAAAATAAAAATATAATTTGACTTCATGGAATGATATTACTATTTTTTATGAATTTTGCATTTCACAGCTATCATAATGACAAGAAAAAAAAAGTAGTACTCCCAGATATATTCTTCAGCCAACTTTGTGATTGCTGTGTTATCTCAAAAACATGCACAACATTTTTTCTCAAGTTGGCATGTGATAAAGTTTCAATAACATTTAGATAACAGCATTTAAGTAAGACATGCTGGTAACACCACTGGTCTAGTGCTGGGCTATGGATTCACCAGGGTGAGCTGCAGATTCGAAAGCCAGAATGGCATGAAGGGGTTTTCTTTGTTTGACTAGGTGGTTTTGGTTTTATAAAAGAAATTGAATTTGAAATTGTAGGTTAGAGTTATATAGTTAGAGAAGGAGAGGACACAAATGCAGAGGATGAATAATCTAATCTTGCTGGCAGACATAGGATTAGAAGGTACAATAAAATCAGATAGGCTTTGTGAGGGGTGAAATTAATAAAACAACTTATAACTACAGTCTACAGGGATGATTTGAATCGTGGTCTTTTAAATGTGGTTTTATAAGTCATCAAGTTTAACCTACAAAGTTTGAAGCTTATAGGTGATAGTTATAGGACAAAGGGAAAAATAATGTTAATGCAGTGTATTACAGTTATGGGATCTTCATATTTAAAAGGCCTAGAAGAAAGCAAATCATGAAAATTTGTTTGCTAACGTCCAAAGGAAGTTTTGTGCCTTTGCTCAGAGAGAAGCCCAGGTTGTTTGGCAAGTGAGAAGACAGAAGGGAGGGAAGGGTTAGCACTCTCATCCTCACCTTTCTGCAAATTATTTTCAATCCAATTATCTTTAGAAATTTAGAGTTGGCAATAAGCTTGCAATCTAACCCACTTGTTTTAAAGTGAGTAAACAGATACAGTGATGTTTCCTGGCTCATTTCAAGCAGGGGAAAACTAAGTTATCAAGTAGTTGAGATGTTCCAGGATAATTTGATTTTCAGGGCTTGGCGTGCGTGGGAAGAATGCACATCAGTGTGATGGTCACCCTTCTGGAACCTCTGAGAATCAGAGAGCAAAGATCAAAGGAAGAATGCCAGGTGTTATAGGAGAGGGTATGCCACCCAAAGTCAGGATGTAATAAAGAGAATGTTCACTTACTTTGCATGGGGTGGGGTTTTATGAGTTTGCTAAGGTTGTCATGATAAAGTACTATAAACTGGGTTAAAAAGTAGAAATGTATTGTTTTATTGTTTTGGAGGCTAGAAGTTTGAGAGCAAGATGTCAGTGGAACCATGTTCCCTCTGAAGGTACTAGGGAAGGTTCTGTTCCAGGCCTTTCTCCTAGCTTCTGGTCATTCCCTGGCTTGTGGTCCGTAACTCCAGTCTTTGCATGACATTCTCCGTGTATGTGTCTGTTTTTCACATGGCATTCTTTTTATAAGGATACCAGTTATATTTTGGATTAGGGGCCCACCCTACTTCAGTAAGACCTCATCCTAACTGTATATGTCCAATGACCCTATTTCCAAGTAAGGTCACATTCTGAAGTACTAGGGTTAGGATTTCAACATAGCCAGTTTGGGGGCACACAATTTAACCTGTAACAGGGGGCAGGTGAATGTTTATTAATAATAACAGATTCTCTGAGTAACCCAGTCTTTCTAGTTATGGTGAGGGTTTTTATTTACATCTTACATTTTGTTGTTCCCTAGGGCTCCATTCTTATTCTTTTTTCCCTGGAAAGCGCATCCATTCCCAAGGCTTAAGCTTCTATCCCCATATTGATGATTCCCCAATCTATATGGCCAGGCCATGTCCCTGTCCTGAAGTCTGGACCTATTTACTCCCCCTGCCTGCTGACATATCACTGAGTATCATCCAGGCACAGAAACCTCCACGGGCACCAAACTTAACTTATTCTTCTCCAACCCCCAACCTAAGGAAGTTCCTATCCCAGGTAAAAGGTGCTTCCTTTGGGCCATCATCTGATCCTATCACCTGGACAACATCTTTGGTCCTTCCTTTTGGTGCTTCCATCCTCACTAAGCCATTTAGTTTCACAGATTCAATCTCCTCCTCTCTTAAATACTACTTCTTTGCTTTAACTCCTATGTTTAGTTCTGATTCTCAGTTTCTCTGCATGGGATAAAATCTCTACTTCTGTCCTTTGTCCTTCTCTAATCTGTCCTCAACACTGGGACCAGAGAAATCTTTCTGAAACTCAAATCCAACCATTTTACTCTCCTATTTTAATCCAAAGTCCTGAAGATTTTATCCCTGGATCCAGCTCCAGCTCTTCTTTTCACTTCTTTAGGTCATTAATTTTTCAAACATTTTTTGAGAAACTGCTGTGTGCCTGGCACTTGTCTAGGCACAGAGAGGCACAAAGAAGTGAACGACACATTCTAAAGTTGTATGTAAATATCTAAAATCAAAACAAAACACACAAAAGGGAAACCTGTCTGTTCCTCAGGAGACTGACAACCTAAACCGGGGCGTGTGCTCACAGTATCCCACTCCAAAACTTTCCCTAAACATGTTCTCTCATGCCAGAGGTTCCATAAGTTATATAGAATTTAGACAGATCAACTTTTATATTTGAAATGTGTTTGTGAAAATAGTGTATGCAATAAATTCTGGCCATTATGCATAATGTATAAACATTGCTGCAGTAAGCACTCATATAGATATGTTTTCATTTCTCTTGAGTATCTATTAAGAGTAGAATTGGGGGTTACATGGCAGCTCACTAATTAACATTTTGAAGAACTGTTCAACTGTTTTACAAAGTGGCTGCACAATTTTATATTCATACCAGCAAAGTATAAGGGTTCCAATTCTTCCACATCTTCCCAGCACTTTCTCTTGTCTGTCTTTTTAATATAGCCATCCAGTGATAAGACCTGTTAACTCATTGTGGTTTTGATTTGCGTTTCTGTAATGACTAAAATTTCCACCAACTGCTGAATGGGAAAATAAATATGGTATATCCATACAATGGAATATTACCTGACAATGAAAAGAAATGAAGAGCTGATCCATGCTGTAACACGAATAGACTCAAAGACATTATGCCCTGTGAAAGAAGCCAGTCAAAAAAGATCACATATTGTATGAACTGATTTACATGAAATATCCAGAGCAGGCAAGACTTAGAGAAAGAGAGTAGACTAATTGTTGCCTAGGGTTGGTGTCAGGGAGGATGGAGGGTGAATGCTAGTGGGTGTAAAATTCTTTTTTGAGATGATGGAAATGTTCTAAGATTAGATTATGGTGATGGTTGCCCATACTTTTAAATATACTAAATCCCATTAAATTGTATATTTAAATGAGTGAACTTTATGGCATGTACAATTATATCTAATAAAGCTATGAAAAAAATAACTATACTTTGGATGATCAAAACTGTGGTATTTTGCTAAAGTCTATAAATCTTTTGTAATATGAATAAATATCCAATAATTCACCTTTTACAAAGTATGTGTTTGGAGATATCCAGGTAGTTTAGAGCGTTTATCAAGCCCTAAAAAAAAACACTTGTTTTGCAAGAGATAATAATCCATTAATCTTTGCCAACTTGAAATTGAAACCTGAATGTGAAATTAAAATTATTAAATGCCCACTGTCTTGACCAAATATAATTAGAGATTGCTCCAAATTGAGAGCTTACATATCAAATAATTGGTATATCCAAGGGCAGAAAGTTCTGAAGAATCCAATTTTCTTTTACGCAGTTCATAGTGCAGTGATCTCTTTGTATGCTAGAAATGAAAATCAGAAGTAGAACGGGGAACAAAATTTTAGATTAAATTTACATTTCTTATCATTGACATACGCTCTAAAGAATGAGTTCATTGTAATATTTCAGATTTCTTTTCCGAACCAATTTCATATGCATTTATCTTATTTGGTCCTGGGGGGCGGGAGCTGTGTGATAGGCACTAAAGGTATTTACCGCCAACTTTTGACATTAGAAAGTTTAACAAGACCTAGCATGTAATTTGGCTTTGGGTATGGAACTGAGATTGGGAATTAAATTGTCTGACATCCTGCCATTGTCATCATAACCCGGCATCTGCCCTCAGTTGAGACTGAGATTACAAATATAAAGCAAGCAAGCCACTGAAACCGAAATGAATAGTTCACTCGGGGTGGCACGGGAAAAGGAATTCCTTCTTGGAATCAAAACGTGTTTTAGGAACAAAAAAGCATTAACCTCATGCTAGCTTGTTCAATTAATCATTGTAGGTATTTTAGTTCAACTTCGTTAACATTTAAGATTTCTGTCCTCAAAATGCTGATCTTCAAGACGTGACTCTTAAGGGCTTTTCTGTTTTAGTTCAAAAGAGGATTGTTTCGTTTTACCTGATGAGGTCTTCTCTTAAAATTCCATTGGATGCTTAGCTCCAAAGCTTGCAAAATCTGTCTCAGAGATACACCTTTGATTTGCTTCACAACTTTGTGCAATAACGAGGGGCCCATTTGAAAGCTTGCAATTTAGTAAGGCTAACATGACAAAATAATTAGAAATACAAGACGAACCTCTCAACTTGATATTTTGTTCACTTCTAATCCTTTTGTGTTACAGGGGCCAGGATGTATAGAAGTCTTCCTAAGGCTTCAGAAAGTGCAGATCTCTTCAAAGCAAACCAATTTTACAAACATCTCCTCCTCTCCTGCGGCCTCAGTCACATGATTGGGTAATGTACTTGATTCATACAAACAGGTAATCCAGCAGGCTGCACTCTAGACAGTTAAGTGGCTTTAACATAAACTCTTATTGCAAGGGGTGGGGGGGGTGGAGAATGAAAGATAAAAGCGTCATTTGTCTTTTGAGCACTTGCTGAAAATCTACCCATTATACAGTGCAGACCTGGATGAGGGCTGCTGGTGCCTTTTTGATGTGGAAGAATTTCCTACGTCTTGTCAAGAGTCAATGACCCAGCTTTTCTTTTTCCTTGGCAGAATGTGGGTATTTACTTGCTACACATTCCAGTGCCTTGATAGATGGCTGAGCTGAACTTGGCCTGCACTGGGCTAAGGGGATCAAGACTTGGACAGATTCTTTGTTCTGTCGCATGGTGTCAGCAACTTAGAGTAGTCAGTCTGTCGACTCAGGGACCTTTCAATGGGAGGACGGATCCCTTAGCTCACAGATAGAGCAACAAAGGTTTGCTTATGGTGTGGTGGCCTCCTCGAAAAAATAGCTTTTTTGTGTCAGGATATTTATCATGTACCCATGTCATCATTTCGGGGTTACTGTGGCAGTCCTCGCTCGGACAGCGCACCAAGCCTTTTATCTACAAATGTGAATATCGCTTTGAAGCCGGGGCAAGGAATACATTACGAGTCTACTGATAGAGAAGCTCAGATGGTTGAGCAAGAAGTGAGAGAGGACGGAGAAAGATACAGAGTTGCTAATGGGAAAACAGGGGGGAAAATTAATCTAATCATTCTTTAGTTAGAGAAATAAATCCTTTGTTCCCCACCTTCCTAAAAAATTCCAAGTATTTAGGGTCATGTCAGTGTGGTTTCATCTTATTCCTTATCTGGTTTTATGATTCACATAAAGCAAATATTTCAAGGCATTCAAATTAATTAGAATATTTTTATGTCCATAGAATGGTAAGATCACAGCACCCGGGGCAAACAGAGACTGTCTTGTCAATACTCCTTTTGTGGAACCATACCTCTCAGCCCAAGTTTAGATTTTACTTGGTTTTATTATTCTTCATTCAGAAAAGCCAAGAGGCAGCTTGTTTGGGAGTTCCATTTTGTCAAAACTGTTTGGTCAAAATTTCTTTGAGTTTATTTATTTATTTGAATTTTAAAATAACCCCAAAGTGAAGCATTTGTTTCTGATTTATTTTAGTTTGTTACACAGACAAAAATCCAGGTGTGATCACAGATCTTTAAATGGGGGCAAAAGAGGAGTGCTATGTTAAAAAACTGAAGATGGAATTCTGAGTGGAACTACTGAACATTTTATGGACTAGGTGGTGGTTGATAAAGTCTAGGAAAATTAAAGATGGGCCATAGGCCATTTAATTGCACCACATAATATTTAAATTAAAAATCAGATACAATCTCTTGGACAGAAACCCAACCTGCTGAGAAAGGTAGCTGGTTTTTGCCACTAAGTATTATTTAATATTCAGTGATTTTTATCCATAGAAAATCATGACCAAACTTGCACTTTTCAAAAATATTGAAAAAAAAACCCCAGGTTTATTTATGGACACGAGTATATATTTACTGAAAGTTAACACTAAAGTGTGTTTTTAGCAATGCCAATTTTAGTAGAAAATCCTACTTAGTAATTTTTTTCTATGTAGCTTTCAATCTTTTGTAAATATCTAATGCGAAAACAAGATATACCTTTACTTGAGTGAACAGACACATTTATTTATTTATTTATTTATTTATTTTATTTTTTTAAAGTACTCAGATTTCTTTTTTTTTTAAGATTTTATTTATTGGGCGCCTGGGTGGCTCAGTTGGTTAAGCGACTGCCTTTGGCTCAGGTCATGATCCCGGAGTTCCAGGATCGAGTCCCGCATCGGGCTACCTGCTCAGCAGGGAGTCTGCTTCTCCCTCTCCCGCTCCCCCCTCTTGTGCTCTTTCTCTCTCTCACTCTGTCTCTCAAATAAATAAATAAAATCTTAAAAAAAAAAAAAGAATTTAAAAAAAGATTTTATTTATTTATTTGAGAGAGAGAGAGAGGGCGAGAACATGAGAGGGGGAGGGTCAGAGGGAGAAGCAGACTCCCCGCCGAGCAGGGAGCCTGATGCGGGACTCCAGGATCATGACCTGAGCTGAAGGCAGTCGCTTAATCAACTGAGCCACCCAGGCGCCCCTGACATTTATTTTTGTTTTGATTATCCCACTACCTATGAAGATAGATTATGGTTTATCACCTGTGAGCTACCATCTCTCAGCAAAACCCACACCAAATAAAGGATGTACATATATATTTATTTTACTCCCTTAAACTGGTCATTTCCTTCCATACAGATTTGTCTGTTTGCTCCTTTTTCCAAATCTTACATTACTGCAGATATGTAAAAAGCTTACTTACTCTTTTCAATGAGCTAGATGTATAGAATAATCAACTAGCCATTTGTAAGAGCACTATGGTTTTCAAAGGAAATGTACTCTGTTAATGTTAATGATTCATGTTATAATCAGCTCTTGAAACTATGAAAAATATTATATTTTATGATGGTAATGTGTTGAACATGAATTCAGTATTCTGTTCACAATAGCAAAAGAATGTATTGGAAAGAGGTGTATCCATTACAATGTGTTCAACTGCAAGCAACAAACAATCAGGCTTAAACCACATGATGTTTGTTATTTATTTAGCAAGAAATTGGAAGTGGGTAGTTGTAAGGTCTTTGTTTTGTTCTACCACTCGAAGTATCTTGATTTTTGGTCTTTATACCCACTTCTTTTCTTTTTATAATAAAAATAAATAAAAAAGGGCCAATATATCTCCCAGATTCAACAATTCAGATTGTCTTCATATATTCTTTTCCCTTTCTCTCTTTCTTTTTTGCCTAATTATTTCAAAGAGCAAATACAATACTTCATCATGCACCAGTAAAATTTATAGGTATTTTCTTACATTAAAAAAATGAACAATAATTCATTCATATTGTTTTATATCTATCTCCTGTTCAAACTTTCTAGAAGTGTCAGAAAGCACAAATTGCCTGCCTTTCTCACTCATCCAGGTTTAGAAGAATTACATCTTTTGGTTTAAGAGATGTCCTTTTTCAGGTTCTTTTGGACTAAGCTTGCATGTAGAAATTAGGGGAAAATATGCAAATGAGCTAATGAGTTACAAGAGGCATTTAATGATGACAGTGGACTTACTCATTTAACAAATAGGCATTGAGTTTATTTCTATTTTGAAGCAAAGACCATTTGATTATAGATTCCTCCTGAGTTTATTTCCTTTTTCCACTCTTACTCAACTAAATTCACTGTAAAACTTACTGAGCTTAGTTTCTATTTAATGGCAATCTTAATGTCTTGCTTGTTCTGGTTCAAAAAACTTGGGGTCAACTTTGGCTCCTCCTTTCATCTTGTCTGTCTCTCTAAAATGGTATCCAGTTCTTTGATGGACTTTCAAAATATTTCCTTTACCTGTTTCCTACTTTCCACTTCTGCCTCTTGTACTCTAGTGAAGGGACTCACTACCTGTGCCCTAAACTCCAGCCTCCTGTTTGGAGACGCTGTGCTGGCTCTCTGGTTTAACTCAATTTACTAACAGCTTACAGATTGTCTTTCTTTTTCTTTTCTTTTTGTATTAATGGTAGGACTGAACTTTATTAATGAAGTAATATGTGGAGATCACTGTGTCTGATAATCTCTGGCATGTTCTGTCTCATGTGATGTTTACAATAACCTAACAAGGAAGCACATTCATCATTCACATTTTACTCATAAGTAAATTGCACTTCAGAGACTTTAATTAATACCTGAGATTGTCTAGCTGGTAATGAGTTAGCATTCCAACCAAGATATCGCTGGCAAGTCCATACATGTAGTGAAGACCCTAAAAGGAAAATTAAAATGATGCCTTCAGAAAGGGCAATCTTTCCAAGCCTTTGGAATATTCTTCACAGGTTCTTCAGGGTTTTCATAAAAGTTTGAGATTTTGTCCTAGGGGAATAGTTTCCTCAGCACTTGCAAATAATAGTAAGGTAAGTTATCAGTGCATCCACCCTAAATCCAATAAGTGCCATCTGAATGTACTAGACTAAAATTAATTTCTTCTCATTGAACAGTCACATGGTACATGCAAGGAACTGTAAATAAAGTAACTGGATGTATTGGACAGACTCCCTAAGAGCCTCCTATGCCACAATCTACAATCTGGTCTTGTTCTTTGGAAAGATAGAAAAGGGAGGTAGCGAGAACACAAGGCAGGAGGAAGGGCATATAGGAGAAAGTGTTTAGCTTTGTCACTAAGTGGCATAACCAATTGGAACCACATGTCCTGGTCTGTAAAAAATGAGATAATTAATACTCAACTTAATTGAGAGGCTCAAATGGGAGGACATAAATAGTGCCAAGTGTAACACACAATGCACTGTATACATGCACACGATTTCTTTTTTTTTTTAAGTGTATATTTCAGTGGGTGTTAGTATTCATTTGCAGAGTGCTGCAATTCTCACCACAGTCTAAGTGTAAAATATTCCATAACCCCACAAAGAAACAGCAGTTACTTGCTCCCTATCCCCCTGTCCATCCCTAGGAAATCACTAATTTATTTTCCGTCTTGACAGATCTGCCTATTCTAAACATTTAAAAAAAAATGGACACATACACTATGGGGTCTTGTATTTGGCTTTACTCTCTTAGTGTAATATTTTCAAAGTCATCCCTGTTGCAGCATGTAGTAGTACTACTTTCCCTTTTAATCACTGAATAATATTCCATTGTATGGATATACCATATTTTGTTGACCTATTCATAAGTTTGTGGAAATTTCAGTTATTTCCACTATTTGGCTATTATAAATAATGCAGCTATGAATATTCATGTGTGAGTTTTCGTGTGGATATGTTTTCATTTCTCTTGGGTATATGCCAAGGACTTACTGGGCCATATGGTAATTCTGTGCTGATTATTGTGAAGAGCTATCTTCAGACTGTTTTCCATGTTTATCATTTTGAAGAATTACCAAACTGTTTTTCAAAGAGGCTCTACCACCTTCTGTTTCCACTGGCAACATAGAGTGTTCCCATTTCTCCACATCTCACCATTGCCTACCATTGCCTGTCTTATTTATTAAAATCATCCTACTGGGTGTCAGGTGCCATCTCGTTGTGATTTTGATTTTCATTTCCCTAATGTCTAATGATGTGGAACATCTTTGAGCTTATTTGTTTATCTCCCTTTGCTAAGTGTCTATCCGTCTCTGTGCCCTTTTTAAAAAAATAATAGCTTATTTTTTTAAAAGAGATTTTAGATTTATAGAAAAGTTGATTGAAAAATACTTAATAAGCTTCTTTTTCTCACTTCGCGCGCACACACACACACACACACACAGGTTCCCCAATTAATAACATATCACATTATTGTGGCATATTTGATATGATTGCTGAGCTAATATCAGTACATTGTTATTGACTTCCTAACCATATTAGGGCTCAAGGTTTGTGTTGTACATTCTATGTTTTTCTTTTTTTTACAAGTGCACGATGACGTGTATCTACTCTTACATGATAGTTTCACTACCAATCACCTATGCTCTACCTATTCACCTTTCCCTCTCTCCCTGAATCCCTGGACTCCAGTGATCTTTTTACTATCTCCACACTCTTGCTTATTCTAGAATGTCATATAGTTGGGCATATGTATGACATTTAGAATGTAACCTTTCCAAAGTGGTTTTTCCCACTTAACAGTATGAATTTAATATTTCTCCATGTCTTTTCATCCCTTGATAGCTCCTGTCTTTCAGTCATGGAATAATCTTTCATTATTTATATATACCACAGTTTATCTGTGTACCTACTGAAGTTATCTTGGTTGTTTCCAAGTTTGGGCAATTATGAATAAAGCTGCTATACACATTCATGTGAAGGTTTTCTTGTGGGCACATGCTTTCACTTCATTTGGGTTAATCCCAAGGGGCATAATTGCTGGATTGTAAGATAGGAATATATTTAGTTTTGTGAAAAACTGCCAAGCTACCTCCCAAAGTGTTTATGGCATTTTGCATTCTCACCAGCAATGAATGAGAGTGCCTGTTTCCCCACCTCTTTTCAAGCATTTGGTGTTGTCAATGTTTTGGATTTCAGCCATTCTAATGGACTCTGGTGGTGTATCAATGTTGTTCTAATTTACAATTCCCTGAGGCCATGTGGTGTTGCACACATGCTTCTTTGCCATCTGTATAACTTCTTTGGTGAGGGATCTGTTCAGATCTTTTGCCTCTTTTTTAAAACTGGGTTGTTTATTTCCTTATCATTGAGTGTTAAGAGTTCTTTGTATATTTTAATACGGTCCTTTATCTGTAGGTGTTTTGCAAAATTTTAAAAGTCTGTGGCTTGTCTTTTTATTCCCTTAAACTGTCTTTTGCAGAGAACAGGTTATTAATTCAAGTACAATTTATTAATTTTTCTTCCATAAATTGTGCTTTTGGTGTTTTATCTCAGTTATCACCACACTCAAGATTACCTAGATGCTCTCCTATGTCATCTCCTAGGAGTTTTATAAGTTTTCATTTTTTATTTAGGTTTATGATCCATCTTGTGTTAATTTTTATGAAAGGAGTAGTGTTTGTGTCTAGATTTCTTTCCTTCTTCTTCTTCTCCTTCTCCTTCTTCTTTTTGGTCCAGTTGTTCCACCACCAATTGTTGAAATGATTATCCTTTTTCCACTGAGTTGCCTTTGATCCTTCATGAAGGATTAGCTGATTATTTTTATGTGGGTCTATTTCTCGGCTCTCTCTTCTGTTCTTTTGATCTGTTTGTCTGTTCTTTCACCAATACCACACCATCTTGATTGTCATATCTTAATAGTTAAGTCTTGAAATAAGTCAGTTCTTTGACTTTGTTCTCCTTCATTATTGTGTTGGATGTTTTCAGTCTTTTGCTTGTCCATGTAAGTCTTAAAATCAGCTTGTCAGTATCCACAAATAACTTGCTATGATGTAGATAGTGACTGAGTATATATAACAAGTTGGTAAAATACTGTCTTTTCTTATCCATGAACATGAAAGATCTCTCCATTTATTTAGATCTTTGATTTCTTTGATCAGAACATTGTAGTTTCCCTCATATTGATCTTGCACATTTTTGTTAGATTTATACTTAAATATTTAACTTTTGAGGGTTAATGTAAACAGTGCTGTTTTTTATTTCAAGTTCCACTTGTTCATTACTGGTATATATGAAAACAATTGACTTTTGCATAATAACCCTTATATCTTGATCTTGACACCTTGCTATAGTTACTTATTAGTTCCAGGAGGTTCTTTTGATTGGTATTTTCTACATAGACATAGGCAACCATATCATCCGTAAGCAAAGACAATTTTCTTTATACCTTTGCTTGTTTTATTGTTTTTAATTTATTTTTAAGATTTATTTATTTGATAGAGATGGAGAGAGAGATAGAGTGAGAGGGAGGGAGGGAGCACAAGCAGGGGAAGCTGGGGAAGCAGGCTCCCTGATGAGCAGGAAGCCCCATATGGGGTTCAATCCCAGGACCTGAGTTGAAGACAGACGCTTAAGCAACTGAGCCACCCAGGTGCCCCACCTTTGCTTGTTTTAAAAATTGGTTTATCTTTTAAATTCCTAATCCAACATTAGAAATATTTCTTGTTTTCTTTTAAGAGTTTTATATTTGAGCTTTTTCATTTAGGTTTATGATCCATTTTGAGTTAATTCTTGTGTGTGTTGTGAAGAAAAAAATTATTTTGCTTTAGAGATCCAGCTGTCCCAGCACCATTTATTGAAAAGATTATTCTTACTCCATTTAATTGTCTTGTCATCCTGTTGAAAATCAATTAATCATAAATGGAAGGGATTATTGCTGGAATTATATTTTATTGAACTATCTGTCTGTCATTATGCCAATACCACACTGTCTTGAATACTGTAGTTTTATAGCAAGTTTCAGAACCAGGAATAGTGTGTCCCCTAATTTTGTTCTTCTTTTTCAAGATTATTTTGGCTGTTCTAGTTTTGTAGCACTTCCATATGAATTTTAGTAACAGCTTGTCAAAATTTGCAAAAAAAATTAGATATGTGGGATTTTGAGATGATAAATTTGAGATATGTGGGATTTGAGTTGATAAATTTGGAGGAATATTTCCATTTTAATAATATTGAATATCCTAATATATAAATATTCCATTTATTTGTATCTTGTTTCATTTTCTTTCAATAATGTTTTAGAATTTTTAGTACACATTTTTTTTGCACTTTTGTTAAATTTATCCCCAAGTATTTTATTCTTAGATTATGGTAGATATCACCTTGCAGATGGGAAGATATGACATACAGAAATTTCCTTCCAGAATAAATTGGAAGTAGAAAGCTCACCCCTTCCTCTGTCATTGAGTGTGAGGAGAAGATGGAGAGAGGCCGGGGTTTAAGGTTTCCTCCTTGATTCTTCTCTACTTAGCAAAGTAGAAAATCTAGAAGCTTCCACTATATGAATTCCCATGTTTAGGTCTCCTTTTGCCTCGACTGGCAGTTGTAGGGTCTCATGAAAAAGTTAAGTTCAGCTATAGAAAATGAAAGAGTCACAGTTTCTTTGCACATTAGCATAGTGCTATGAATCAGTCTGTAGCTGTGCTACACTGTCCTTGTCTATTTCTGTCAAAGTCCCATCCACCTGTAGTAGGTTGAATGGTGGCCCCCAAACCAACATGTCCAAGTGTTACATTCAGAACCGGTAAATGTGACTTTATTTGGAAAAAGAATCCTTGCAGAAATAATTATGAGACTGTGGACTCTGAGAAACAAACTGAGGGTTCTAGAGGGGAGGGGGTTGGGGGGATGGGTTAGCCCGGTGATGGGCATTAAGGAGGGCACGTACTGCATGGAGCACTGGGTGTTATATGAAAACAATGAATCGTGGATCACTATATCAAAAACTAATGATGTATTGTATGGTGACTAACATAACGTAATAAAATAAAAAAAATAATTATGGATCTCAGGATGAGATCATCATGGATTATCCATGTGGGCTCTACATCCAATGGCAAGTCTCCTTATAGGAAGACACAGGGAAGCACAGGAAGACCATCTGAGGATATAAGCAGAGGTTGGGTTTACACAGCTGCATAGTCTAAAGGCATCTTTGGCAGGATGTAACTTCTGGAAAATAACTGTGACCTTTAGCTCTGCAGCAAATATCCTAAAATATATGTGTGGCCTGTATGCATGGATTTTTTCAACAAAAGAATTCATATTGTTGAAGTTCCTGGATATTCTACCCTGATGAGTGAAGAATCGTTTTTCAATATAATGCTACTAGCGACACTTTATTAGAGCTTTGTTGGTTTAAAGTGAAATAAAAGTCACGCTAATTCTCCTCTTTTCAATCTAATTTTCAGCACATTTACACACACACACACACACACACACACACACATCAGGCTAGATATCCTAAGATATCCAGTCTAAATTAAACTCTTATTTCTTCACTTAAAGCCATAATCCTTAAAGTGGCAATAAACATCAATAGATTAGATGGTTTTTAGTCATTTTAGGTTTTAATTTCAGTTAATTCTAAACAGGGGTTTCTGCATCCAGGCTCATTATAACAGATTTCTATAAGGAATGCACATAAACTTTCCAGGCCTTCCCATATCATGGTCCAGAGTAAGTGCTCATTGTCTCTGATCTGGCCTCCGAAGGAGGGGTTTGAACCTCTTAGATTTAATTCTGACTCCGTGGTTTATGTTGTTGAGCTCAAGAAAAAAGCATTTGCAAGACAGAGAAGTGTGTCGATTTTAAGATGAACAAAAAGGCCCATGAGCACATTCCTTTTCCAGATGAAATTCCTCTGAAGATATTTCCCCTCCATGGTTTCAGTCCCCATGCTAAGTATGCCTGACATTAAAAGAACATTAAATTAGTTGTAGTCATTCTGTTTCCAACTGTCTATTGTCTGTTTAAAGTTGAAGAGAACAGGAAAATCCATGGTCAGTTATTTGGCACGGGTTCTCTCATTAAAACTTTGGAGAACCAAATTATTCAGGTTGGGGCCAAACAAGAACCCCTGTTCCCCAGTTAAGGGAGCACAACAATAGAATTCTGCACCTGCATCGATTTCTGCCAAATCTGAGCTCACACACGGTTGATCTTGATTAAGTGCATTAATCAATGGGAAAAATGGATTTCTATCTGCCACATTGTACTTGTTTTATTGGTTATGCTCATGGGTGGAATATAAAGTGAGATTGTGCAGGAGACTGTAAGAAAACCATGCTGACTTAGAACAGTTTTTCACTTCAACGGAGTCAGCAGAATACCCTTGCCAGGACTTCTTTTGGATTAAAATAAAACTACATAATGGTAGTTTCTGTACATTTAAAGGAATGTCTGTGAATTCATATGTATTTCAAATCCCATTCTTTACAGTTTTCCCCTGAAGTGGTGGAGTAGACACTCTATTGGTGACTCTGTTATAACACAGAACACGAAGCCACGGAATTAGAAAGCTTCCACACGAAACCAAAACTAACACGGCAGCTTCGTCCTAGCTTGCTTTTCTTTCCCTTTCTCCTTCTATGTTTTACATCACAGATTTGAACACACATAATTGAGTGCAGTCAAAATATGGAAAAGTCATCAGAATTCTCAATTAAATATAGCATATTAAATTATATACCCAAACCAAGTCATGTGTGCATTTGTTCCACTTGTTTATTTGGTTGATGCTCCCCATTATTTCCTTATCATTCCCAGCGACCATGTCACTTCTGATGTGGATGGTGTCTACAGAAACGGGATATCACTGCCATCTCTACTTTGGGGTGCAGCAAGAGGCTGCATTGTGGCACTGATTCCACTACCCTAATGAGTCCTTTTTACTTGTTCGTCCTTGTGACAAATTGAAATGTTTTCTTTTCACATACACAGGGAATTGGAATTTTCATAGACTTTTAATTTAACTTAATAACTTATACCACTTGATTCGATGGCCAATTCTCAGTCTGTATTTTATTCTACATTTTACTCTGTCGATAAAATTTGGTAAAGATAATTCCTTGCTCTTCCTTTTAGCATTTGTCCAGTTGTCTTCTGGGACATCATTCTTTTTCTTTTCTTTTCAAGCTTCTTTGCCGGCTCCTTGGCACTTCCTAACACCAGAGCTGCGGTGTATCCTCCGGCTCAAGCTTCCAGTTTCTCTTCCAGGTCTACATTTATTCCCTAGGTGATTTCATTTTATTTTTCCTGGGTTCCTCCTTTCCACTCATATCCCACTCTAATCCACCAGCAAATTCCTCAAGCTCTTCCTTCAAAATATGTCAAAAAAATCTGACTACTTCTCATCAGCTCCGTGACTTCCACAGTAGTCTCCAGCTCTTCCTGGGATGCATGCAAAGACCTCTGAACTGCCACAGTGATCCTATTAAGATGGAGCAAGTTACGCATCCTCTGCTAGAACCCTTCAATGGCTCATCATCACCCTCAGAGCAGGAGGCGAGGCTGTCTGTGCTCTGGGGCTGACTCGCCCTTGAACCCCCATGACATCCTCACTTGGTTCCAGCTCCCTTGACTCACCTCAGAACTCCTCACAGTCCCAGAAAGTTCTTTCTCCAGGCACCCACATGGCCCCCACCCTCACCTCCTCAGACCCTCACTGGACATCACCTTTTCTGAGACCTCTTTGACCACTCTATGTAAAATATCAGCTTCTTCCTCCACATAGTCTCCCTTCTTTATGCTAACCTAATTTTTTATCACCTACGTCCGCCTAAAATCTTAATGTGTTTTTGTATGTGATACCATCTGCCCCTCCCTCTTCTAGAAGCTTCAGTGGGCAGGCATTTTCTAATGTTTTGTTCACTGCAGACTCTGTAGCACCTGGAAGTACACCTCACCATAGTCGTACTCAATACTTCCTTATTGGATGACCTAGAAGTACTGACACTGGAAAAATAATGTAAAATAATATGACCTTGAAAACATGTAAATTCACAAACAGACTGACTTGCAGTTTCAAGGCAGTCTGCTTTGTTTGTTTGCTTTGTTTTGTTTTTTATTCTGCAGGGAGCAGGCCTTTAATTCACAGCAGTTTCGACACTGTTGTGTGGCAGAGCACTCACTCATGGGAAGTCCATGGACAAGGGCCTGTGGGGGCTACTGGAAGACTTGAATCCCCTGCTCCTCTGGTGGAAAACCTGACAAGTTCTCTTTCCACAACCGTCCAGGTAGGGATAGCAATTTTCATGTTCAGGCAATCAACTTGAACCCATTTAAAACATTTATTTTTGCTAACCATGGAAGAAGCTACTGCCAGATCATTAAATTCTCAAATCAATTCATACCTTCTTTTGGATATAGCATAAAGAAATTATAGAGCTAGTGAATAATATTTCCTTTGCATTTCCCAGAGATTTACTTTATTCTTTTGACTCATTTTATATCCAAATTAGTAATGATATAAGGTTGGAAAAAATGAATTATTCTCATACTTCAAAGAAGAATAAAATGTGTATATGATAGTGAAATTATTTTTAGGCATATGAAAGTCATATACAGAAAATATTCTTAGGGTCTTATGAAAGGTCTTTTTTTTAAGTTGGACATGAGTAAATATAGGAGATCATACTGCTGCATGTGCGTTCCTATATTTAGTCCTATACAAAGATATTCTCACCTCTTTTGTGCAACTTTCAGAACAGGTAGTTATGTGTCCTCGTTCAGCCCTGAAAAGGAAATTTATATAGGTCAGCAATGCAACAGGAAAGCACTAACTCTTCCCATCTCTTTTTGTATCTTTCACCCATTTCATTCCTGTGCAAGCCCCTGACCTACCCACACACATATGAAAATAGCCACTCCTCTAGTGACCAACCACAGGTCTTTATCACAGCTAATAATTGATTAGGAAGAATGCTAACTATAATTACACCGGAAAAACAAGAAGTCTTTCTGATGCTTTCCTTGACTGTCAGTTGAAAATGATCAAACTGCTCCACTCCACTGCTGCTTTCAGCTACATGGAGGATTATTATTCAGAGTCCAGCCAAATAGAAACTCCATAAAAAGAGTGTGGGGATTGTAAATGTCAAAACCTCAAAGCACAAAGATGATAAAAACTGTGCATTGAATTTAATTAACTGTTGACCATGACTAGACTCGATCAATCTCAACTTGTCTGCTGTATCAACTGCCATTTCATTTAGCTATTCTTGGTTTTATAACATTTGTGTTATGGGAAATTAGAGCAATTTCTACAGTGCTTTGGATATCTTCCCCCTCATAAACAAAGTACAGTTTTCTGAGGAGACAATGCTCTCTTGTTGGCACCTCCTGTTGGCTGCCTTTTTCCTAGACCCTTAGCCTGGATCAAGAATCTCTCAACCCTGCCATCACAACAGCCATTTGTTTCTGTCTCCCCACTCATTCCATTGTGTATTGTCCAGCATCATATATGTTCCTTTCAGAATTTGTGGGTGGGGGTTGGTGGAAGGGATGCCAGCACGCTATGCTAAGACCTTTGGGGAGCTAACCTAGATGAGATGAATGCATTAAGCTAAACCGGATTTAAGCAGCCTTGAATGGGAAATTGTTTCTCTTTGTAATCAACACTTGAGTTGTAATTGATAGGAGACATCTTTAAGGAATGTTGATTTTCTTTTTATTCCAATGGAACTATGTGTTTCCTTCATACATAGGATTCTCTTTGAATCCTGAAATAGCTCTGAGCCTAGAGGGGCCAACTTGGAGGTGCACACAGTCAAACTTGTGAGGCAAGGAAACTCAACTTTATAAGAATAAATCTTGGTTTAAAAAAAAAAAAACTGAGTTCTAACTCTGGTTCTTTTGTTTCTCCTTTCCTATCCTATCCTTTCCTTTCCTTTTGTTATTTTTTTCACTGAAGTATAACATACTATATTACTTATTACAAAATACTGATTCAACAATTCTATACATTATTTAGTGCTCACCATGATAAGTGTGGTCACCATTGGTCAGCTTACATTATTACAATAATAGTGACTATAATCCCTATGTTGTAATTTTCCATCTCTGTGACTTATTTATTTTACCTCTTAATCGCCTGTATTTATGTCACTGTTTTTTCTTTATTTCTGTCTTTGATGAGGATGATCTTGGCAGTCTTGGGGCATCTGACAAACCTCTGGCTTTGGTAGTCATAGAGAGGGAGATGGTTCCAGTATTAAATTCTCCAGTTAAAGTCTAAGATTGTGTTGGATCTAGAACCAGTGTTTTTGCAGAATTAGTGGAAGTATTTAAGTGTCTGTTTCTGTGGATTGGCACATATTCCCTTAACAATTTTAGCCTTGTCTTGCAGTGTATTTGCTCTATTACATCAGTCAGTTTATTTCCAACTTTAGTACCTTTCTATAAATTAATTCATCAAGATATACAAGTCCATGCATTTTTTTTTCACTGAGGCCATTATACCATTTATTAATGTTCTGTAAAGGGAAATGGCCATTTACTAAATGTACACCACGTAGGAGACCCAAATAGTGATATATATAATTTCTGTTCATCTTCACAGCAACCCTATGAGTGAACCATTATAATCACCATTTAAGCATGAGAAAATTAAAACAGACATTTAGGAATCTTCTACAACATCACACAGATGGTAAGTAACAAGATGGATTTTAAACAGATGTGGCTTCAAAATGAACTCTCTTACCAGTATACCCATGCACGTTATTTTTAGTACTACCTTAGTGTTCTATAATTCACACCCTTTCAATTTTGGCAAAATCAAGGCTCACTTCCTATTAATCAGATCTCCATATTCAATTCAAAGCATTTATTCAGTGCCTTCTAGATGCTAGGCAGTATGGTAGACTCTCTAGATACAAACTTGAGAGAAGTATCATTATGGTCTTTAGGGAAGACACCAGAATGTGACTATAGGCTAAGTCAAATGCAGGTGGCAGTCTCATTATGATGCATTGTTAATTAATTTTTTCCATCTAATTTAATTGTTTTTAAAGATTTTTTTTAATCAAAGTAATACATGTATGTATGAAAAGAAAACTTAAAACAAAAAGCAGTGCTGGTTCTACTCATCCTTGTGCACAAGCCCCACTCCTCAGGTTCAACCACTTTCAGCCTTTCAGCTTTTTTATTTTCATGTTTTAAATAATAAGTTTAAATTACTCTTTCTTAATTACTCCCTTATGGATTTTAAATTCCCTATACTCTTTACCCTCCCAGCTACCATCCCAAACACATGGGTAATACATATACACATTCATGCACAAATACACATACACACTTCTACCTCCAATCTCCCTATTTAATTTATGACAAATTTTGGCTAAATTAGTATTTAGTATTTACAACTTATGATTAGGTAAGTTTTGTTCATAGATGACACATGGTATTTTGAATATATTTTGAATATATGTCTTTGTATGTTTTTCAAAATTTTTCTTAGAATTAGTGATGTTTTTTAAATGTTTTGATTTTCTAAGTTCCTATAAATAAATTCTCCCCCTGGGTAGGACTATGGCACTCCTGCAATTTAGTCTAGACATTGGGTAATCTAGTAATCCATGTCTTGTCTTGGCAATTGCTATCCTTGCTCGAACCTGTGGCCTCCTGCTACAGCTGTCTTGACTGCTCTCTAGGCTTGTGGTAGAGTGTGCATCCTAGACTGTCTGTTCATCATCATCCTCGTCATCCTGGAGCTTCCCTTCGCTCCTCTTTCTTTTCATATGGACTCCTTTGATCTCCTATATGGATGCTGTATCATTACCCATAGTATGAGAAGCAACAAAAGGGGCTGAAAGGAAGCTCTTTGGACCATTTAGTATCTAGGCTGTCCATTCACCCCACTGTTTCCAGCCCATTGCCTGGTGCCTGCCTTCTACTGCACCCATGGGCCCCATCTGTAGGATTCTGGCTCAATGGTGACAAAGAAGCAGCTTTGGCTCATGCTGCCCATAGAGGGTGGTCTCTGGCTGCCCATGGTGGGGGAGCCTTGGGCATATTGCTTCTCCTGTGCATTTTCACCCATTCTCCCACTTCCTGGCCCACCCTTCCACTCTATCTTAAAGATACCTGATGCCTCTCTTCCCGAGTTTTTCCAAAGGAGGTCTCTGGTACTTGCTTGTTTCTTTTTGTTTTAAAACTGGTTATATTTTTAGAGCAGTTTTAGATTCATAGCAAAATTGGGTAAGAGGTACAAATATTTCCCATATAATCCTGACCCCTCTACAGGCACAGCTTCTGCCACTACCAACACTCCCCACCAGAGTGGCACATTTGTTATAATTGATGAACCCATCATCAATTGATGTTCATGAATTGATGATGTGTCTGGCAAATGACACATCATTTCTCAGAATCAATAGTTTACATTAGAGTTCGTTCTTGGTGTTATACATTCTATGGCTTTGGACAAAGGTACAGTGATGTATAGCCACCATTGCACTACCATACAGAATACTTTCATTGCCCTAAAAATCCTTTGGGTTCTGTCAATTCATTCCTCTTGTTTTGCATTCTACTCTTCCTCTGTAGGTAGTTAGGTTTAAAGTTCCTCCACCAGACAGACAGAAGGCCAAGAGGTACATGGAAAGGTGCTCAGCGTCACTAATCATCAGGGAAATGCAAATCAAAACCCACAATGAGATATCACCTCATACCAGTTAGACCTGGTTACTATCAAAAAGACAAGAAATAACAAGTGATGGTGAGGATGTGGAGAAAGGGACCCCTTGTGCACTACTGATAGGAATGTAAAGTGGTGCAACCACTATGGAAAACTGTAGGGAAGTTCCTTGAAAATTAAAAATAGAACTAAATATGATTCAGCAAGTCCACTTCTGGGTATTTATCCAAAGAAAATGAAAACATGAACTCAGAAAGATACCTTGCAACCCTAATGTTCATTGAAGCATTATTTACAATGGCCAAGATACGGAAACAACTTAAGTGTCCGTGGCTGGATAGATGGGTAAATGAAGAGGATGAGTTTTAGGAAGGAGTGACATCAGCATGATGACAGTGTGAGGAGTAGTAGTTCTTTTATTTTCCTCCCCTTTAATTGACAACTAATTGCACATTCATAAAAACAACAGCAAAATACCTCTGCACAGCATACCAGGACATCCTACATATCCATCCACCTAAAAGTGGGTGGATTGGACCCCACTGAGGTAGCGGAATGAGGAAAGTGGTGGCAGAAGTGGTGACAGCACAGAATGCGAAGGCAGGTCTGACCTTCCTGGCCAAGGGGGTGGAGGGTAAAAGGTGCGGAGTGGGGGTCTGCCCAGCCTCACTGCAGCTGGAGGGGCCAGTAACTCTCTGAAGAGAGACCACAGTAACTGGGTGGAGGGATAGGAAAAGGAAGTAGGCAAAGGGAACTGAAGAAAGCATGTCCTACTCTAGGCCCCAGGAGACAAGAGGACTGCCCAAGGACCTCTGGGACCTTCTCCTTGCACTTGAGGACTCCCTTACCAGGCCATAGGCAAATGTGAAGTCCCAAGGGCTAGATATACACCTCTGCCCACTCTACCACCACCCTTTTGTTTTGTTTTGTTTTAATGTGTGTGCTCCCAACCTGAGCAGGAAGTCAGCTCTGGCATAAAAGAAATGAAAAACTTGTGCTATAGCGCCACCTTCTGGAAAACAAAAGGAGGCTTCTAATCACCAATCCACTGAACTACTAGAATCAAAGTAAACCAAACCTTGTTGAAATAAGAAAGATTTTCACTACTTCAAATGTGGGGGCAGAGGCACTTCTTATCAACCACCATGAGGAATCACAGTAATATGGTATTCCAAAAAGAAGATGATGATTTTCCAGCAACTGAACCCAAAGATATGGAATATTGTGATCTAAGTGATAAAGAATTTACAATAGCTGTTATGAAGAAATTCAGTGAGCTACAAGAAAACTCAGAAAAGCAATAAAATGATCTGAAAAATAAAATTAATGAACAAAAGGAGTACTTTATCTAAGAGGCTGAAACTCTAAAAAAAAAAAACAAACTGAAATTCTGGAGCTGCAGAACTCAATAAATGATATGAAGAAAGCATTAGAATGCACTGGAAACAAAGCAAATGATATGGAAGAGAGAAATCGTTAGCTCAGGAACAAAGATACGGAAATGATTCAGATGAAAGGGAAGAAGGAACTATGATTTTTAAGGAGTAAAGGGAACTTCCAAGAACTGTCTCCATTAGAAAAGCCAACATAAGAATAATGGGTACCCCAAAAGAAGAAGAGAGGGAGAAAGGATCAGAGAGTGTATTTAAAGAAACAAAAACTGGAAACTCTCCAAATCTGGGGAAGAAACTGGAAATACAGTTCCAAGTAGCTAATAGATCACCTTCTTATCTCAACACAAAACGATCTTCTCCAAGACACATTATATTTAAACTATCAAAAGTCAACAATAAAGAAAGAATTTTAAAGACAACCAGGGAAAACAAGACAGTAACCTATCAAAGGAACCCCATTAGACTATCAGCAAATTTCTCCACAGAAACTCTATAGGCCAAAAGAAAGTGGACTGACATATTCAAAATGTTGAGAGATTAAAAACTGCCAGCTATGAATTCTGTCTGGCAAAGTTATTTTTCAAATATGAAGGAAAAATGAAGGCTTTCCCAGATGAACAAAAGCTGTGAGAGTTCACCATCCCTAGACCCGCTTTACAAGAAATATTGAAAGGAACTCCTCAAGCTGAAACAAAAAGATAAAAGTATACAGACCCTGATTAAGGTGACAAATGGTCATAATTAGAACACTATAATTCTTTTTAAAGAATAGTATATTAAAATCTTAACTATAGCATAAAGATTAAAGGAAAAGAGCATTAAAAATGACTATAGCTACTACAATTTGGCAGTGAAGTCACAGCATAAAAAGGGCGAATTTGTGACATCAAAAATATAAAAGGGGAAGAGTAAAAGGATGGATCCTTTATAGCCAAATGAGGATACATTGTTATTAGCAGAAAAGGGTTTTATGTAAACTCATGGTAACCACAAAGCAAAAATCCAGAGCAGAAACACAAAACAGAGAAAAGGGGGAGAGAAGGCAAATCATCATGAAAATTCACCAACTTACAGAAGTAGACAGAAAAAGAAGGAAGCAGAAACAATGGAGAGACAAAATAACCAGAAGGCAAAAGATAAAATGGCAGTAGTAATTCTCAAATATCAATAATCATCCTAAATATGAATGGATTAAACTCACCAATTAAAAAGCACAGCGTGGCTGGATGGATTAAAAAGAAAAAAAGGAGGGGGGTGGGAGGGACGGGGTGGCTGGGTGATGGACATTGGGGAGAGTATGTACTATGGTGAGCGCTGTGAATTGTGTAAGACTGATGAATCACAAACCTGTACCCCTGGGACAAAAAATACATTATATGTTAATAAAAAATTAAAATAAATAAATAAAATCTTTAAGAAAAAAAATAAAAAATAAAAATAAAACTCTAAAAGTAAAAAAAAGACTCACCTCTTTGCTGCCTATAGGAGACTCATTTTAGCTCCAAAGAAATATGTAGGTTCTGAGTGAAAGGGGGTAATTCAGAAAAGATAACCTAAATATAAAAAAGTTTCAGTTTGTATGTATTATGAATTTAAAAGTACAAATAAAAAAATTAAAATGTGTCACATGTCTGGTGTGAGGAAGATTAAGGCAGATTTCAATTTTGAATTTAATACATGAAAATTTATTTCAAGTACATTTTTAAAACAAAATTAAAAAGAAGATAGATATCAAAATTACTGGTAGAATAAAAGTAAAGAAGACATTTCATGTTTTTATATAATATAAAGTAAGAACAGATAATGAAAAATGGATATTAAAAATAGATTTTTAAACTCAAACAGTTCAGTAAATTGCAAAATGAATCTCATTTTATGCTGATCAAAAGTATAAGTCAAAATTAAAATGTGCTACAAGTTTTATGCCGAGATATAAAATCAATAATTAAATTATAAATAAATAATGAAAATTAATGGAAACATATTGTTTTGACTACTGTAGCTTTGTAGTGTGTTTGAAATCAGGAAGTGTTTTGCCTTCAGCTTTTTTCTCCTTTCTCAAGGTTGCTTTGGCTTTTGGGGGTCTTTGAGCTTCCATACTAATTTTAGGATAGGTTTTTTTTTTTTTTTTTAAAATAATGCCATTGGAATTTGATAAGGATTGCACTGAGTCTGTAGATTATTGGGGGTAGCATGGACATTTAACCAATATTATTCTGTACATGTCTGTTAGTTTCACTTGACCTAAAGTCTGATTCAAATCCAGGATTTTCTGTTAGGATGATTGATTCATTGTCAAAACTGGGGTACTGAAGTCCTCTACTATTATTGTATTGTTGCTTATTTCTCTCAGAAAATCTCTTAGTATTTGCTTAATATTTAGGTGCTCTAATGTTGGATGCATATATTTTTTTATTGTTATATACTCTTGATGAATTGACCCCTTATCATTATTTAGTCACCATATGTGTCTCTTGTTATCATTTTTGGCTTAAACCCCTGCATATGCAGTCAATTAATACTTGACAAGGGAGTAAAGAAGACTAAGTGGGGAAAGTATAGTCTTTTCAATTCATGATGTTGGAAAAGCTGGATAACCACATGCAGAAGAATGGAATTGGCCCTCTATTTTACACTACTCACACGAATGAACTTGAAATGGATTCAAGACTTAAACATAGGAACTGAAACTAAAATTCCTAGAAGAAAACATAGGGGAAAAGTTTTTTAACATTGCTCTTGGCAGCAATTTCCTGGATATGACACAGAAAGCTTAAGAAACTTAAAAAATCAAGTGCAAAGTAAATTCTGCATGGGAAAAGAATCAAAATGCAAAGGTTACCTATGGAATGAGAGAAAATATTTGTATATCTTGTATCTGGTAAGGGGTTAATATCCAAAATATATAAAGAACTCATCCAATTCAAATAACCTGATTAGAAAATAGACAGAGGAACTGAATAGACAGTTTTCCAAGGAACACATACAAATGGACAACAGCTACATGTAAAGGTACTTGACATCCTAATCATCAGGAAAATGCAAATCAAAACACAAAGATTTGTCACCTCACACCTTTTAGACTGACTATCATCAAAAAGTTAAGTGACAACGATTGTTGGTGAGGACGTGGAGAAAAAGAAACTCCTGTGCACTTTTGGTGGGGATGCCAATTCTCATAGCCACGATGGAAAATATTATGAATATTTCTCAAGAAATTAAAAATAGATGATTCCAGCAATTACATTTCTGGGTATATATCCAAAGGAAATAAAAACAAGTTCTAGAAAAGATATTTACACTCCATGTGCATTACAGCATTATTCATAATAGCCAAGGTATGGAAACAACCTACGTGTCTGTCAGTAGATGAATGGATAAAGATGTGATGTATATTATTAGTAATATTATTCAGCCATGAGAAAGAAGGAAATCTTGCCATTTATGACAATTTAGATGAAACCTGAAGGCATTATCCTAAGTGAAGTAAGTCAGACAGAAAAAGATAATTACTGTTAATATCACTTCTATGTGGGATCTAAAAAAGTCTAATTTATAGAAACAGAGAGGAGATTGGTTGTTGCCAAGAAGAGATGGAAGAAATGGAGAGATGTTTGTGAAAGGGTACTGACTTCCAGTTATAAGATGAATAAGTTCTGGGGGGGGCGGAGCAAGATGGCAGAGGAGTAGGAGACCTGGATTTCATCTCCTCTCAGGAATTCAGCTGGATAGGGATCAAACCATTCTGAACACCTACAAACCCAATAGGAGATCGAAGAAAGGAAGAGCAACAACTCTCTGAACAGAAAAGCGACCACTTTCTGGAAGGTAGGACGTGTGGAGAAGTGAATCCGAGGCGATATTCGGGAGGATAGACAGCAGGGGAGGGGCCTCCATCGGCTGCTTCTGGCAAGTGATAGAGCCGTGGAGCACAAAACCGGAACTTTTAAAAGTCTGCTCCACCGAGGGACGTCACTCTGGTGGCTAAGCAGGGGGTGGAAGCCTCCGGGACAGTGTGGTCTCAGGACCCTCAGGGTCACAGAAAGACCGGGGGTGCCTGAGTGTGGTGGTGCCTGAGTGTGGCAGAGCTCCCAGGTAATGGAGCAGGGAAGCCGGCTGCAGAGGCGGAGCCCAGGTGCGGGCTCTCAGCTCGGGGTGGCCATAAACCGTGATCCGCGGCACAGTCGGGCCACTGCTCCTCCAGCAGAGACCCAACAAGCGGCAGATCCGGGGAGACTCACCTTCCTCCCCAGGGAGGAGCCGCGTGGGAGCGCACCGCAGGGATCTGCTGGGTTTGGAGACTCCACACAGGGTCAGGTGCCAGAGATAGAAATGCCCGGTCACAGGCCGGGTGAGCACGGAGTGCGGCCGGAGACCGGGGAGACGAGAGTGACTGACGGCTTTTCTCTGGGGGCTCACTGAGAAGCGGGGCCCTGAGTTCTCAGCTCCTCCGGGGCGGAGATTGGGAGGCCGCCATTTTCACTCTCTGCCTCCAAAGCTGTACGGAAAGCTCGCAGGGAACAAAAGCCCCGGAGAGCAAACCCGAAGAGATTACTTAGCCGGGAGGGGGCAAGGGTGGGGCAATTCCGTCTCTGGCAGAGACATTTGGAAACCACGGCAACAGGCCCCTCCCCAGAAGATCAGCGAGAACAGCCAGCCAAGACCAAGTTTACCGATCAATGAGAACGGCAGAACTCCAGCGCTAGGGGAATACTGCACATAGAATTCATGGCTTTTTTACCATGATTCTTTAGTCTTTCAAAGTTAATTTTTTTTTAACTGTCTAAAAAACTTTTTTTTTCTTTTTGAATTTTTCTTTTTCCCTTTTTCAACCAACATCTTATCAATCCCTTTTTAAAAAAAAAAAAAACATTTTTATTTTTCACTTTTTAGAGTCATATTCTATCCCTTCATAGTAGTTACCCTTATTTTTGGCTTATATATATAAGTTGTTCTCTCTTTAAAATTTTGAGATAGTTTCTTCTAACAGATCAAAATATACCCTAAATCTCTAGTATATGGTTTTTTCTATTCCCCTGCCTGATCACATCCTCTCCCTTTTTTTTTTCTTTTTTCTTTTTTTAAATCCTCTTCTTTCTTTTCTCAAACAACTTCTTATCAATTCCTTTTATAAAATTTTTTATAATTTCCATCTTTACAGTCATATTCCATCCCTTCATCATATCAACCCTTATTTTTGTACATATATAAGTTTTTCTTTCTTTAAAATTTTGGGAGGCACTTTCTTCTAAAAGACCAAAATACACCCCAAATCTAGTGTGTGGCACTGATCTATATACCAGCCTGATCATATTTGATCACATTCTGTTTTTTGTTGTTGTTGTTGTTTTGTTTTATTTGTTTTTGTTTTTATCTTTATCTTTTTCTTTTTCTTTTTTCTCTCTTTCCCTTTCTTTTCCCACTGCTTCAGGTCTTTTCTGATTTGTTTAGAGTATATTTTCTGGGGATGTTGTTACTCTGCTAGCATTTTGTTCCCTCATTAATCTATTCTCCTCTGCACAAAATGACAAGACGGAAAAAATCACCTCAACAAAAAGAACAAGAGGTAGTACCGACTGCCAGGGACCTACTCAATACGGACATTAGTATGATGTCAGATCTAGAATTCAGAATCATCACTTTAAAGATACTAGCTGGGCTTGAAAAAAATATGGAAGTTATTAGAGAAACCCTTTCTGGAGAAGTAAAAGAACTAAAATCCCACCAAGTAGAAATCAAAAAGGCTATTAATGAGGTGCAATCAAAAATGGGGGCGCTAACTGCTAGAATAAATGAGGCAGAAGAGAGAATCAGTAATATAGAAGATGAAATGATGGAAAATAAAGAAGCTGAGAAAAAGAGAGATAAACAACTACTGGATCACGAGGGCAGAATTCGAGAGATAAGCAATGCCATAAGATGAAACAACATTAGAATAATTGGGATCCCAGAAGAAGAAGAAAGAGAGAGAGGGGCAGAAGGTATAATGGAGCAAATTATAGCAGTGAACTTCCCTAATTTGGGAAAGGAAACAGGCATGAAAATCCAGGAAGCACAGAGAACCCCTCTCAAAATCAATAAAAATAGGTCAACACCCCGACATCTAATAGTAAAACTTACAAGTCTCAGAGACAAGGAGAAAATCCTGAAAGCAGCTCGGGAGAAGAGATATGTAACCTACAAGGGTAGAAACATTAGATTGGCAACAGACCTATCCACAGAGACCTGGCAGGCCAGAAAGGACTGGCAGGATATATTCAGAGCATTAATGAGAAAAATATGCAGCCAAGAATACTCTATCCAGCTAGGCTGTCATTGAAAATTGAAGGAGAGATAAAAAGCTTCCAGGACAAACAAAAACTAAAGGAATTTGCAAACACAAAACCAGCCCTACAGGAAATCTTGAAAGGGGTCCTCTAAGCAAAGAGGGAGCCTAAAAGCAACATAGACCAGAAAGGAACACAGACAATATACAGTAACAGTCACCTTACAGGCAATAAAATGGCACTAAATTCCTATCTTTCAATAGTTACCCTGAATATAAATGGGCTCAATGCCCCAATCAAAAGACACAGGCTATGAGACTGGATTAAAAAACAAGACCCATCGATATGCTGTCTGCAAGAGACTCATTTTAGAACCAAAGACAGCCCCAGATTGAAAGTGAGAGGGTGGAAAACCATTTACCATGCTAATGGACACCAAAAGAAAGCTGGGGTGGCAATCCTTCTATCAGACAAATTAGATTTTAAACCAAAGACTCTAATAAGAGATGAGGAAGGACATTATATCCTACTTAAAGGGTCTATCCAACAAGAAGATCTAACAATTGTAAATATCTATGGCCCTAACTTGGGAGCAGCCAATTATATAAGGCAATTAATAACAAAAGCAAAGAAACACATCGACAACAATACAATAATAGTGGGGGACTTTAACACCCCCTCACTGAAATGGACAGATCGTCTAAGCAAAAGATCTACAAGGAAATAAAGAATTTAAATGACACACTGGACCAAATGGACTTCACAGACATATTCAGAACATTCCACCCCAAAGCAACGGAATGCACATTCTTCTCTAGTGCCCATGGAACATTCTCCAGAATCGATCACATCCTAGGTCATAAATCAGGTCTCAACCAGTACCAAAAGATTGGGATTATTCCCTGCCTATTTTCAGACCACAATGCTTTGAAACTAGAACTCAATCACAAGAGGAAAGTCAGAAAGAACTCAAATACATGGAGGCTAAAGAGCACCCTACTGAAGAATGAATGGGTCAACCAGGAAATTAAAGAAGAATTAAAAAAATACATGGAAACCAATGAAAATGAAAACACAATTATTCAAAATCTTTGGGATAGAGCAAAGGCAGTCCTGAGAGTAAAGTATATAGCAATACAAGCCTTTCTCAAGAAACAAGAAAGGTCTCAAATATACAACCTAACCCTCCACCTAAAGGAGCTGGAGAAAGAACAGCAAATAAAGCCTAAACCCAGCAGGAGAAGAGAAATAATAAAGATCAGAGCAGAAATTAATGAAATAGAAACTAAAAGAACAGTAGAACAGATCAACGAAACTAGGAGCTGGTTCTTTGAAAGAATTAACAAGATTGATAAAGCCCTGGCCAGACTTATCAAAAAGAGAAGAGAAATGACCCAAATCAACAAAATCATGAATGAAAGAGGAGAGATCACAACCAGCAACAAAGAAATACAAACAATTATAGGAACATATTATGAGCAACTCTATGCCAGCAAATTAGATAACCTGGAAGAAATGGATGCATTCCTAGAGATGTATCAACTACCAAAACTGAATCAGGATGAAATAGAAAACCTGAACAGACCTATAACCACTAAGGAAATTGAAGCAGTCATCCAAAATCTCCCAAAAAACAAAAGCCCAGGGCCAGATGGCTTCGCAGGGGAATTCTATCAAACATTTAAGGAAGAATTCTTCTGAAACTGTTCCAAAAAATAGAAATGGAAGGAAAACTTCCAAACTCATTTTATGAGGCCAGCATTACCTTGATCCCCAAACCAGACAAAGACCCCATCAAAAAGGAGAATTACAGACCAATATCCCTGATGAACATGGATGCAAAAATTCTCACCAAAATACTAGCCAATAGGATCTAACGGTACATTAAAAGGATTATTCACCACGACCAAGTGGGATTTATCCCTGGGCTGCAAGGTTGGTTCAACATCCACAAATCAATCAATGTGATACAATACATTAACAAAAGAAAGAACAAGAATCATATGATCCTCTCAATAGATGCAGAAAAAGCTTTTGACAAAGTACAGCATCCTTTCTTGATCAACACTCTTCAGAGTATAGGCATAGAGGGTACATACCTCAATATCATAAAAGCCATCTATGAAAAACCTACAGCAAATATCATTCTCAATGGGGAAAAACTGAGAGCTTTCCCCCTAAGGTCAGGAACACGGCAGGGATGTCCACTATCACCACTGCTATTCAGCATAGTATTGGAAGTCCTAGCCACAGCAATCACACAACAAAAAGAAATCAAAGGCATCCAAATTGGCAAGGAAGAAGTCAAACTCTCACTCTGCAGATGATATGATACTTTATATGGAAAACCCCAAAGACTCCACCCCAAAACTGCTAGAACTCATACAGGAATTCAGTCAAGTGGCAGGATATAAAATGAATGCACAGAAGTCAGTGGCATTCCTATACACCAACAACAAGACAGAAGAAAGAAAAAGTAAGGAGTCGATCCCATTTACAATTGCACCCAAAACCATAAGATACCTAGGAATAAATCTAACCAAAGAGAGAAAGGATCTGTACTCAGAAAACTATAAAATACTCATGAAAGAAATTGAGGAAGACACAAAGAAATGGAAAAACGTTCCATGCTCATGGATTGGAAGAACAAATATTGTGAAGATGTCAATGCTACCTAGAGCAATCTACACATTCAATGCAATCCCCATCAAAATACCATCCACTTTTTTCAAAGAAATGGAACAAATAATCCTAAAATTTGTATGGAACCAGAAAAGACCCCGCATAGCCAGAGGAATGTAGAAAAAGAAAAGCAAAGCCGGCGGCATCACAATTCCGGACTTCCAGCTCTATTACAAAGCTGTCATCATCAAGGCAGCATGGTACTGGCACAAAAACAGACACATAGCTCAATGGAACAGAATAGAAAGCCCAGAAATGGACCCTCAACTCTATGGTCAACTCATCTTTGACAAAGCAGGAAAGAATGTCCAATGGAAAAAAGACAGTCTCTTCAACAAATGGTGTTGGGAAAATTGGATAGCTACATGCAGAAGAATGAAACTGGACCGTTTCCTTACACCACACACAAAAATAGACTCCAAATGGTTGAAAGACCTCAATGTGAGACAGGAGTCCATCAAAATCCTAAAGGAGAACACAGGCAGCAACCTCTTTGACCTCAGCCGAAGCAACTTCTTCCTAGAAACATCGCCAAAGGCAAGGGAAGCAAGGGCAAAAATGAACTATTGGGACTTCATCAAGATAAAAAGCTTTTGCAAAGCAAAGGAAACAGTCAACAAAACCAAAAGACAACCGACAGAATGGGAGAAGATATTTGCAAATGACCTATCAGATAAAGGGCTAGTGTCCAAAATCTATAAAGAACTCATCAAACTCAATACCCAAAGAACAAAGAATCCAATCAAGAAATGGGTAGAAGACATGAACAGACATTTTTCCAAAGAAGACATCCAAATGGCCAACAGACACATGAAAAAGTGCTCAATATCGCTCGGCATCAGGGAAATCCAAATCCAAACCTCAATTAGATACCACCTCACACCTGTCAGAATGGCTAAAATTAACAAGTCAGGAAATGACAGATGTTGGCGGGGATGCGGAGAAAGGGGAACCCTCCTACACTGTTGGTGGGAATGCAAGCTGGTGCAGCCACTCTGGAAAACAGTATGGAGGTTCCTCAAAAAGTTGAAAATAGAGCTACCATATGATCCAGCAATTGCACTACTGGGTATTTACCCCAAAGATACAAAAGTAGGGATCCGAAGGGGTATGTGCACCCCGATGTTTATAGCAGCAATGTCCAAAATAGCCAAACTGTGGCAAGAGCCAAGATGTCCATCGACAGATGAATGGATAAAGAAGATGTGGTATATATATACAATGGAATATTATGCAGCCATCAAAAGGAATGAGATCTTGCCATTTGCAACGACGTGGATGGAACTGGAGGGTATTATGTTGAGTGAAATAAGTCAAACAGAGAAAGACATGTATCATATGATCTCACTGATATGAGGAATTCTTAATTGCAGGAAACAAACTGAGGGTTGCTGGAGTGGGGGGTGTGGTGGGAGGGATGGGCTGACTGGGTGATAGACACTGGGGAGGGTATGTGCTCTGGTAAGCGCTGTGAATTGTGCAAGACTGTTGAATCTCAGATCTGTACCTCTGAAACAAATAATGCAATATATGTTAAGAAAAAAAAAAGAAGAAGAAGGTAGCGGGAGGGGAAGAATGAAGCGGGGGAAATCGGAGGGGTAGACGAACCATGAGAGACGATGGACTCTGAAAAACAAACAGGGTTCTAGAGGGGAGGGGTGTGGGAGGATGGATTAGCCTGGTGGTGGGTATTGAGGAGGGCACATTCTGCATGGAGCACTGGGTGTTATGCACAAACAATGAATCATGGAACACTTCATCGAAAACTAATGATGTAATGTATGGGGATTAACATAAGAATAAAAAAAAGTAGATGATAAACTAACTATAAAAAAAATGAATAAGTTCTTGGATTCTAAGGTACAGCTTGATGACTATAGCTAACATTACTGTCATAAATAGTTAAATATTGTAAGAGAATAGATCCTAAATGTTTTCACCACACACACACAAAATAGGTATTATGCAGTGAGATGCAGGTGTTAGCCAATGACATAGTAGTCATCATTTTGCAAAATACAAATGTATCAAATCAACACATTGTCCACCTTAAAGTTGTACAATGTTATATGTCCATTACACCTCAATAAAGCTGGAAAAAATCAATAAAAACAGCAATAGAGAAGATTCAAAGGAAACACTGATTTCTATTTGGTCTTCAAAGGTCATATATAAAACACAAAAGATTTGAATAATACAACTGATATGCTTGGTATAAGTTATTAAACTTTGTATTCTACGATACGGTCATTTCAAGAGACATTAAGACATTTATAAATACTGATCACATGTTGGGATACAAAAGCTGGAAATAAATCATAGTACAAAAATATATAGTTTTATAATCTGGCCACAGTTATGAATAAATAATTCATAAAAATAAATAAGAAAAATTTACGCTCAACTGTTTGAAAATTCAAAAGAAACAACAATACTTAGGCATTTTTTTGGTAAAAAAGGAAATAAAAAATGAAACTATAGACTAATAAAAATGATAAAAGAAATGGCTACTTATAAAGAGGTGTGGAAGTTAGAAGAGCCAAGCTCAGAAAAATTCATATTACTTTAAGTATGAAAAAAAGTATGCCTTGAACATTCACTCACAAGTCAGATAAAAAACACTGAAAGAAAAGCAAGAAAATTAGAAGCAAGTTGATAGTAAATCCAACAATGAGAAATATGTAAGTTAGAAGAAAGATAACCTTAATGAAATGTTAGTGAATGAAAGAATGCTTTCCTTTATGAGAGGACTCCCAAATAAAAGCAAGGAAACTGCTGGAAAATACACTGCAGACAAATGAAAGTTCAATGACAATTGGAGATAATTCCTCAGATAAAAAGAATTTTATAAATGTACATATTCTTATTGGCTAAAAAAAATGATTTTGTTGAAATGGTCTATTTTTTAATTTTTATTATTTTTTAAAGATTTTTTTTTTATGTATTTGACAGCGAGAGGGACAGTAAGAGAGGGAACACAAGCAGGGGGAGTGGGAGAGGGAGAAGCAGGCTTCCCGCCGAGCAGGGAGCCAGATGTGGGGCTCGATCCCAGAACCCTGGGATCATGACCTGAGCCGAAGGCAGACACTTAATGACTGAGCCACCCAGGCGCCCCTATTTTTTTTTTTTAATCAATGAAAAACTAAAGAAAGTTTTCAAAGACTTACTTCTAGTAAGTTGCCAGGGTCCAGATCTAGAAATACATCTCCCCAAATATTAAGAAGCAAATCAACTCATGTTATGTAATTTATTCTAGAAAATAATTTTAAAAATTTAAGAACTCAAAATTATCGAAGTTATTTATAAGTATATACTAGAAGAAAGAACTTCACATGAAGATTTCTTTTAAAAAAATATATGGATAAATCTTACTTTTCACCAAACATTATTTGAAGGAGCATAATATTCCAATCACTGACAATACTTAATTCACTTTGGGGTTATTCAGTCACTGAATTAAGAAATCCAATGTAGTAGACTCTGAAAAACAAACTGAGGGTTCTAGAGGGGAGGGGGGTGGGAGGATGGGTTAGCCTGGTGATGGGTATTGAGGAGGGCACATTCTGCATGGAGCACTGGGTGTTATGCACAATGAATCATGGAACACTACATCTAAAACTAATGATGTAATGTATGGGGATTAACATAAGAATAAAAAAACTAAAAAAAAAAAGAAATCCAATGTAGTAGATAATATTTTCTCATTTTGCAGATGAAGAGACTAAGGGTCATATGGTTTCAATAGCTTGCCTCATGGTCACCTAGCCAATAAGTTGCAGAACTGGAATATGCATCTTTTGTGTACAAAGCTGCAGGTTTAAATCACTCCATTATATTGCCTCTCCATTAGAGATTTAAAAATAAATAAAATGTCAGTAAGTTCAATATATTCATATATTAGAAGAATTATCCACTGTGAAGGAATTCAAGATAGCACACATTGCCCATTACTGAATTTTTTAAATTAATTAATTAATTTTTTTGATGTAGTGTTCCATGATTCATTGTTTGCGTATAACACTCAGTGCTCCATTCAGTACAAGCCCTCTTTAATACCCATCACCGGGCTAACCCATCCTCCAACCCCCCTCCCCTCTAGAACCCTCAGTTTGTTTCTCAGCGTCCATAGTCTCTCACGGTTCATCTCCCCCTCCAATTTTAAGATAGATACATACCAGAAAATAGGACAAAGAGGAAACTGTTGCAATGTTAAGTCTATGTCAAAAACCAGCAAGCCAAACATAACAATGAGATATAATCAGAATTTCTATTAATTCTGTAAATAATATTTACAAACATGCCACAAAACTAATCAACATTGTTCTGGACATTTTTGTCAATGCAATAAATAGGGCATGAAATAGAAAAAGGAGATATAACTATTGCAAAGTAGGCAACTTTACCATTAACTGAATTGCATAATTGTATGCTTAAAAAATACAAGAGGTCAGTTGGACCTAAAATTAAATATGAATATTCAATAAAATGATGAAGGCAACCAGCTAAAAAAGTCCTCATGTATCATGTATAATAAACCTGATGGTATAGAGATGAAGGAAGATTATGAAAGCAAATGAAGACTAGAACAAAGAGAAAAAAAATATTTACTAAGAATCTCCCTAAAGAGAATTATATTAAACATACATGAAGAAAACCAGAAAACTTACTAAGAAACTTGAAAGTGAATTTTAAGGAATATAGAAATGTGCCATAATCTTGAATGAGTAAATGAATTATGTTTAAGATGTTAATTCTTCCTAAATTCAAGTTTTAGTATGATTATTAGCCATAGGATAAAGGAAATCCATTTTGTTAGGATACTGAGGGTGAGGGCTTAATAAAAATTATGAAATATCATTTAGAAAAAAATAAAATAAATGGGGAGAATAAACAATAATAAGAATGTGGGTAGTTCAGCCATATCAGATATCAAATGATAACGAAATTTAAACATAGTGATCTGTTGCTAGCTTTAACAGATGGAACAATAGAAGCATGCATCTCTTGCTCTGTCTTTCTCTGTCTGTGTGTGTGTGGTGTGTGCATGTGTGTGGTTGAGAAAACATACCAATCCAAGCAGAATGGATAGTTTGATTAATTATATTCAGAAGAGCATCTAATTATTTAGAAAAAAATTCTGTTCTCATCTTATATCATTACAAAAACATAAAACATGAAACAATCAATACATTGAAAAGAATTGAAGTCACAGAGAAAAATATCAGTAAGTTACATTTAACATAATGAAGTCAAAAGATTGAAATTTATTAGAGCTAAGCAAACAATTTGCTATATAAATGCCAGATAAAGTATTAATTGCTGTAATATATGATGTTTTTGTAAACAAGCAAACAAATAAAAAGCAGCAATAAAAATCAACCAAGGTTGGGGTACCTGGGTGGCTCAGTCAGGTGTCCAACTCTTGATTTTGTCTCAGCTCATGATCTTGGGGTTGTGGGATTGAGCCCTGTATCAGGCTCCAAGCTCAGTGGGGAGTCTACTTGAGATGCTCTCCTTCTTCCTCTCTCTCTGCCCTGTCCCCCCAATACATGCTCTCTCTCTCAAATAAATAAATCTTAAAAAAGTCAATTAACAAATTTCTTACAAATGACAAATAAATATAAAATCAAATAAAATGTGCAATAGATTATAATAAACAACACAAATTACATGCATGAACTATTAACTATAAAATAAGAAACAATTAAAATATGATTAATTTATGGCCAGAAGGATGTAGAGTTACTGTGGTTGATAATTTGGTACAACTTTTTTAGAAGCATATTAGAAGTGTGTTCCAAAAGCTTCTAAATATTTTTAATTTTAAGTCTGACAATTCCCTATATCAGAATCCAAGGTCATGGTCAGAGATATGGTCTAGATCAAAGCATGAGAATGGCAATATAGTAGTACAACCATTTGGAAATCTACATGTATTCTCAAAGGAATGGACAAGTAATTCATAGAACATCTAAAAGATATTATGCAACCATTAAGAACAATATTGATGGATTGGGAAAATGCTTGTGATATAATATGTAAGGAACTCATAAAACTTGTGTGCTACATATATGTAATACATATTTATATATACAACCAAAATATTTAGACATTCATATTTTCATGATCTATGTATAGATAATTGAAATGTTATCAAATACATACAACCAAAATATGTAGACATTTATATATTTATGATCAATGTATAGGTAATTGAAATGTTATTTTTTTAATTTTTTTTAAGATTTTATTTATTTATTTGACAGAGAGAGACATGGCTAGAGAGGGAACACAAGCAGAGGGAGTAGAAGAGGGAGAAGCAGGCTTCCTGCAGAGCAGGGAGCCCGATGCGGGGCTCGATCCCAGCACTCTGGGATCATGACCTGAGCTGAAGGCAGACGCTTAACAACTGAGCCACCAGGCGCCCCAGTAATTGAAATGTTATTAAATATAGTTTTATATAATTTTGTTTTTACTTTTTTGTTTTTACTTATGTTATCATGCATGATCATTCATTTCAATAGCTGTAAATTGTATTAATTATATTTTTATAAATTTTGTTGAATATGTCATTTAAATTTAATTATATTACATGTAATTTTATAAATTTTATTAAATTTTTAAATTTAATAGTTAACAAATACATCATCAGGTGTCTATATGCTTATGTGGATATAAATATAGAGAGAAAAATCGTGGAATTATAATTCCAAAATTTAACTGTTATCTCTAAATAGTAATGTGTTGATTTTATTTCATTCTTTAATCATTTTAATTATTTCTTTTTTTTTCCCCAAACTAATTCCGATTCACAAAAATTAGGGGAGGGTAAGTATACATAGTTAGCATTGATTAAATTTACAAAATGGGAAAATCAAACTTTATCCAGAGTGTAGGTTTGGTCTCACTGTACTATGACAGGAGAATGAAATAAAGTTGAGAAGAAAATAAATCTGTATGATCTCAGAAAGATAATATGTTCGGGCATTACCGACCACTCATTCCTGGTTATGTTGCTATTTATCTGATTGTTTGGAGTCACTTAAAAAGGTCTTAGGTGGATAAAATATAATAGGTGTGTTGAATGGGCTGTTATGAGTCAGGAGTGAGAATCCGTGTGCTTGCTAAGGAAAACACGGCAGATGAAGGGAAAATAAATTTGATATTGAAAAGGGGTGGGGGTGGAGGGAGTCCTGAGAAGGTGGGAAAGTGAATTAAAAGGGGCTGCAGACATCCGCTATCTGGCAGTATGTCCCCATCTGGCTTTGACCAGGCTGATTAGGAAAATTTAGAAGAGTTTGAAGAAGACCTTTTACTGCAGATGTTATTTTGTCAGTTTTGCCTGTGTGCATGTGAATTGTGATGTAGGTGACACACTGAAGTTCTAAGAAAGCCCAGAGTTTCCTGGAAGGAGAATAATAATATAAGTCTGGTGGGTGGTATATTTGTTATTGTTATTTTGGGTGCCTGAGTTAGTTCTTGGAAAACACTTTATGAGGCTCTGCTGTATTCTGTGTCCAGAGAATATAACAGAAGCCGGCAGCAGCAATAATGCCACCTGAAGCCTGGGGAGGGGCGCACATGGGTTGTGTGTGAGAGGCACACAGTGTGGCCAACAAGTAATTAAGATAAACAGTATACAGACTCTAGATCAACGTCTCCATCTTTATGGACTTAGGTGAATTCTGCCCAAAATTGGATTATTTTCATGAAAAGGGCACTGATTCCCTTTGAGGTTGATTATCTCTAAGGCTCAAATATTTTAACAATTAGATATTCAATTTTGAAATCCAGTATAATCCACTTTCTGCAACTCAGCAAGTTTTCCTTAAATAACATTGTAACAATTACTTATGAATGTGGAAGTGGGGTTCCCAACAAACCTTACTTTTTTGGTGTCCTCAATATTTCGTACATTATCGTAGTCTCCTATTTGAAATCTATAGCTTCTAATGAGTTTTATTTTCATCTGTTCTTTTGCTATTCCCCGTGTGTATACACATACATATGCATATTTCTCATAGTTCTCTGTTCTTAATACTTTCATGTCCCTCTATGGGAACTCATTATCTTAAAATATTAACCACCTATTATCTATCAAATTCACAAGGAAG
Organism: Neomonachus schauinslandi; assembly: GCF_002201575.2. Taxonomy (NCBI): domain Eukaryota; kingdom Metazoa; phylum Chordata; class Mammalia; order Carnivora; family Phocidae; genus Neomonachus; species Neomonachus schauinslandi. Next base: position 77,180,581 of record NC_058405.1, read on the forward strand.
GGATGCTAGAATCCTCTTAAATAGAAACACGACGCTGCTTAACATACCACGGCAAATACTTCCAAACACATTGTAGGGGAAATGGTGAGTTAGTGCCTGAATACCATAATGTATTAAGTATTAGCCAACAAAGTTTGTTTAAGAAAGATCATCTCAACCCAATTTAAATGTAATTCTCAGATAAGATAACAGCCCTAGTAAATGAAGACAGGGGTGTGTTGGGGAGACCTGCCTGGAGAATCTGTGAATTGAAAGGAATGTATATTTCTATCATTAGAAGACTTTAAAATGGTTTAAAATGAATCTTTCCAGACAAGAGTCAGTGTTAATGTCTGAGACAAGTACTTAATAACATTTCTTTGATACCTATTCGGCATTTTGTGCTATAGGGTATTTATTATTGCCCTAAAAGAGGGATAAAATCTGTTTGTAGAACATACAAATATGGATGGGAGAGACCAGATAGTTTCAAATTAGTTTTAAGGACTAATGTTTTAAAAAGAAACCAAATACTTGCTGAAATGAAAATGTAAGGTAAATAAGAGTTATGTTTTAAGCTGGGCAAAATTAAGGTGCTTCTACAATGAAGTGCTTCTCCAAATGTATAAAACGTAGATGAACTGTAAAGATCAAAAACTTGGTGATAAAATGGACATCAGAGAAAATGAAAAATTGTATGAAAGTAGGACTGTCTGGAAATTGTTGAGCTAATTCAGGCAAGAGGAAAGATACTGAAAGAGGATAATGGATGGTAATTAAGTTCCTGACCTCCTGCAAGCCTGTGTGTGACTCAACAGTTACTTTGGTTCAAGATAGAAAAAGACTAAAGCCTCTGCAGGGAGTATCCAGAACTCTTTTCAAAGAAAGATACTCAAAGATTTCTTTTTTAAAAAACCCACTGGAAGGCTTGTAAACTTGTCATGCCCGCACACACATACACACACACACACACACACATAGAACTGTCACCTGATTTAATGAGTCATTGATTATGTTATTTACAACTCAAGTGAATTCTGGGAATATTACCTTTGTTCATCATTTGGTGATATAGAATGTTGATGGAGAGACATTTCTGATGGAAAAGTCAGAAGAAATTATGTAATTCTGCAGAAATTATTACTGACTGCTTACAAAAATCTTCAGCAGGATAACCACTCATTTACAGAACAAGTAACATCTCTGTGTTGAGATTGAGCAACGTAAAGGGTGTCCACCCAAATATATTTTAGACAAGTTAGTCACAATGCCTATAAAACCCACTGATAAGAGCCTTCCCAGTGACGACGCATTTCATTGAAATAACCTATTGCTTACTATATATCTGGGGAGGTGAGATTAAACATATGAAGGTGAATTAATTTTCTAGGTATTTCCTAGAAATACCATTATATATATTTCTTATCATGGAAAAAGTATAAGTCTCAAAATTGAAGCAAAATGAAATAAAACCAAACAAATGGATATGAAAGCCAGCTTCACCAAGATCTAATTTGGGACCCGGGACTTGGTAATTAGCTTCTTGCATTCCCACTTTCTTCACCTGTAAAGGGAGAATGGAGTCACCAATCTGACAGTATTGTTGGGATTATTGAAATTATATAGGAAAATCAACTGTCTTATAATAGGTGCTCAATGAAGAATTGCTATTATTGTCAAGTGAACAGTGCAAGCAATAATTAAAAACTGTTTTTGTGCAATTCTTTGGGCTAGATTCTGTAGTGAAGAGACTGGGATTCTTGAGTGTGATGAATACTCATCTTCGTATGTCCAGAGCTTGACACAGAACAGGTATGAAGTAGGTATTTAGAATCTGCTCCTTCAATCTGAATTATATTGAAATTAAATCTATACATTATCTATATTCTTTTAGTAACTTTGAGGAAAGCACAATTTATCTCTCAGTATAAACCTTAAATATGCTTTGTAGGGAAATCAATCCTTGGGTAGTCTCCAAAGCTAGATTGACTTGATTTAAATCATTCTTGGATGTGTGATCTTGGGTACATTCCTCCATTTTTTGGTCTCCCCATGTATAAAAGGATAATAATAGTGATACCTTATGGGATTGTTGTAAAACTAAAATATGTTAGTGTATGTAAAGTAAGATGTGGGACTGACATGGAGTAAGTGCTCAATAAATAACAGGTGTAATGATTTTGTTATTGAGAAATTACCATCAGGATATAAAAGATATGTAGGAGGTGCACACATGCTAATGTATTAGTTATATGTCCTTGAGATTCACCACTTCCCACAGGAATGGATTGGTCCCTGCCTGCAGACACTACTTCAGTGTCATGGTCATAGTGAGCCACCGTCACCTACCAACATACTGAGGGCAACAGGTAATATCTCTCAGGGGTGTGACTGTGAAACATTTTTTTTCAATCCAGAGTGTTGTCATAGTTCTTAAACCTTTCTGAATACCTAAGGGAATGTGACCAATGCTTTATGATCTACCTCTTCTTTTCATTTAGCTGGTTACTCCTGTGAGAGAAGTTGGTTATTCTCCTATTCTCTCACTATATAATTTGTGGTCTAAAATCTATAAACATAATTTTGATTTAAGTCCATTGGGACAGAAATGTTTGGTTATCTAGTTAACAATAGAATTTATATTTGCTGATTTTCATAACTGATCTGGATGCAGTGGAATTGGAAGTGATATCCTACTTTAAATAGTTCTGCTACCACCTTCTTCTTCTTCTTCTTCTTCTTCTTCTTCTTCTTCTTCTTCTTCT
>NC_058405.1:77183334-77216001 GCF_002201575.2 Neomonachus schauinslandi
CTTCTTCTTCTTCTTCTTCTTCTTCTTCTTCTTCTTCTTCTTCTTCTTCTTCTTCTTCTTCTTTTCCTCCTCCTTCTCTTTTGCCACATTCACCTTCCTCTTCTTCTTCTTCCTCTTCTGCTACTCCTTCTTTTTCTTTCTCCTCCTCCTCCTTCTCTTTCATCTTTTCTTCCTCCTCCTCCTCTTTTTCTTCTTCTCCGTGTCTGTATCTACACTGCCTAGGTGTAGTAGACACTTGGTAGTTGCCCAGTAACCATTTTCTTCGGTGTCTATGAGCAAATGTACTTCTAATTCTGCCCTGGGTACAGTTAATAGTTCAGGTCAGGCACACGAGTTAAAGAAGTCTAATTGCAGGTTTTAGAGATTAGACCTTCACATCCCAGAAGACACTAGAACTCAGATTTGAGCTCAGGTCTAGAGCACGCAACCCCTATCTCTCTTCTTACCTTTGTTATTCAACTCCTCCTCCTTGGGCAAATACACTAAATTCCTCCCAGATCTTCTTGTTTTGCTTAAGCTGGTTAGCTTTGGATTCTGCTACTCACAATAGTTTTGTGGAATTTATGTTTTTTTTTTTAAAGATTTTATTTATTTATTTGACAGAGAAAGACACAGCGAGAGAGGGAACACAAGCAGGGGGAGTAGGAGAGGGAGAAGCAGACTCCCTGCCGAGCAGGGAGCCCGATGCGGGACTCGATCCAGGGACTCCAGGATCATGACCTGAGCCGAAGGCAGTCGCTTAACCAACTGAGCCACCCAGGCGCCCTGGAATTTATGTTTTAAAACTGTACTTGATTATTCCAACTTAAGGAAATGCACCAAAGTGTAGGAGGAAATCAGAAAGTTAAATTGAAGAAGTAATTTATTTAATGTTTAAAGGCTTTTGTAGATTTACAAATGGATAACCATATGTTTTTATATCTTCCTATATTTTTGAAATGGTGTGATGCGCATGGAGATACCAGACTACTGCACAAAATAGATATTAAAGTAAAAAAAAAAATAAAACCATGAACTCTAATCCAATGTAAAACAATATTGCAAAGCATCCTGCAAAAGATTAGGTTTAAAACCCAAATATCTGTTTATCCAGAGGAAAAATACTATATTCTTAATAACCTTTTAAACTTAGAACGAGGTAAAGGAATGCACTTTTATTATTCATAAAAAGACAAGTGTTTCTTTTCACTTTAAATTATTATTGTCATTATTTATTTATTTATTCAGTATTTATTTGTTTGTTTTTTGTCATGAAACATTCAATTCATCATGAGTAAGTATTTTTAAATATTTTGTAAGATTCTTTTCCCTTTGAATATAAACTGTAAATTCTCACAATGCCATATGGTGGAGCTGGTGGACAAAGGTTGATTCATACAGTGTTCATTGTTTTGCTGGTTGCTATGTTTGAGATTTTATTTTTTAACCACTTTTATTACCATGTTAGCCCTGATAAATTTCCCATGAAACTTACTATTTGCTTATGTATTTCTATTTGAAATTGTTATACACAGTCTTAGTAGCTTAGCTCTTAAAGAGTTGAAAAAATAAGTAATAGCCATAATGATTTTTTAATCATAGGTAATAACTTTCAAAGAAGGTGAGTTGTGAGACGTGGTATTTTTATTGTAGCCTTAATTACTATACAGATATTAGAAGGAGAAGTACAGAGTTTGTAAGGTAGAATATAATATCATATGTTACAAGTGAACATATATTTAAGGTTTAGACTCTCAGAGAAGATTAATTATATGCATATTTCATTCATTGATTTTTTTTCCTCAAAATATAATCAATATTACTCTAAACCCAGAATGTTTACAATTTGAAATCAAGAGACATTTATTCAGTTAGTCTATGGAACAGGCTTCATGTAGACTCATTCAGCTTTGTTAATTATAATTTATATTACATTAATTCTGAGTAATGAAAAAAGAATAAAATGTATGTGTAATGGGCAGAACTATACCAGGTTGTGTGAAAATATAAACATTAATAAAATAATCTTATTTCATACATAGAGCTAATCATCTCTTTTTAAAAAATAACACAAGTTCATAAAACAGTTAAATAATGCTGACAGTTAAAATATTATTCCAGAATAGAATTGAGGAGATTTCATAGGAAAATATCTATCTAAGACACAAATAAATTTTAGAAGCACAACTTGTAGTATAAATAAGAATGTGTGTCATGTAGGAAGATTGAGAAGGCCCAGACACTAACTTAACCGCTGTGTATTTCTAATTATAAATGAAAAGAATCCTCACTTTTTAAAAAAATGCTTATTTGAATAATATCATTCACTGAGCTATTGAAAGCCAAAGGCTCCATAAAAAGTTTAGATGCATCTAAGATACAGTAGGCTAGAAGATATTGGGTTGTATTCTTTTTTTTTTTTTAAAGATTGTATTTATTTATTCGACAGAGAGAGAGATAAAGAGAGAGGGAACACAAGCAGGGGGAGTAGGAGAGGGAGAAGCAGACCACCCGCCAAACAGGAAGCCTGATGCGGGGCTCGAACCCAGGACCCTGGGACCATGACCTGAGCTGAAGGCAGACGCTTAACTACTGAGCCACCCAGGTGCTCCCCACCCTTTATTTTTTTAAGATTTTATTTATTAGGTTGTTTTCAACATACCTAAAAATATAAACAAGGTAAATATTTTCCTCCTATGGACAGAAACAAGATTTGAAAAAGTGTCATATCCAATTAAATATTATCACATAATTATAAACTAATTCTAGGCTGTAAAGTGTAATGCAACATATATTACTTGAGCACTAGATAGACACTATATGTCTCCAAAGAAATTACCTGTCACTGAATGTTCCAGGCATGCCATATGTTGGTTAAAAGGCATCAGGTAGCTCAAGCCACAAACCAACAGTTAAATGGGAAAGTTGGTTCTACTAACAAAATCGGTTAAAGACCGTGCTACCAGAAATGTGAGAGTGAATGCAACAAGAAGTTGAAGGAACCATTTGTAGAGCATCAGCTACTTATTCCAAATATAAGGTGTATTGAATGCCCACAATAACCTTGGGCTGCACATACTATTTGAGTCCCCCTTTTGCAAATGAGGAAACCGAGGCCTGGAGAGATTAATAATGTACCCAAGATCACACAACTGAGTCAGTGGCAGAGCTGGCCTTCGAGTCACAGCTAACTCAAATTCTAATCTCTTAACCACAATGCAGAAAGATCTAATTTTGAACCCTGGGTAACTAAGACTGAGGATGTCATTAACAAGAAGAGAAGCAGATTTGGGAAGAAAGAGAATGAGTTTGGTTTAAAACCTGTATAATTATTTTTTTAGCTGAAAGAACTTAAGGAACAGGTAGACCATTATGTTGCACAAATGTTTAACAGGCAGCTCATGAGCATAAATTACATAGCAGGCATTTCGGTAGACATTGAGGCTTCAAAGGGTGAGTTTAAAACTAAGGGATGAAGAGAGACATGCAAAACACAATTATAGTACAACACTAGGAGTGTTTTAATTGACTCATAAAAGCATATTCTTTGCGAATAAAAGAAGGTGTAGCCAGTTCTGACTAGGGATAGATATCAAGTACCTGGTACTTAATACATAATCTTGTACACAGGAATGAAGGAAGGTTTCATAGAAAAGGTAACATTTGAGCTGGGTCTAAAAAAAATGAATACAAGTTCTATAGACCATTAAGGTAATGGGTGAGAGGAAGAAAATTCTAGTTAAAGGAAATAAATTCTAGTGCAGTAGTTGCGTGCTACTGGGGCCCAAAGACATTGAATGATTCTCCTAAGGTCAAACAGCCTCTAGTGCAACATTCTGACACAGCTCAAATCTCTAGACCGGGCATTGGCAAACCACAGCTCAGGGGTGAAAAAAGCCTCATTGTTTGTTTTGTAAATTAGGTGTGCTTCGAACATAGCCACCCTTGTCTTGTTAGGTAGTGGTTATGGCTGCAGTCATGCTACAATAGCAGAAGTGAGTATTTGCGACAGAGATCATGTATCCTGCAAAGTCTGAAGTATTTACTCTCTGTCCCATTACAGAAAAAGCATGTCAACACCTACCCTAAGATTTTGGTTCTGCTTTCTCTTCCACATACCATACTGAAGATGATGCTGGTGGATATAAGAGACTACATGTAAAATAGGTTATGTCCAACTATGTATTTTGAAAATAACAATCCTAATGGTGACATTTAATATCTTAAAATTAAATGGGGCCTCTTAGAATATGAGTATCACAAAATATAGGAAAACATCCAGTAAGGAATCCAAAGGCATATCCACATTTAGGAACTAGTGTTAAGAAGAGAAGAGCAAGAAAACCTAGCAAGAGAAGGGGAGAAACAGCATACTCTGGGAACAAAACAGAAAATTCTGGGACTGCTAGAGGGGTGAATCTAAAGCTAAAGAAAGGTCAAAGGGGACAGGAGCTAAGAGAAGACTATTAGATTTTGGATGAGAAGCTCACTAGAATTTCCTTTAGTTGATGGACATAAGGTCACAAAACACTTTTATCCAAATAAGAAGAAATGACTCTCATCATGGCACAAAGTTTTACAACATACTATTTAAATGCAAATTTCTTTATGTTGTATTATATATTTAACAAATAAGAATCAGAAATTGTTTGTTAGTTTGCATATGACCAATGGTTAGTAAAAACGGGGAACACTTTAAGAATGAGCTAAAAGTAAGTCTAAAAGATCTAAGAGTTTCCACAGGTAAAAAAACAGATCACGTAAAAGGAATGAACTACCAGAATGGCATTGGATTTCTCAACAGCGGTACAGTGAGCTAGAAGACAATGAAACAAAACCTTTAAAATGCTGAGGGAATTAGAATTTTATACCTAGCCAACCATAAATCAAGAATGAGTATAATAAAGACATTTTCAGACATGCAAGTTCTCAAAAAATTGACCTGCCAAGTACCATTTCTCAGGGAACTCTGGAAAATGTTTTCTTTTAACCTGAAAAGTAATCCTAGAGAGAGAAAGTCACAGGATCAAGGAAACAGAATCCAAATCAGAACAGAAGTAAAGGGAATTCTCTTAGTGAAGTTGAAAAAGAAGTCTTGGGGCCACCGTGGCAGAATTAGGAAAAAAAAACCCCAATAACAACAAGCCAGCGAATGTGCCATTCAGCAAATACCGGGGTTTAATTTCATCCACGTGCTGGGGATAAAATATTTATACATAATACCACATTTTTAATTGTTTAAAGAATTTCTAGAGTGATGTTCTTACCCTAGTTTTATATATGTTTTCTTCTGTGCCCTCACAAAATTTTAACATGCTAGCAATTAAGATAACTGTGGTTGTATTTTTTTCAAAGATTTTATTTCTTTATTAGAGAGAGAGAGTGAGTGAGTGAGTGAGAGAGAGAACACAAGCAGGAAGAGGGGCAGAGGGAGAAGCAGACTCCCCCCTGAGCAGGGAGCCCCAAGTAGGGCTCAATCCCGGGACACTGAGATCATGACCTGAGCTGAAGGCAGATGCTTAACCAACTGAGCCACCCAGGTGCCCCTTTGGTTGTCTTTAAATGACATTTGTACTTAAGAATTTCTTAATATCATATAATCAGAAAATGAAGTCATATAATTACTAAGCATAAGTTTAGGAATAAAGCCATATTCATGTTTATGTGTAGTTTCAGTAAATATCACCTGAAAGCTTCCTTGTGTTCTCCTGTATTTAAAAAATAATCCTGTGATAAGAAGTATCTTGAGGGAGATTTTTAGCTGAGAAGTGGCAGGAGGGATGTCAGGAGCGGGTAGTCTCAACCCCACAGAACCGCCTCTTGGGACGGTGAGGCTGGAAATCAGTGGGACGCATCATGATGCTCAGGTTCCCAGCAAGCCTCAGGCCTCACTCCTAGCTCTGCTTTTCCCTTCTCTCCTGTATAAACAATAGGAAGCCAGATGGTTTAATCCCTACCTCCAGTCCATGCTGATGACTCAAGTCAGCATTAATTTCAACAAGAGTCATCGCTGTCTTGACCACACACAGACCTTTTTATTAATTGCCAAAGTACAACACTAGCTCAGTTCTAGGGTTTTAGATTGTGGTCAGCTTCACAATGTCAGAAGATGGTTACAAAGGATGGTGGCTGGCCCCACTGGAAACAGAGCAAACTATTGCTCCGTTATTCCTCAGTGATTTTTGATTGTTGCTGGACATGGAGGTAATGATGTTACATAATTTTGACAACTTAATTACCTATCTTAAAACAGATAATGAAAAACATATATACTTGTTCATAAAACAAAATATAATTCTCAAGTCCTACAGCAGTCTTTCACAGTGAAAACGTAAGTGTGATTCAGAACGAACTGATCAAACCTGATGGGTTTATATGGTTTTCATTCTTTAAAAGGCCGTGTTTGAAAAAGTTAACAAAAGTAGCAAATATCCAATGAAACATTAGAAAGCATTACAATATTACCAAATATTCAGAATGGAAATGAATAAATGAAAAAGAAAGCTTAATTGTTCTTAATTCTATTGAAGTTTTATTAGACATCTTCTAGAAGCCAAGCACACTTTGGTCCCAAATTGATATGACATTCTTACAATCTTTACTGAATGGTAACTGGGAGGGGGTAGAAGTTATCATTTAAGAAATAGATTTCAAAATCCTTTCTCTAGTTCAGTGTTTCTCAACTAGTGGGTGATTTTTGCCCTCCAGGGGATATTTGGCAATATCTGGAGACATTTTTGGTTGACCCCCTGAGTGGGGTGGTGGCTAGTGTTCCTGGTATCCAGTGGGTAAATACCAGAGATGTGCTAAACAAAAAATCATCGGGCACAATGTCCATAGTTGAAGTTGAGAAATACTGCTCTAGTCCAGAGGTCACAGATTCATGGCCTCTTAGATTAAGAAGGGAATTTGGAGAAAAAAATGTCTGTCCTAATCTACCATAAAAATTCCCATATAATAGTCTTATAAGACAGTATTTTTAAGTTTAGAATTATTATATTGATACTATTTGTATATATTTATTCATGTCGACCACTTCCATGAAAACACCAAATTTAAAATTTTTTTAAAATGCAGCTCAACTAAATAAATGGGCAACCATTCTTTAATTTAATATTCACTTGACCTAGCTTCATCCAAGAGTTTTTACTTGAAGTTCGGAGCTTAGAATCAGGCTCCACTTAGCATCTTAGAAACTAGGAAGCCATTTTGTAGAGCACTAACTTTAATTAACATGCCTACCTTCAATGCAGATATTTTTAAGTATAGAGTCATAGGCTTTAATGTATGAAGGAAATGTTTTCAAGATGTGAACACCTCCGAGCATGTGTCATTAGATGTGTGATACCTCCACAAACAAACCTACAAGAAAATAAAAGATTTTCTGAATGAAAATCTAGATGTGAGATGCAAAAGTAACCAGAATTATCTGCTAGGTTGATGAGTATGTAATAGTGAGTCTATTCTTTTTTTTTAATTATTATTATGTTAATCACCATACATTGCATCATTAGTTTTTGATGTAGTGTTCCATGATTCATTGTTGTGATTCTGTTCTTTCCTTAGGCTCAAATTTCCTGCAAACTAATTCAGCCCTGCCCTTCCTCAGAAATACTTTTTTCTTTAAATTCTTTTTTTTGTTTTGTTTTTTTTTTGCTACAATAAACTGAAGTGCTTACACTCACAAATGACCATGGACATCCTATTCCACTCTGAAAAGGCAACACTGATTTTTCACTAGTGGGCATAGGTCTGTACCTCTGTACTTAACACATTCTTCTTTGACTGGGTTGTGACAGTCTTAATATTTTCAAAATAACTACAGAGTGCTTATTGGCTATAGGATGAGGTTATTTGTTCCCTGAAAAACACTCAATAGGCTCTATCATAGTCTCTGCAGTTGACAAGCTGAATTCTTGGTCTCTTCCCACCTTGGAATTCAATTGAGCTATTGATGAGAGCTAGGAAATGGGAAATATTGCTATTCCAATGCAACAGAAAAATTCAGACAAAGTTGGATTTTAAAAACAGCATTTAACAATAAGCTTTCTGCTCAGGCAACAGAATCAAGTCAACTGTTTTTCTTTTCACTTTCTTTCTTTTTTCTTTTTTTCCCCCTTTTTGAGAAGTCTTGATATGAAGGAAATTATCAGCAGTCCTTAAAAAACAAAACACAAAAAATAGATTAATTCATTTTAGCTTCCTATTGTTTGAGTCATACTTCGAATATCACTCTTAAGGCACACCCACTCTGGACTTCTAGGCAGACATTTTAAAAGGAGGAGATTTTTGGTACATGAAGTAAGACTAAAGATATTCATCTCTGTTCACTAACTGTCTAGACATGGGAAACATCTGGGAAATACACCAGTATTTTCATATAAATTCCCTTCTATGCTTCTTCTAAGACACTCTCAGGAAACCGTTCTATTGCTGGTCTCTGTGATAAAAATAGTTGGACTCACAAACTATTTTCTTTATGTGCCTATTAGTTCCTTCTTTCTGCTACCTTCCTAATAAATGAAAAAAGGGAACAAGTCATCTTTTTTCAAACTAATAATCTGTGCAAACATTTTCCTCTCTTCAGTGGACTTTTGTATATGATTTGAGTTACAAAGATTGTCACCTTTTGAGTCTTCCTGAATATGTTAGTTCAATCAAGAAAAAAATGTTTTCTGTCCCTGCCACTATGCTTTGATTCTGCCATCTGAAAAAAGATTGCCCTCTAAAAACAGATGCCCAGTCTGGATCGGCAGGCTTCTTCTCTCAGCCCATCTGAATTGTAAGAATTCTAACAGTCAGTCTTTGGTGATTTAATTCTGCCTTGTGCATGAAAACTTCCCTGATGGCCCAAGCAAGCTCTGACTCTTCTTAACCCAAAGTAATCACTATTTTAGTTAATGGACGTGACAATTTGTTTCCCTCTATTATTAGATTTTTAAAAACATAGATACATCTTTTTTGTCCAAATAGTTTGTATGAGGACAAATGTTGCACTCTTATAACTCTATGTGTTCCTAAACGTGTTCCATAAATGTGATTGATTCTGGATACGTGTGCCAAGTAGAATTGTACATTCTCCTTTAGTGTGGATTACAGGTTCCTCCTTTTGAAATTCAATAGAACGATGCTACAGTGAACCCATGAAAAGGAAGAAATAGTTAAAAGTCTGTATGTGATCCTTGTAACTGATGTAACTGATGAGATAGCCTAATATGTTTTGCTTTTAAAGTTGACATGGCAGGATTATACTTTGCAGCCATAATGACACGTTTTCAAGTTGGTTGTGAATGACTGAACAGTTGAGTTAGAATGGAAGAGGTCATCTGCTGAAATAGTTCCCAGCAGAGTTGGAAGAAGGTTTCTCAGCTCCATCATGCTAATGCAGTTCAGACTACTTAAAATATCAAGACTTTTTGCTTTTGAATAAAATTATAAAGATTATTGATGGTAACTGATTATTTCATTTTCCTAGGAAACCCTGATTAGTTAGGTAGCTAGACTTGTATCTGTTATTGATCAATAAAAAGATATTTATTATTAATAACTCACTACAAGTCTTTAAGCACAAAAGCACTTAAATATATAGCTGCTATAAGGGAAGAAAAGACAATGTGAAGAGTGGTAGGTGCTAAAAAAGTTATCAATCATGCGTCTCATCCAGGCTTGCTTAGATGGGGCAAGGGTGGTGATAAGAAATCTGGAACCCAAACAAGTAATTTTTTAGGGCACAGAGGTGAAATTGGCAGAATTCACATCTCATAAGTGCAAATCCTTTGCTTTTACAATTTATTTCTCTATAGACTTTAGGATTGAGACAACTACCTAGTAAAGATGAGAAAGGTATATTTGGTATCCATTTCAATCCCAGAATTGGTTAAGTTTTGTTAAAAGTTAGGGAAAAGAAAGTCATCAGGAACAAGCTTTCATCTATGAGTTTAAAGTATTCATCTATGAGTTTAAAGTATAATTCATATTAAACTATTTCTTGGCTATGAATTATGACCTTTGTTTTCACAATTTTCCTTATTCTGTGAAGAAGTTAATAATTTAGGGCGCCTGGGTGGCTCAGTTGGTTAAGCGACTGCCTTCGGCTCAGGTCATGATCCTGGAGTCCCTGGATCGAGTCCCGCATCGGGCTCCCTGCTCGGCGGGGAGTCTGCTTCTCCCTCTGGCCCTCCCCCCTCTCATGTGCTCTCTCTCATTCTCTCTCTCTCAAATAAATAAATAAATCTTTAAAAAAAAAAGAAGTTAATAATTTAAAAAAGTTCATAGAAATGGTTGCTGGGGAAAATATCACTGATGTATTGAGACAGTGGTCAGGTATTGAGGGTAGATCTCTATAAAAGACTGAAGTGAGGAATTGCAGGAGATAGCCGATTAAGAAGACAAATTCAGTCTTTCCATTTCACTTGATTTCTTCTAAGTGATGAGCATGAATCTGCATGGAATTCTGTTTGGCAAATGTGTTTGGTTCCTATCACCTTCCAGAGAACCTCTACTGTAGCTGATAATGGTCGAAGTTTGGACTCAGTGCTGGATGTAGTTCTCAAGAAGGCAGTTGGGAAAAATGAAGAGGGGGAAATCAGAAGGGGAGATGAACCATGAGAAACTATGGACTGTGAGAAACAGACGGAGGGTTCTAGAGGGGAGGGGGTTGGGGGAATGGGTTAGCCTGGTGATGGGTATTAAAGAAGGCACGTATTGAATGGAGCACTGGGTGTTATGTGCAAACAATGAATCATGGAACACTACATCAAAAACTAATGATGTAATGTATGGTGATTAACATAACATAATAAAATAAAATTTAAAAAAAGAAAAAAAAAGAAGGCAGTTGGATTTATTGTATAAATGACTACAAAGAAATGAAAGTCATTTTCTCTATTAGCAGATAATGGGTTTTAATGAGTTTTGAAAGGTTTGAGAATTTAGGTCTGTCCCACAATATAGAATATTGAACACAGGTTTAGAAAGGAAAAAAATTATTTTCTCCCTTTAGCAAGTGACAGCCCTACATATATACATAAGAAATACATAAAAAACGCCAAATTAATGTTTTTGCTTCACATAACTTACGGGAAATATATTAGCATGTCACTATGTTCAAGTAAGACAAAAATGAGTAATTTTTTTTGAAAAGCTAAGTTAATATGCCATCATGTCATTTTCAGACCACAGTCTATACTTCTTTCTTTAGGGAGCCTTTCCTTGTTGAGTCTAATATAAGTTAAAAATGGTTGCCAGAGCGAGGTCTCTATATGTCAATGTGGATAAGTATATAGAAAAGGAGCTCCAAGGCCATTTGATAATAAGAATTACTTTTAAAAGATTGCATTAACTGTTTATTTGTAGAAGAAACAAATATTAAAAAAGTAAATTCATTAGTGTGTTACTGGCATGCTATTTTAAAGAGTACTTTTGCTGGCTAGATGATATTTTAATATTTCCCCTGAAGGAGCCTAGTTTTTATTTTATTTTTAGCATCTTTCAACCAAGACATCAAGTTAGAGTTTTTAAAAGCTCTTTTATTTAGAGGTCATTCTTTGTGATTCAGATTCTCCAGTTAACACCTAATTTTCCATGCTCATAATGAAAGGAATAATATAATTAAATGAAATCTACAGACAGGCTCTAGATTTTATTTTAGCCCTAACTGCACTATTCTACCACACCCAACTTCTTTACCAGAAACTAGGGGCGCCTGGGTGGCTCAGTCAGTTAAGTGTCTGCCTTCGGCTCAGGTCATGATCTTGGGGTCCTGGAATTGAGCCCGTGTTGAGCTCCCTGCTTGGTGGGGAGTCTTCTTTTCTCTCTCCCTCTCTCTCTGCCCCTCCCTGCCCCAATTGTGCTCTCTCTCTCTCATATAAATAAAATCTTAAAAAAAAAAAAAAAAAGAAATGCTAGTGACTAGTAAAATGGAATGATTTAATTAAATCTTCTTTACAATCCTCCCCAACTTTGGTTAGTCCTGACAAGCAGTAGGAATAGTCTACATCTGGGTAGCAATGATTTGGGGCTTCATTAGTACACACAATAGATGATGCTTTAAAGATAGGAATGGATACAGCATATAGGGACTAACAATCATAGGAAGTGATTTAACTGATACGCTTATAAGTGGTTATGATGATGGATTGATAAGTAAACACTTAGTCACTATTTGGACTGTTTATAGAATGAGGATTTCCATTCATTGAAACTTGGGTCATAAGTGAATAACTAAGACAGGTTGTTTTACTTTGTGTCATTTGACTTGGCTTCGATGAAAACCTTCCTATTATATATCAGTGTATATTTCTCTTGTAGTGAGTCAAGTTTAGCAAAAAAATATTTAAATTTTCTTTAGCGGTTCTTGATGGTACAGCACCTGAGATTGGAAAGTCAGTGGCTGTTGTCCAGGGCTAAGGATGTAGAAGTGGTAGGAAAATAAGCAGCAGTGACAAAACTGAGTGGATGCTATGGATGAAATGGGGTCAAGTGCAGTTTCCGCTGCATGCCAGGGATGGGATATACATTGCTAAGGTTGGGTCACTAGAAGAAGAAATGTTCAGGCTGAGCTGAGCTGATACGGGAGCTAACCAAATGGTGACCAAGTGTTTACTTATCAATCTGTCATCATAACCTCAACTCTGCAAAAATCCCTACTTCCACAGTAATAACAATTATAGCTATTGGATATTACTATATGCAGGGCACTGTTGTAAGAATGGTAGGTCCATTTCGGCATTTAACTGTCACAGCAACTCTATGTGATAGATTCTATTATTGTTTGCATTTACCAAGAGGAAAAGGGGGCACAGAGAGATTATGTAGTTTGTGAATGGTGACATGGCGATTATGTCGTGGTGCTGGGATTCAATTCAAATCTGAGGGTCCAGTTTAGGAATCTGAACTCAACCATGACAATCTATTAGAAAAGATACTAGTTTCCTAGTTCGTGGAAAGTTCTATTGTCTCCTCTGGTAAATGCCCACTCTACACAGAGGTGAATTCTCTCTCTCACCTTTTTCTTCCTAATATTTCCCCAAATACCATAAACCTAATATTTTGTTTTCCTTCCTGAGGTGAATATTGATGGGGTTTCTATTTGTTTCATATATTGGAAATGGCATCATTAAACTACTTATCAGGTCTTATTTTTATCCAATTCAAGTTATCTTAAGTAAATATGGGAGTTTATTACAAGGATGTTGTGGTGTCTCGTGAAACACAAGATAGGAAAGCAGTTTTAATTCAGGGACAACTAGAACAAAACTCTCGTTTATGAGAATGATGTTTTCAGATCTTGTTAATGTGTCTGCCTTCTGTCTGTCTGTCACATTGGTTTTCTCTGCTTGACAGAGCAGAAGGACAGAAGATTGGGTGAATATAATCTATTCATTGAATCCAAAATGAGTTACAGGTTCCTCACATATTCCCAGCTTTTTAATGACATACTGGGTAGTTATTTTTGTATTGAAATTGCCTTTCCTTCTCCATATTCTTTAAGCTAAAATGAATTAAGAACCCTCTTTGGCCAGTCTTATGTAAATGGAATTCTGTTCATCTATTCCATTTTGCCTGTATGATAAGGTTTGACTTTGGAGTTAGATTATACTGATAATAGGATTGATATTCAAATTTAAAGGATCAAACCTGCCAAATACTTCTCATTATATTATACTCCAGAGCCAAGCATGGAATAAATATTTATTGAGCATCAACTTTGTTTCTAAAGCTATGCTAGCAGTATATAGTTCATAAATCATGGACTTTTCTCTCAAATATGTTTATGTTGGTTGAATAAGCAAAACTAAACCATCATGAAAGCAAGTATGTGATATAAACAATAGATGGTATATAACACTGAAACATACTTTGAAAAATATTTGCAGTTGGCAGAAATGCAATACCTTATCTGAGTGTCACACCAGCCCCCTGAGGATGACGTCCTATTTTGTGGGTACTTTGGTATTCTAATGTGAAGTGACTTGCAAGAAGTCATCTAATTGAAAGTATTAGAGTTAGTTCTTGAAGCCATGTCTTCTAAATCTGAATTCATATTATTTCCCACTTTGCCATCGTTCTGTGGCTCATTAAGTAATAGAAAAGCCCAATAGTCAGGAATTAGAGTGTGTGTGGGCGTGGGGGGTTGGAAAAATATGAACAAACTAGTAGAACTAGAAATTAAAGAATATATTAGTTTAGACTCTATTAAAAGTCACAGAAAATGAACTCAATAAGTTAGGTAGAAAAGAATGTTAGACTATTTTAGAACGTAGTCTCTTCAGACACATATACCTCTAGACCCTGGATAGCAGTAAGAAATAAGGTGGAAGGTAGTTTTGGGGAAGTGTATGTAGGTATGTGGGTTCCTTAGAAATCAGGCCTGACAGGTAAGTTAAGGTGACTAGGGTGACAAGGATCAAGTAGCCTAATAAGGTCAGCCATGTACAGGAATCAACTGAAGAGTTCAAAGACATCATTGATCAGAGAGAGGCAGGGTCTACAGTGTAAAGAGGCATGAGGATTTAGAAACCAGGATAGAGACCAGGGCAGCCTGTAAAGCTGGAGAGATTCAGGGAGGCAGTGTGGCCCACTGGATGAAGGTAGCCAAAGGCCATCATGCCCTACCCCTGGGAAGCTATGTCCAAGTAAGAATGGATGTATAGACCAGGCCAGCTTGACAAGCTGGCAGGAGGAACAGTATAGTTGCTCATTCAGTTTCCTTGCAACTGAATGCACCCTTTTAGTAAAAACCCCACTTTATGTGTTCAATGTACTTGACTTCCTTCCCTTGTAACAAGAGAAGTGGTCACAGAATCTTAGCTTGGCTTCTCAGAGTCCTATACCAACCTGGCCACAGCTGTTGGTTCAAGGATGAGCACATAATCCAACCAGACCAGTCGAAACCTTCTCAAGGCTTTTGCTAGAATTTCATGGAAAAAAATTATTCTTCTCACCAGATTCTCTAGCTGTGAGGGATATGGTAAGCCTGGAATTGCTGGTGGTCAACTTGGCCACCCTGTGGAGAGGGCCTCCAGAAAAAGGAAGCTGAGAAAATGGAAAACAGAGCCTAGAGCTAAAGAAGAGAAAGATTCCTGAGGAAATCATCTGCATTCCTGAATCCCACCATGCCTGAGGCAGATCTGCTCCCTTCTTAGGTGAGGGGGCCAACATATTCCCTACCAGTCAAAGCTGATTGGAGTTGAGTTTCTGTCACATGTGACTTTCGTGTCTTCCTGTATAGTTAGTCAATGCACAGCCAACCAGGTAGAGCTTGGATTCTGTGTGGTAGGTAATTGTAAGCCGTGGCAATTTTCTCAGGGGTGAATTACATTAGGATTAGAAACTGAGATATATTAAACTAGATTTTATGAGATTTAATATAATATTTTTATATGACAATGAATGAAGAATGGAAAAAGAAAATAAATCTAAAGTCATAAGATTGCTTGCTTTATTCTACCTTATTTAATAGCTGTTTGGTTATTATGGTTATTTAATGATGTTTTTCTATTCCCTGCAGCACATGTATCTATTGATTTGAAATAAATTAGGCTGAATATAAATAGCTATGAAAATGGAAGAGAAAGGAAAATGACATTTACGATTGCTTATTCAGTACCAGACTGGGTAAAACCATTTTCTAATTTTGTCTTATTATTTGTACTACTGTCCAATGGGAAAGACATTTGCTTCTCCACTTTAGAGATAAGGAAATTAAAAATGAGGTAGGGTAAGTGGTCACTGATGTCATATGGGGCTGGGATCTGAACTCCATTCTTTTTATATCATTTCTTTGATATAATGATGTCTCTGTGATCCTACCACCCACATAGGTATGGATTCTGAAATGAAAGGCATCACAGATGATACGGTATTTCTGCTTTGGTGTTGATTCTAAATTAGGAGAATTTATCTCTGCTGGATTAATTTTACTGGCAATCCCTATTTGAGGCGTAAAACATACTAATAGAAGAAATCCTGAGCATTCAAGCTTTTTTCCTTCTCTTTAGGAAACCCTGATTCTCTCCCTCTCTCTCCCTTGCTCGCGCTCTGTAGAACTTTAGTTCCAGAACCAGTAGGCTGCCCAAAGAACCGAGTTTCCTCAGGTATGTGTTACTTTATAACCACTTCAAAAAAGAGGCTATTCCAACTGACAGTAGCTTCAAAAAAATGTCTTTCTGGTAAATTAAAGGAGGGCAACTGATCACTGAAGGTAAACAGGTGATGAAATACGTCATTAGTACCTCATTCGTAATTCATTTCTCCTGAAGTAGTTGACAAAGCATCAAGACTTGAGTCGTGAATTGCTCAGAAGTGCAGGCTTTGAGGTCACTGGAGCAGATTCATTATAACCCAGTGTAAAGCGCAGCCTGTCTCTGTGTCAATTACCGGCGTTTGATAACGGATATTATGTCAAGGTCTGTTCTTTCTCAAGATGCAGCCACACATTTTAAAATCATTACGAGTTGTGAGCAGGAGCTACATGGCCTCAGGGGGTTCAGTTCATTTGTTATGTCCCATTATGACTTAAAGATACAAGCCCAGGGTCTGAAGAAAGCGCCGTGGGGAAGGGGTGGGCAGGGCAGCAATGAAAGCACAAAGCTGGACGCCTCTTCTTCTCCCTTGACGGTGAAGTAAAGTGAGGTTTATTTGCCCCAGGAGCCATTTAAGATCCACACCATATAGTGGGGGGACAAGTAACCCCAGTAATCACTCCCACTGCATAGCGATCACTGGCATCACTAGCGAATAACCCCAACTCGGGGTTCAGGCTGGCCAGAGAAGTTTTATTGAAGTACTTTCTGCCGGAGACTTTCTCTGCTGGGGCCTGGAAATGTTCTGTTTCTTTCTCCTTTTCTTTCAAAAACCATATGTGTGCTTTCCAATAGTCTTTTAACATTTTGGCCTTTCCAGGAGCACTTTGTGTCACAAATTGGCGTGGATTCGAGACACGTCACCCATCATCTGAAGACAGTCTCCACGTTTCAGAAAGAGATCCTATCCCTGTCTTCAGACTGATGTGCAAATGCTATAAATAGATGTGGGGATGCCATAGTTTACCATAAATACATTAAAATGAAGAAACATCATAAAAAAATTGAAGGTACCAAAAAAAAAAAAAAAAAAAAAAAAAACCCCCCCCCCAATGGGCTTCATTTTCCGATTTGGGACTGTGTTTTGGGCTGTTCGTGAAATGCCAGAATCTTGGACCCAGCCCCCTGCCGGAACTTTACTGAACAATGAACATTCCTTTATGTTCAAAATTCCCCTTTCCATCAGTGGGAACTCCATATATGGAGCCCGTTCAGAATATTTAGTTCCTCTTTCCATTCTGTAAATAAGCCCTCCAGGGAAAACTTCACCTTTATTCACTTCCTCCCCAAACATTCTGATCAGTCTGTGCTCTGGGAATCAAGGCGTGCCATGAAGTTGATGTCAGGATTCTCTCCTTTTGAAAACAGGCGGTCAGGTGGAGTTGGTCTAGGGAAGCTTGTATTTATCCCGGCTGGATTTTTAAAAGTAACCCTTTTCACGGACACTGAAAGGTTTGTTATAAACCTTTTCAAGGAGCTACCCACACAAAGATTTATCACAAAGGGAAAAAAAAATCCACTTCAAAATTATGTGTCAATGTAGTGAATTAGGTAAAAGTTTTACTTTCTTAAGGAAGCTTTAGAGCTACTTTTCACAAATCTAAGCACATGGAAGATTTAACACAATTCTACTCCCTATTGCAGGGTACAAGAAATCCAAACAGCCCATAAATGATAACCTAGCTCTGCAGGGTAAGGGCACAAACACTTAGGGGCTCTGATTTATTCATTTAGTTGAAAGCTTTTCTATACTATGTAGCTCATGAGGCTACATTACTCGTGACCGGCTTTTACGCATGCGCACACACGCGGACACGGCACACATAATTCCATTAGATTCTATGGAAAGCATACGTTGTGAATAAAAAATATAGACTCCTCACTTCTATGAATTTTATGAGATTAAAATGTTAAAAATTTCATACATTACACACACACACACACACATTCTGTTTTCATCTTTATCAACCAAGCTTTGGTAAAGATTTATTAGTGAGAGAAACATTTTAGAAATGAATCATTTTGTAGAATCATTTGATAAAAGACTCAGAGTGCTCTTGTCATTTTTGATTCCAAAATTGTTCAGCTTTTAAGACACTGTGTCCTAAAAAGCAGTCTTGGCCCATGTATGACCTTGCTAAGCCATATACTTTTCATTGCCATGGACTCCCCCTTTCCTTTAATGTTGTGATTCCCTCCCATTGTCCCTCCTATAGAATACGATAGAATGCTGTTAAGTTCCCTGGAAGAAACTATTTTTTTTAAGATTTTATTTTTAAGTAATCTCTCCACCCAATGAGGGGTTCAAACTCACAGCTCTGAGATCAAGAATCACATGCTCCATCGACTGAGCCAGCCAAGTGCCTTTGGAAGAGATATTTTGTCTAATTCCTAAATTTGATTATCAATTATTTTATGTTTAACAACTCATAGTGCTTTACAATTTTGGTGTATTTTATCAACTCAGTTTCACCTAGATGCTTTATTAATCACATGAAAATAAGCATAGAAAAATACACTACTTTATAAAATCAAAGGTGGGAGACATTTTGTCACAGGTTCAGCTCTATCTCTTACTTGAGATTGCATACAAATCTTCAGACTACTTTTGACTGTAGCATATCTACAGACTATAGGATAAGTAGGATCCTAAAAATACTCCATCTGGGTCAAGATAATTCAGTCATTAAGAGCAAGCATTTTTTGGGCGCCTGGGTGGCTCAGTTGGTTAAGCGACTGCCTTCGGCTCAGGTCATGGTCCTGGAGTCCCGGGATGGAGTCCCGCATCGGGCTCCCTGCTCGGCAGGGAGTCTGCTTCTCCCTCTGACCCTCCTCCCTCTCATTCTCTCTGTCTCTCATTCTCTCTCTTGCAAATAAATAAAAAAAAAAAATTTTTAAAAAAGTTGTTTAAAAAAAAAAGAGCAAGCATTTTTTAAAATAATTCTTATTTTAGAAGAGATTTTGATTTTATAGAAAGCATTTTTAAATAATTCCCATTTTAGAATAGATTTTGGTTTATATTTATAAACAAGTTGTCCAGGTCATACTGCATTCCCATATACCCCATGCTCATTTTCCCCTGTTATTAACATTTTACATCTCCATGGGACATTTGTCACAGTTAATGAACCAATATTGATGCATTATTAACTGATGCCCACAGTTTATTCATATTTCCCTAGTTTTTACCAAATGTTGTGTTCCAGAATCCTGTCCAGGATTCCACTTACATTCAGTCATCGTATCCATTAGGCTCCTGTAGACGAAGACGATTTCTCAGACTTGAGAACGTGGTCTTGAATCCTAGCTTCTCCATTTTGTTTTCACGAACTAGCGTACATTTAGGTACTTTTATTTGTAGAAGTAGAGTTGCTTGGGGCCAAAGATGGGAAGAGGATATTAATTCACTTCCATTATCAAGTCAGTCAGATAGATTAGCTAACACCTTTACAGAAAAAATCTTTTAAACACAGAAAACAATTATAAATTTAAGAGTACACTTGATGAATAATTTCCAGTGTCAAAGAGAATATCACCTTGCACCTCCATGCTGATTTGACTTTCCATTGCAGTGTTGAAGATAAGAGTGTTTATTCACTTATGCATTGACTTTTTTTCAAGGCCGTGCCTCACATGTCATTTTTCTGCCTTACAAGATAAAAAGAAAGTGTGTGACCATTTTCTATTTAAACAGAGAAGTTTTAGATATTAGATAAACAAATGTACCAAGCACATGTATATCCCCAAAGGCATTTATTTAAGTGCCCAAGGCAATTCTGAGCCATCTAAACTAGTATCATTCCTTTTACTTAACAGAGGTGTTATTCCCAAGCAATGCCAAAGGATCTTATCTTCTCAAGTAGGAACTGTTAGGGAAATGGCCTTAATTAAAGTGGTTTGTTTTATTTTATTTCTGTTTATAGTTGTGTCATTCATTTGTAACATTTTAGTTGTTTGAAATGATTAAAAAATCTCTGTCTATATATATAAATCTCATTTTTCAACTAAGAAAGAGTATAGGTATGTCAAATATTCAGGACATGTAATATTCTAATAAGGAAGTACAATTGAGGACTAAAGATTAAACAGCTCCTCATTTTTATTTATAATTTTGCTTTTAGTCCTAGGAGCACCAAGTCAATTTGGCTGTTTACTGAGTTAGATTCCTTTCTGTATGTAGTTACAGATTTATAAGCAATACTGCATAAACAATAACATTTGAACAGTCCCTTAATTTCACTCTAGGAAGGTTGATTCTCAACATTACCTCATATTTAAGCCGTGTAGAATCATGGCTTTTAGGGCTTTGCTATTCTCAAAGTGCACAAGCAACTATGGGTTGTCATGGAAGTTTTATGATGAGTGAATACATCGAATGGGGAAATGGATACAGGCCATTCTGTGTATCTGCTCATGCATTCAGTGAGTCACTGACTACTGAACAAATATTAACTATGTGGCAAGTACTGCACTTGTGAGGACTCAGGTTTGTGCCTGGGGGTGACACAGTCCAGGAGGGAGCCAGGCGAATTGATGCATGTGCAGGCAGATAGAAGGGAAATGATAAGACTTAAAGTAACTAGTGATGTTAAAACCAAAGTGGTGTAGACAGGAGGGAACGTATGATGTAGCAACTGGGTTCTCAGTGGGCACTTTCAACACTGGCTGATTTGGGAACTGGGAACAGAGCCTGCCATTAGGGGTCAGGACACAGTTCAGGCTGTGTATAAACACTGGCCAGTAAACAACTCAGGTTCAGCCCAGGAAAAATAATTACCTCAACATTCTTTGGAGGCATGTTTACACATATGCTGGAGGTTTATATATTACATCAGATGATAGAACAGAAGGGCGTGGGGAAATGTTTGAAGCAGGCAAAGAAAGAAACTCAGGGAATCATGTTGATGATATTTTTCTAAGACTTTTCACTTCCTACTCACTGAAACATTCCAGCTCATACAAACTCCAAGTTAGGATGAAATGTTCTTTTGTTTTCATGCAAATCCAGTATTTTTTTTTCTAGTGAAATCAACATTTCAAAGAAAAGAATATAAAGAGTACGTTTAATATAACAATGGTTTGATTATTATTAGATTTTTCTAGCAAGTTGTATGCAATTTATATACATTTCAAAGGCATTCTTAATTTGATGATTGTTTCTTAATATATACTTTAATTAGGGATTAAAATGATTTTTATAGTTTTAACTGCAGATTAGTTGATTTCTTGCTCAAATTCCTGATGACAAATACAACCCATAAAAACTAGACACCTAATTTCTGAGGCAGAATAATATTTAAAATGACTAGATTCTGGAAAATCCACCTGTTGAATCTGAAAGCTAGCCTGTAATGTCTAGATGGGGACTTTAGTGCCAGAGCGCTTGTGGTATCACCAATAGACTTGATCTTTGGATCTGTTAGGGTTCAACAACTGGATCAAATCTGGGGAGAAACCTTAGCAGGTACTAAAGAAATTAAAGGAAGGTGACCTTTAGCAGTGACAGGATGTAGACTTCCGGGGCCACTCACAAAACACATGCAAACAAGTGGCCTTTGAGATTGGATTTAGCAGTAAGATGTCTAAATTATATGGAGAGTCATGTTAGGGTGCCTGGACTGATAATGTTAGGAAATTGGCAACATTTTATTGTTGGTGTGATTCCAGGTTCCCTGAGAGTCAATTTTCTTCTTTCAGTGATATTTTCTAATTATCTGACATCCTCTCTTGCTACTCCCCTCACATATACCATTCTTACTAATTCTTGTTAAAGTATTAACTGAATCTCAAGTATCAGACCACAATTTCTGTGTTACTAATGCTCGGAGAACAGTAGATCATTTATCTATCTCAGTCTAAATTTTCAGGAAACATGCACAAGTGTTCCATAAATATCTCTTTTTATACTCTATTCTTGAAATACTGTCGCTGAATTAATTGAAAACCAAATTTTGATGGAGTGGTTATGTTCTGATGGTATGAGGACGGTCTGGTGATTGGTGATGCCGCTGGTGTAATGATGAATTCATGCATGGTGATGCTGTGAATGACCAAGCTATAAATGACTGGTTAGTGACCTTGTATGTAACATTCAGCATTATGAGGGCAATAACGAATGGGTCAAAAATGACTTCATCTTAAAAACAGCTGATCAGTTTCATGGTATGTAGATATTTGCTATTAAGAAGATGATTCTCTGCATGTATAGGCGAAAATGGAAGTCAGGAGGAGAAAGGCATAGCAATAGGAAGCTGATGCCATAGATGAATCTTTTCTAAAGAGCTCTTTTTTCTCTTCCTTTGGTTCCTGCAGATTCCAATCCTGATGATATGATTTTGACACAGCCCACCTGTATATCAAAAACTATTCACTGTGAATAAATAAATGCCTATTTTTAAAATTATTGCATGATTTTTTTTAACAAAAATGAGTGTCCAACACAAATTCTAATTTCCAGTGCAATAATAGGCAATTAGAACATATTAGTTTGTGGGGTGCCTGGCTGGCTCAGTTGGAAGAGCATGTGACTCTTGATCTCAGGGTTGTGAGTTCGAACCTCCCTGATTGGTTTAGAGGTTATTAAAAAATAATAAAATAAATAAACTTAAAAAATAAAATATCAGCACTGACATGTTCTAAAATAATTTTTTTAAAAAAGGACACATTGGTTTGTATAAACTGATTTATTGCATTATTTTCTCTTATTAGATAAGCCCATTTGTTTTCAAATGATTGAAGAGGATGGATACTTAATACATATACCTGATTTTATGATATATTTATGTTGAATAAAAGATCTTATAACCATGCATTTTAAAAAAGTGTTTATTTTTTTATGAAACTTAAATTGCATGGTTTGTAGAATACCTTACCAGGTAATTTTAATTTTTGTATGCTTTTGAGGCTTACTGTAGTCCAGTGTTAGAAATATTTTAAATTCAGAAAATATCAGGCCTTACATATTTTGGATGAAATATTTTTTTTCCACTGTATCTGTATTCCATCAGGAACTATTATATACACATCATATAAGAGGCAAATGAAAATGTGACTTGTAGCTTCTGAATTACAGTCCCTCCTTGGTATAAATCTTGTGTTCTAGAACTCACACTCTAGGTAGTCCTGATCATTGTCATTAAAAAAAGAAACAGACAAACTCCTCAAATATCAATACAACAGTATGCGCACTATCATTCGTGTCTCCCTTTTAATTCTTAGGAGTTCAGACACGGGAGAGAGGACATCGCCAGCTTTGCTTGGACCCAAGCCCTGACAGTAGTTCCTGGCCTGGGTCCAAGTTATATCACACAGGCCCTACCCCTTCCCATATTCCCTCAGCTCCATTTCTCCTTTCCACTTCACTGACTCCTTGTCCTTTGGCTTTCCCTTTGGAGTTCCAAACTCGAGCTGTCAAGTCTAATCATGACACCTGCCTACTGTGTCTACAAAGGAAAAGAAAATGCCGCTGGGGACTGCCATTTCCATTTGCTGCCATGACACCTCCTCTCCTCAGAGTCTGCAGATTTGTGTGTGATATAGCAGAAAATGCAAACCACAACATTCTCTTTATGTTAAGGTAAGTTCATGGTGTATATGTACAACACTCTTTCTTAGCTTTTAAAAAGGGATCAAGTTAACACAATCATTAACTAAAGTGTTATATATTTTTGCTCATTATAGATATTTAAGGGAGCTTGGTGTGTTGAATTTTTATATATAACCTTAAAAGACTTTTATTGAGCAAACAGCTGAACTTATCTGGGATGAGCCACTTTGATCAAAAGTAGGAACTAAGATGATAAGACAGATCTTAGAATGACTTACAATTAATCTAAGAAGACAGAATATTAATTTAACCAATGTAAAACATGATATGATGCCTAAGTGAAATTTTAGCGATAGAAATGTAAGGTGACAATATCTTGGTAGTGAACTTAGCCCTGAAGGAACATGAGTTCAAAACGAAATGTGACAAAGTTTCTATAAAATAAATTTGAGGTTCATTGTCCTGTGGGTTCAGGGTTTTTTTTTTTCCTCACAGCCCATACAGTGAGAAGAACAGACCCATGCTTTGCTAATGGAAGAGGCAAGTCTAGTTTTGTAATTGGTAACTCATGTTCCCTTGTGATCATCTTTTTTGTGTCACTTCGAATAATCTGCATGAACCCAAGAGACATATTTTATGGTAAATGTTTTCTTATATTCATCTAATTTAATATCGCCTATTAAAAATCGAGAAGGAAAAAAACCCCAGATATTTCTTTCACATATGCCTTTTGAAACTATTGCCACAACATTGCAAAATTTACCTGAGGTAAAGATTTGATTACCTGTTGGTTGGTTCAACAAAGCTGTATACTAGCCCTGGTGATCTACAGGTAAAACCCTACTGCCTCATAATCTTTCCAATACACATGCCCCAAACAGGCTGCACACCAGACACACCAGCCACAGCAGTTTGCTCTTTAAATAAGATGCAAAGCACAGTGATTCTGAGTGAGCATTTACCCACATACTCATGTGAAAACTGGCTATTTCCAGGCTCTGTGCTTAATCCTTTGAATGAATATTTTGTTTAATCCAAAATAATGTCCCTAATGTCAGCTTTGGATTATTCTAGAATTCGTTTCACTTACACTACTGAGTCAAAGTTTTAAAAGTATTGGCTTTTCCACTAACCTGGGTATATTCTACCTCTTGGCTCTTGGAGAATGAAGGCAGCCTTAAAGGTCCCTTTTAAGTCCAATAGTCCATGTGCAGGATTGTGTGAAATCAGATTGAAGATAAGTGCAAAAGTGTCCTGTGCCTCTCTTGATGTCTCTTGTTTCACATGGGGGCATGCACAAACCTGTGCAAGCATACCTTCAGATTCTTGGAACACATTCTCACTTCAGAGGACGGCTTCCAGGAGGCACAACTATTACCCTACAGCAGGAGGGGGCAATGCTTTTCTGCGCATGGCCAGAATAGGGAGTATTTTTGCTTTAAGCTTTTCACTTTTAGCTTTAATTTACTTTTAGCTTTAATTTAGCTTTCCATGTTTGAAGGACTCATGTGAGAAAATAACCAACTTTAATAAAGAAGTGAAATTTCAGTGTTGAATTATTACTATCTTGAGCCATTTCATTAAGCACTCCTCAAACCTACCTCCAAGTTGGATTCAATGTCTATTCTCTAGTGTATAACTGTAACATTGCTACATTTGTATTTCCATAGTTGTCTATTTGTTGCTTTTCTCCCACAGTAAAATGCAACTTCCTTAAAAAACAAACGAACAAAAAACACCAAAAATACAGAAGTCATGCTGAGGTTTTTGGTAAAAGGCCAGCAGAAATATGGTGGCACGTTCTGCATGGTCAAGGTTGGAGGGTCCTCCTGGCACAGTTACACTGTGATTCACTTTGGTTAAATGAATGAAAAAAGGAGTAACTGATCAAAGTATCCTAATTTAGCTTAGCTTATGTTAGCTGGGGCTATGATGCATGCTAACTTATGGTTTATACTAAACTGTATGTCCAGGAAGGCATGAAAACACTGCCTCAGTCTGTTTTCTAGGAACTGAAACAAGAAGCTTGATGCCACAGTGACAGGATCGGTTATATCCCCACTGTTATTTCAGTGTAGGGGCTCTGCACCTTCATAAGATAAGACTCGGGAGTGGGATTCCTGAGGGAGATGTGTACAACTGCAATTTCCAGAAAGGTAAGTAAAGAATGTGTGTGTGTGTGTGTGTGTGTGTGTGTATAGAAAGAGAGAGAGAGACAGAGAGAGAAAGCAAAGATCCTCCTAGATAAGATGTGCCTACAAGTCCAACTTCCAAACCATTACAATTTCAAGAAGTAGGGAATTGAAAGACAGTACTATGACATTTACTCAGAATGTGTTCCAAAAAGACAGAGATTTTTTGAACATATGAAAGAGCAGTTAAGTAAAGTGGAAGACAGATTATAAAGCTCCAGGATAAATCAAATTCTAGTTGAGAACAGAGGAACACAAAGAACACAAAGTGGGCCCAAAACCATGTTTATAGACAGTGGCTAAGAGCTGAGAGTTTTTCAGAATGAAGAAAGGTACAGAACTGTAAAATTAATTGTCTATTCTAAGTTC
Source organism: Neomonachus schauinslandi (assembly GCF_002201575.2). NCBI lineage: Eukaryota > Metazoa > Chordata > Mammalia > Carnivora > Phocidae > Neomonachus > Neomonachus schauinslandi. The sequence continues at coordinate 77,209,506 of NC_058405.1, forward strand.
CATGCAAGACTTAAAAACAAAATCCTCACCTAAATAGAAGGGGAAAAAGTTAAAGTAAAACTAATTACCTATACAAGAATGGCAATTATTCCAATGACTTCTCAACATCAACAATATAGGCCAGAAAGAAGTGGAGTCATAGCTTTCAAATTACAGAGACAAACAATATCAACTTCAATTATATACCCAGCTATATTATCATTTGACAATCAGCACAGAATAAAGATATATATAGACATGTAAGACTTTAAAAATGACATATTTTGTCATTTTAAGTGCTGCAAAGGTATATTTCAGCAAGAAGCAAACTGGCAAAAAGAATCGAAAGTACATGCAATGCCAGAGACATAGTGAACAGAGAATAATGATTTAAAAATATCTTACCAAATTTAATTATTTATTGATCATAAAAATATTAAAGTTGCATATAATAATAAGAAGAAATAAGAAGAGGAGAAGAGTTAAATAGGCGAAGTTCCCTGTAGTTCAGGGAGAAGGTTAGAGGCACTAAATACTGTTCTACTTTGTTAGAAAAATATATAGTTAATATATATGTTTAAACTTTTCTCTGAGAGGATTAAAAATAGATGATAATCTGAACAGAATGAGCAAAAGAAATTCAGGATCAGTCAGGGAATGAACAAATCAACAATACTCAGTTGATGGGTATTAAGGAGGGCACATGTGATGAGCACTGGGTACTATATGCAACTAATGATTCGTTGAACAGAGAGAGATTTTAAATGAGAAAAACACTATATGCAACATTCCAAAATTTTGAAAATAGAGATGAAATAAACTATTATCTAAAAAAATAAACCTTACCAAAATTGTCCCAATAATTTTTTTTAAAAAACTTAAGCCAATAATTTTTAAAGAAAATAAATTTCCATTCTAGTCTCTCCTGATCCTCCCTTCAAATGACAAGACTAGAATTTTCTGTAGATGATTTCTAATAAAATATCCAGGCAAGCTGCTCAGAGAATATAGCAAAAGATAATTATGTAGTTTATTCTATGAGATAAATTTAACCTTCCTAGTAAATCCAGACAAGGAAAATATAGTAAAAATCTAGAGCAATTTTACTCATCAATGCATTTTCAACAATTTCACCAAGAAAATAAAGAATAGTGAATGTAGCAGGTATTTAGAGAAAATACTGCATGAACAAATGGAATTCATCACAGGAATGCAAAGTTGGTATGATAGAAAATTTATATTGCAATTGCTCATATTATAAGGTAAGTGAAGGGAACAGTATGTTCAACACCATAAATGCAGAAAAAAGCAGTAAAAAATTTAGTGACACTCATGACAAGAATTCTTAACAAACTAGATAGGAGGGTCTTTTAAACTTAAAAAAAATCTATTTAAAGTAGCTATTTCCTGGTAAAATTTTAGATACATTCATATTCAAGTCAGGGATTATTCTTATTATTTAATATTGTTCTAGAGGTTTTAACTAAAGCTACTGTTTTGAAATTGGAAAGAAATATGCAAAATATTTCTTATTTGGAAATAGTAGAGAGTTTTTATGAGAAGAGAAAAAATAATAGAGTAGAATAAGATGTAATTTGCATTATCAACAAAAATTATATGGCATTTAGGAACACATTTAACAAAAGTTGTTCAAGACCTCTGTAGATAAAACTATAAAAAGTTATTGGACATAAAGACCCAAAATAAATAGAGATAGATATCATTTTGCTATATTGTGGCAGCAGTGGGGGAAGGGCAGTAAATATTTTAAAGAAGTCAGTTGCACTCAGACTAATTTACAGATTTTAATCAAATTACCAAAGAGGGTATTTTTTAATGAAACTTGACCACTTACCCTTAGTTCGTGAGGAAAAGCAAGCAATGTCCAAGATGATTATAACAAAGACAAAAGGGGCAAAAGAGAAAATCAAAAGAAGAAAGAGAAGGTGGAGGAATAGAAGAAGGAGTCATGTTTACAAAATAATTTCTATAAAGCTAAAAACATAGAGAGTAATTAAGGAGTCACTCTTTAGCAGATAGAAATTTGATAAGGAGAGATCAGAATTGATGTAAATATGTGAGCATGTTATATGACACTAATGTCATTCTTAATCAGTGGGGAAATAATACTATTAAATAAATAAGATCCTTATATTACAACCTTATAAAAATGAATTCTATATGGCTAAAATCCATACATGACAGGCAGTCCTTTCAATATGTAGATGATAATATAGAAGGATATGTCCATGACTTTGGATTAGGGAAGATCATTTTTTTCATTATTTATTTATTTTATTGTTTTAATAAGATATAAAAAGGGAACACCAAGAAGAAAAAGATTAATTGAACAAGAATAAGTTTTTAAAACTATGTGCAACCAAAGGCAACATAACAAAGTGCAGAGACAAGTAACTGGAAGAAAGTATTTTTCATATAAATAATTGAAAAAGCCCATTAGTATCTAGAATGTGCAGAACTACAAATCTATAAGTAGCAAAAAGTAGAAAAAATGGGCATCAAAAAAAAAGAAACCTAGTATTCTGATAGATATATGAATGTTGGCCATCCTCTCTAGTCATTAGAGGAATGTAAAATGAAGCAAAATGGTAGAGCAAGTATGTCTACTTGGTTGATCCTGCCAATATCAAGCTTGGCAAAGAATGAGCCACAGTATTTCTCCTACACTGCTGGTGGGAATGTAAATTGCTCTAACTATTATGAAAGGAATTTTATGCTGTAGCGAAGTTGAAACTGTTGGACTGTTTACTCAGAAATTCTCTTGAAGAAACTCTTATATGTAGTACACAGAGAGACATGTGTTAAGATGTTTAGTACAACATTATCTACAAATATCAGAAAACTGGGAACTATCCAAATACTGGAAACACCTAAGTGTCCATCATTAAGATAATACATTTTAGTATGTTTATATGATGTGATACTATAGAACAGCAAAAAATGTGAAGTAGAGTTACTGATTCTGCATCAGCTACAAGAAAGCTCATAGCCAAAAGCTGGCTTAGCTGAACTAAGTGTTAAAAGAGTCTGTGATTTGCCTTTTAGGTACTACCCGAAGTTTCATATTTTTCTGCTCCTGTTTTATTTCCTAGAATTAAATTAAAGATGAGTAAAATTAGAAAGAGGGTCCGGGCACAACTGTTGCAACCATCTTGGCAAAGGATGAAGATAGCCAATCAGAGGGGCAGTGGAGCTGGGAAAATGGTGATTCAAGGAACATTTAGCAGGTTCAATCAGTAAGACTTTGAATGTACAGAGCATAGGAAAGCCTGGCTATGTAATTTGCAGGGTTTAGTGCAAAATGAAAATTTTATTCAAAAATGAAGAATTTCAAAACAACAATAGCAGAAAGTGAAACCAAGCACGTGGACCTTCTAAGCAAGCACAAGGGCCTGCTTGACGGCAAAGGGAGCCATTTGCTTTCTTTGCTCATGAAGCTAACCCTGAGTGCATGAGACAGAAGGGATGATGATAGTAAAGAACCTTGCTCTGCATCAGACCTCTTGGAAAATAGAGGAATTGTCATGCCAATATATCTCCGCAATAGAAGAAGAATGAAGAGCCTCAGAAAACTTGAGGACCACCAATATTTAAGGGATTTGCAGAGCAGTGACAAATAATAAGCATCTCCATGGGAGGAGAAAAAGGAAGTGTTCACATCTTTAATGACTGAGGGAAGCAACCAGGAAATTGGCCAATCACAAAAACAAGGTGAGATGATAATATGTTTGGGTAATATAAGCATCAAGGGAGAAACCTGTGCACAAGAGAGGAACAAACACTTGGAAACAAATGCTAATAATGCCTTCTCAACCCCGAAATGAGTGCAGAGTGGCAGAGTGGAGAGGCTTCATGAGAGAGAACCACAGGAGTAGTGGTGTTACCATGAGCAGAGCACCAACCAAGGAAGTGATGCACTTGCCAGCATAAGGACAAGACATACCATGCTGAAGAATAACATGAGGGATGATCCCAGCTTCTCTGATAGGCTTAATCCAAACAAAAATGTAAAGTATCCTCAGGAATATAAATGATGCCTGCCCTTGAGATAAGCCAACATAAATATATATTTTTTTCAAATGAGTATTTGATATCTACAATGGTTTTGATATTATTCTATATAATACCTTTCTGGAATTTGGTTTCAAGACTTACCACATAGCTAAAATAATCAACACTGTGTGATATCGGGAGAGGTTAGACGCATGGATAAATGGGACAGAATAGAGAACTCAGACATAGACCTACACGAATATCCCAACTGATTTTTCTACAGAGGTTCAAAAGTGATTCAGTGGAGGTGAAGGGTGACCTTTCCATCAAATGGTGCTGGAACATTGGACATCCACAGGCAAAAAAAGGAACTGTGACCCAACTTCACACCTTATACAAAAATTAACTCAAAATAGATCATTCTATTTAAAACTTTTAGGAAAAAAAAAAAAGAGGAGAAAGTCTTGGGACCCACGGCTAAGCAAAGAATTCTTAGACTTGACACAAAAAACACAATCAATAAAAGAAAAAAATCTATAAATTGGACTGCATCAAAATTAAAAAGTTTTGCTTTGCAAAATACTCATTAAGAGAATAAAAAGACAAGCAATACATTGGGAGAAAAATTTTGCAAACCAAATATCTGACAAATGACAGGTGTCTATAATACATAAAGAAATCTCAAAACTCAACAGTATGAAAACAAACGATCCAATTAGAAAGAAAATAGTTAAAAGGCACGAACAGACATTTCACTGAAGAGGATTTACAGATGGCAAATAAAAACATGAAAAGATGTTCAATGTTATTAGTTATTAGGGAAATGCAAATTACAGCCATGTGATATCTACACACCTATTAGTATGGCTAAAATAAAATAATGACATCACCAAATGTTGATGAGAATGCAGAGAAACTGGGTCGCTGAGACATTGCTGGTGGGAATATAAAATGGCACAGCCACTCTGGAAAACAGTGTGGCAGTTTCTTAAAATACTAAGCCTATAACTACCATATGAACCAGCATTTGCTCTCCTGGGCATTTGTCCCAGAGCAATGAAGACTTCTGTTCACATAAAATCTTATACACGAATATTTATAGCAGTTTTATTCGTAATAGCCCAAATCTGGAAACAACCCAGATGTCCTTCAATGGATGAGTGGGTAAACAAACTGCAGTGCAGTGTTTGTGGTATAGATGACAGAATATTACTCAGCATTAAAAAAGAAGGCACCATTGATACACTCATCAACCTGGTTGAATCTCCAAAGTATTATGCTAAGGGAAAAAAGCCAGTCCTAAAAGGTTATGTGTTACATATGTGTATTACATATATATATTACAGATTATATATGCCACATGTAACCTTTTATATGTTATATACATATCACATATGTAACATATACATATGATTCTGTTCATGTAACATTCTTAAATGACAAAATTATAGAGAAGTAGAATATATTAGTGGTTGCCAGGGTTAAGGAGGGGTGGGGGAAGGAAGAATAAAAGGGAGGGATCCTTGTGACAGAATGTTCTGTGTCTTGACTGCACCAACGCTGATATCCGGGTTTTGATATTGTACTGTAGTTTTATCAGATGTTACCATTGCAGGAAACTGGATGAAAGGTACCCAGAATCTGTTACAACTCATGTGGATCTATACTTATCTCCGAATACAAAGTTCAGTTTAAAAAAAGTCTTGACCTTAAAGAACTGGAACATAAAGCCTATAAGACCTTGTACTCATTACATACAGGATCTTCTATAGACACACAGAAAGTCCTCACCATGGCCTATTATAGAAACGAGAGATATGAGAGACGATGGACTCTGAAAAACAAACTGAGGGTCCTAGAGGGGAGGGGTGTGGGAGGATGGGTTAGCCTGGTGGTGGGTATTGAGGAGGGCACGTTCTGCATGGAGCACTGGGTGTTATGCACAAACAATGAATCATGGAACACTACATCTAAAACTAATGATGTAATGTATGGTGATTAACATAAGAATAAAAAAAAATAAAAAATAAAGAATTTAACCCTCAAGAGCATGACTGAGGACTTATTTGACAGAAAGGAATTAGACTTCCTCATGGACTAAGTCTGGATGTGGCTAAATTTGAAGGAGTGTAGAATGTTTTCCATTTCCTGCGTCAAAGAAAGGCAGTTTGTTTTCTTCTCATGATTGCTGTCGTTTTAAGGCTCTTACTTTGGATTTTGGATTTCTGAGACAGACAGAAGTTTTCGAAGAGCCAAAAGTGTGGTATTGCTCACCATAGCTCAGAACGAAGGACAGACAGAAGGATCTTTTTCAACCACCCATTAATCTATTGTAAATTTTATAATCTGGCATGCCTTTAGGAAGGAATTACTTTGGAGGAAAAATCTAGAAGGATAGTGAGATCACCAGTGTGAGCAGAACAACTGCTAAATTAGCACAGGTGCTGAGCTGAGGGCACAAGAAAACCCTAACTTGGTCCTGCCTTTAGGACTCTCAGCTCTT
>NC_058405.1:77216011-77242323 GCF_002201575.2 Neomonachus schauinslandi
TTAGGACTCTCAGCTCTTCCAGGAAATGCCAGAAGTTAACCAAGCCCTAGAGAACTCGGTAGACCACCGAGGGGCCACTATCTCCACAAGAAGCACATCTCATTTGGCCTCTATTTCTTTCTTGCCTGGTGTGCAATGGTGAACAACACATTGTAGCTTATAATTGTTACCATCACATTATAAGGTGAGATGCATGAGCATTCTCAGTCACTGGAGGCCTGAGCTTTTATAAACATAAAATTAAGAATGGTACTGTTCTTTGTTTACCTTCAATTTTTTTCTCATATCTTCTTGATTATTCTTTAAAGGTTAGAAAAAAAAATATTTGGCAGCCCTATGGAAAAAAAGCATGGCTGTCTAAAACCAAGACTTCTCAAAATTTAGCACAGGTCCCAAATCCCCTGAGGGGGAAGATATCCATTAATTCCACCAATACATTGCACTGCTTACTGCCCTCATAAATGGATCTCTCAAGCACTTTTCTTGTTCTTCTAACAAAGACCTGCTACTCAGCTTAATATTCTGCTTCAGTTCTTAAGTCAATTGCTAACAGATAAATAAATCTTAGCGTCATGGACCAATGAACTCATTGTTAAATTCTCATTGAGTAAAGAGAAGGTTTTTTTGTGTGTTTTATTTTTATTTTTCAACAGACTTTTCTCTTCCTTGAAAGTAGAATGACCTCTCGAAAAATAAACCTCAAAACTAGAGATAAAGCCACCCAATTTAGTGTAAGATTAACTAAGATGAAAACCCAGAAGAATGGATACATTCAAAGTGACCTTACAAGAATTCAGAAAGATTTTTTAATACAGTTAGCTTTAAGAAAGAAACTGTAATAGGTGTTGCAAGGGTTTTCTACTTCTGAAATACAAGCCACTCCATGAATAATCCCATGTATGTCTACATATTACTGAATGTACCTCATCATTTCCAAGTATGGGCAGTCATAGCGTTGTGCTATTGCCAACTTCTTTGGTCTTCCTTGAGGAGTCAATGATTACAAAACATAGAAAATGCCTGTGCTAGATGAGATTCTTTATGAAGAAAGAGATTTTGAAGTAGCAGCTGTAGTGAATGAAGTGGTAACTTAATGAGACCAACGTCTAACAACAGGGTTTAGAAAAGAACATTTTCGAGAGAAAGAGGAGCTCAAATCTGTGATAAGAATCCCCCAATTAGTAATTTAAACTGAGAAGCTCAGTTAATTATGGTATATTTGTAAAACGATGAGGTAATTAATCTTTAAATTCTCAACCTGCTTCCCTGCAATATTATGGAAGAATGTGTCTTATCCCTTTCTTGTGTGTTTTTATAAGAACAAGTTGTGACTAATCTTGTGCAGAAAATCCACCTCCATCAGAAAATCAAGATTCTTTCTGTTGCTGAACATATCAGATTTCTGACAACTAATCCATTGTTCAAAATAGAAAATATTTTCATAATAAAACCTGCAAGCAGTATTCAAGATGTATAAACTTGTTCATATATCCCACAGCAAAGTTATCTTTTCTTTGTCGTTGTGGGTAACACTATTACACATTTGAACATTATATCAAAAACTAATGATGTACAATACGTTGGCCAGTTGAATTTCAATAAAAAGTAAAATAAAATATATTCATTGTGCTTAGGCCATATTGACCTATCTAATTATATCTATTGTAAACAATTTTAAATCAGTAGTTTTTAATGTTAAAGTTGTACTCTTCATTTTCTTAAAAGAGGACAGAAGAATTTATGACCCTTGGATTATCCAGAAAGTGTAATATAGAGGAATTCAAACATGTCATTCCAATTAAAATGAATTTTTAATCCAAATTAACAGTGTTTAGTTTCTAAGAAAATAGAAAAAAATTGGGCACAAGCAAATAGCCTAATTTATTTATTTATTTTGTCCAGATCTCATTATTATTCTGGGAGAGTCCAGTTTAATTATTACTTCATTTATTCATTTATTACATTTCAGTCATGTAATCATTCATTCACGAGGCACTTACTGAATCCTTTGGGGGATGCTAATGAACAAGACAGTTAGATGGTGGAGAGGAAGCAGAACTAACAGAGTGTTGAGTGTTTTTCGAGCGAAAGACTTCCATAAGAACTGAGAGAATGGGATTAACCCAATTTAGAGGGTCAGGGAGGGAGGTCTCAGAGGAAATGATTCTTAAATACAAATGAATGGGATTGCTTACCATTTGAAATGGAAGCATTTATAGATTTTCATGTGAAATATGTGTCTTGGGGTAAATCTGAAGACATTTATGCACACAGAGTAATTTCAGTGGTTTGACTAGCCCAAGCCACTTGAGGGCATGGCCATGTGCTCTCCACTGCCTTGACCTCAATAGCACTCAGCTTTGTGCCAAGAGCACGGTGCACACACAGTGCATGCTGCCAAACTAATTCATACATAAACAAAAACAATACCCATTTTAGTGCTTTTGCAAAACATGCCCATTTAGATGATGCATATTTCTAATTATAAAAAAATGGCTAAAATTGAATATGAGATATTGATAAAGAACCTTAATGTTAGCTAATAAGGACTGGAAAAACTCATTAAATAATCTGTTTTGAAAAATTATACTTTTGAACTTTGTTTTGCATCTTGTTTCCGATTTGCTGGATGTGTTTAAACTAAATCTGGTGTAGACTTTTGTATCTCCTCAAATCTAAGTTAGATTTTGATATATTCAGTTTTGCCACTAATTTGAGGCAGCAGTGGTTTGAGCTAGGCAAGTATATATGTACTCGCTTTCTAGAATTTGTCTGAGTCCCATTTTTAACCCTAAAGTTCTTCTGTGCATTTATATAATCCTTTCATGAGTGGGTTATTTTCATCATGATTCTTATTTTAACTCTTGCTAAGTAGAAAACAATTCAAAATTTCTTTTATCCTATGAAAAGCTGTCACATCGCTCGTTCCTCTTTTTATATTTTCTTTTTCTGCTTCCTCTTTGCCTCCAATATTACCATCTGCTTGTTTTATTCCTATTCCCCATGATACCCACAGCAAAATTTCCATCCACATTCTCTGTTGATTTACGCTCGGCTGTGTTTATTTCTGGCATTGCTAACTTTCTTGATATGTCTGCGACTTGGACTTGTTACACTAACTTCGGGTTCAGGTTTCCTTCTCACAACATTTACTCCACACCTCCTTTGAACTTTTCTTAAGAGAAGAGCTGAAATTACCAAAGATGATTCTTTCCCAGTACAGACTTAAGGGTGGAAAAAGAAGTGAGAATAAAGGAGGAAGAGAGTTACTATGCTCAAAAATGTCCAACTCTTTTTAAAACCTGGTAGTAGGGACAAACTCTTACCCTAATTTAACTTCCAACATAGTCACCTTGGCAGTGGGTGCTTTGGGGCATTTTCCTAGCATCCATTGGCCTGGTTTACATTTGAACCGGTGACACACTTCTCTTGGAACCCTTCATGGATACTTGAAGCTTAAATGGGTTTCTTGATTGCAAATCCTGAAAATTGCCTTATAAATCACAGAGTTTGCCTGAGTGACAAAGAGGATCTATTCATCTATATTCTGTTCGCAACAAAGGTCTGGGCCATGGGTTTCAGCAGTGGTCGGCGACTCATCTTGTGTCTGATCATTGATGAAATTTGATCACAGGGGTAGAACTTTTCTTCTCAAACCCAGCTGTTATTCAGCTTACATCCTGAAGGATAAGGATTGATCACCCTGGTAATTTTATCCTCCCTGGTATAAAGGCAGATGTTATTCTAATGCACAGGCATCTAATCCTCTTCAAATTTTACAGAGGTAACCGTTTTCATAGATTTCATCTACAAATGTAAATACCATCAACAAAGCTTGGCTGGCCACTGCTGAAACCTCTCTCCAGGTCTTTGTGGCAAACAGACATTGGCTGTGGATGAACAGGCTTGCCTCATCACTCAGGCTAACATGGTGTTTGGTAAGGAAAATAATTTCTTTAATCACAGAGGTCAAAGGAAATGATTTTTACTTCAGGAATATTTACAACACTGCAGATATTATCCCCATTTGACTGATCAGGAAAACTGAGGCAGATTATTAAAAGACATGGCTTAGCTTAATACAAAACAACAAGAACGACAATAAAATATTGGCCCTGGAAACAGCTACTGGTCTGCTTTTTTAATTTGATTTAACTAGAGATGTAATAGCACACAGTAAATCTATCAGTTCCAGGTGCCCAGTTAATAGAAGTGCATATGTGGCATTGAATTTGCAAAATGAGAAGCAGGAAACTGACACAGAAAATGAATTATCACGTAACTTATAAATCCAATAAGGAGATGTGCGATGCGAGAGATAAATCACCGGCATGGTACAGGGGACAGATGATGAATATGTATGTGCGTGTGTGTATGTGTATATCATCTTTTGACGTGGACATTTTGCATAAGGCAGTGCTGGTAGTACACTTGGTTAAAAATAAGGCTGGGAGTGGGGGAGTGGGCTATGGTGATGATATTAGAAATAAAGCAAAATTATCCCAAATGTGAAATTTTAGAAGTAGTAGTCTTCATCTTAGAAGATTTCTTTCCAGCCCCAGCTCTCTAAAACTGAAAAGAGGGAGGAGAAAGGGAGATAGAGAGGGAGAGAGATTCTTTTTTTCTTTCCTTCTTCTTGTGCCGTGTATTTCTCATAACTTTGTGGGCAAAATATCACATCCCAAATATACCCAGGGCCACGTATTATTGGTAGACTAGCTTTTACTCAAACCCCATCTATTATGGAATTGAAGTGGCTACCGACACAAGTTACTTAGGAAATGGGATAAAATTCTAGGGTATTCATGTAGCTTTTCATGTCAAAAGTTTCTTCCTTCATTCAACAAATACTGGTTTCAAAGTCTGCCATTTGCCTGGGTCCGTTTCAGGATATAGTGCAGTGCACAAGACACAATCCCTGCTGTCACAGAATATATCATCTTGTGTAAAAGAGTTACAAGTGGGGGCGCCTGAGTGGCTCAGTTGGTTAAGTGTCTGACTTCAGCTCAGGTCATGGTCTTGGGGTCCTGGGATCCAGCCCTGATTCGGGCTCCCTGCTCAGCGGGAAGTTTGCTTCTCCCTCTGCCCCCTCCCCTGCTCATGTTCTCTCTCACTCTCTCACTTGTGCTCTCTCTCTCATAAATAAATAAAATCTTAAAAAAAAAAGAGTTAGGGCGCCTGGGTGGCTCAGTTGGTTAAGTGACTGCCTTCGGCTCAGGTCATGATCCTGGAGTCCCGGGATCGAGTCCCGCATCGGGCTCCCTGCTCGGCGGGGAGTCTGCTTCTCCCTCTGACCTTCCTCCCTCTCATGTGCTCTCTCTCTCTCTCACTCTCTCAAATAAATGAATAAATAAAATCTTTAAAAAAAAAAGAGTTACATTTGGATAAATGCTACCATAGACAAGCACCACTTTCTACAGAATCACGACCTAACTCAGTATTGGGAAATGATGGTGTAAGGAAGACCACCCTGAGAAGGTCTTGTGTGACTCAGGCTTTGTACTGGTTCCTGCTCTTCTTCTTGACTTTGAAATGTTGGAGGACCCTGAAACCCAGTCTTTGGCCATTTTCCCCTTTCTATTACCCTAACAACCTAGGCTTGAGTGGTCTGCAGGAGTTACCATTTTAAATTCTATCGATATGCCAAACTCATGTCTCTGCCCTGCTGTCGCCCTTGATATGTAGACTCAGATTTTCATCTGTTCACATTCTCTAGCAGGTGTCTGCAGGTAACTTAAACAGGTGCCAAACTGACTCTTGTTTTTTTGCGTGTGTGTTTTACTCTCAAAGTCGTTTCTCACTGTCTTCCCAAGTTCACAGCATTTGCACTGCTGTTCAGGCCAAACAACCTGGAAAACACACTTGAGTCTTTGACCTGCTAGTGTCTCCAATGGGCCAGTTGTTGCCATGGCCATCAGAGCTGCCCTCATTCTGACCACCCTGTCTTTCATGAAATACCATACCAGCCTCTGAAAGACCTCCCTGTCCCCTTAGATCCAAGTTTCTACATGCCCATCTGAATGACATTTTAAAATGTTAATCAAATTAAATCACCTTCCTGCACACAACCTCCCAAAGGCTTTTCCGCACATTCAGCTGACATTATCAATGTTTTACTATAGTTTACAAGACAAAAGTGCCCATCTCTCTAGCCTCATACCCTACCCTTGAGAGTTTACAAAACTCAAAAGATCTATGTTCTCATGGACCCCTTCTAACAACTTCTGATTGTGGGTGTTATTGTAACATCACTATACCAGAACTAAAGAATGACTCAGAAAGGTTAAGTGATTTTCCCCAAATCAAAAAGTTGGTAATATTTGGATATGATCTTTATCCATCGATCTATGATCTATTGGATAAAATCTGGGTACTTAAACTTCCAGCCAGAGCTCCTTCTATTATGCCACAGTGTTCAATGAAATACAAATAAAACGTTGTACAAACTCTTGACCTTAAAAACAATAACAGTACTAATATTGATTTAAGTTTTGATAAGAATATCGTTTCAAACACTTGGAAACAGTATGTTTATTTCATACATATTAGAACACTGAAAACCAATCTGGCTTGCCCACATTCACCTCCAATATTATGATCTCATGAAAAAAGACTTCGGCTTCTCTCTGTTTCCATTGGGAGTCAGTCGCAACATCCACACAGGCCCTTAGGCTCGGGAAGAGACTTGGCATCAATTACTGGCTACAGAAATGTTTCCTTGTTTACAAAATAGCCGGCTGTCTCTGTGCATATCTGTCAATAGCTTCTCTTCTACCCTTTTGTCAGCATCTGCACCACGATCCTATCCACCTCACTGGAGGAATTTACTAGAGCAACTACCAGCCAGCACCTGTAGCAGGTCTGCTCAGAGTTCCCCTGTGTCCATAAACTTCTACAAAACCAAAACAGAGAGCAAGCAACTGCTGTTGAGTCTCACAACTGTTGACTTCCAGGGTTTGAAATGGTTTCTCTTCCAATGTTTAGGATAGCTGCAATGGAGCATTTAGTGACACGGCATGGGAGCTTCCATCCCTGACCCCTTGTGCACCTGCAAGCCCCAGGAGACTCAGCTAGGCCGCTTCACTACCTGTTGACCTCTGCACGTTGCCAAGGGGGTCCAAACTTTGTCCTCTAACACCCCTGCACGTTGCCAAGGGGGTCCAAGCTTTGTCCTCTAACACCCCCGCACGTTGCCAAGGGGGTCCAAGCTTTGTCCTCTAACACCCCTGCTCGTTGCCAAGGGGGTCCAAGCTTTGTCCTCTAACACCCTCAGCCCTAAAGTGGGAAACTTCTGAGCGTCATGATTGCATCTGTATCTTCTACGTTGGCAGGTGGGGGGAGGGGGGCTTCCCCTGGGACCAGGCCTGGATGCTGCCAGCTGAGAGAGTGGGCCTGCGTCATGGCTCTTGTGTGAGCAGGACCCAGCAGCCTTCGGATCCCTTCAAGCTGCCCCATGCCCTAACTGCTCAGTTCGCTTGTGGTTTTGTGAGCTAGTAATCCTCATCCTCAATCTAAACAATTAGCAACTGGATGAAAACAGCTATGTCAGGGACAAACTCTTCCTCTTTGGGATATGAGGTTATAAGTGAGGGGAGAAAAAATTGTTTTGATTGTGCTAAGAAAGAAGGCAGTCTCTTTGCTTGCCCAAATTTACAGGGATGTGACACTTTATATACTAATGCGAGCACATACTCCACATCTACAAAATGCCAAACATCTGGATAAGCATAAATATTCCATCGAAAACAGATATTTCCAAATAGCTAAATGTTTAGTCTAAAAAATACCTCAAGTAGCCTTTTTCTTTTTTGCTATATTTTTCAGACTTCAATTGCATCCTTTATCCTTACTTGTTAGATCTGACTGTCAGAGCCTTTGAAAAAATGAGTATCTGAAAAATGAAGATGGAGCTCTGAAATCCAGCAAGCATGGTTTTGAGTGACACGAGGACAGCTTAGAGAGATGCTGGTCCAGTTTTGAGAAGCTCACTGCCAGCCTTCCAGGCTGGGAAAATGGAGTATGCCGGGGAGCTCTGAGAGGCATACTCCCCAGATTCACAAGCCCCTGACAGGTGCAGGATTACTCTTCCTGGTTCATTGATTAGAACTCACAGAATAGCTTAAATTTATCTCATTTAACTAACAAGAAAAAAGCACCTACAAAGGCAGCCTTAGTGGATACCTGGAGGTTCAGAGGAACAAAATGTTTTTGTTGTCCCAGGGATGGCGTTATCCTTTGTCACATGTATTAATTAATACAGAGGGAAAAGGCAGCACTGCATTTGTCTAAACGGTTTATTACAAACAAGCCAGCAGCTGTGCTGAGTGATTCACAGTAGATAGAAGTGTACTGTACATGGCCCATGACTAATATTCAGGGCATGGTGTTTGATTAGATCATAAAATTTTATTGTATGGTTATTAATATTTATATAAACTAAAACAGACATTTGACCTGACTTGTATAGAGATCTTAAAAAGTAAAAAAATAAAAAGAAAAAGAAAAGAAAGCAATCACTTATTCTGGTAGTGTTTGATCAAGAAGCATAGATTTTATTGTCATCAAATTAAAATTTGAAGAAGCACAAATTGGTATTTTGCTTGCTCAGTTATATATTTTACTTCTGTTTGTTTTAGGAAAGGCATCAAAGCATACATGTTAGCTAATTGCTAATACACCTTTTAAATATATTAAATGCTCCTATTTGCTTAATTGATTGGTGGGCAGCAGTAAAGCTATGATAAAACTTTTTCTAATTTTGCTAATTTACTGTTTTACATCCACCAATACACTATGAGCAACATTATAGTTGTACGTGACATACTTTTGTAAAGAAGATTTTTTTTCAAATTGTAGATACGTATGTCTAAGAAATATGATTACTTATATATGCTATGAACCCAAGTGAAACACCTGAATATTTTGTCTTTGGGATTTTATTGGCAGCCCAGAAGTCCTAACCCCTCTCTTCCCCAGGTGAGCTACTTTGAGAGGCCAGTCCAGGCCAGTGATGGGCACACAGGGTGTGGGGTGCAAAGGGGGCAAGCAGGGGCTTGGAACTCCTCCAGCATTTCCAGTGCATGAGAGCCCCAAGCCATTCTCACCAGCCACTTGGGAGCAAAGAGGGAGAGAGCTTAGCCCCTCACGGGCCTGAGGGTGTCCTATTTGTTCCTGAAAGGAAAAATCTATCCTGGAACCCATTCTGACTTGACCTCAAGCTGCCACCCTAAGGTCTGAAATGCTGCCAAATACATGGGGACAACCAGGAGAACTTTACACTGTGCCTCCCTCTCTTCTTACTTCACACCATCAACTCATATTCATAACATACCATCTGTTTACTGAGATACACCAGTCCCATGCCTACTTAGATCTGGCAACTCTTGCTGCTTTGAGGAAAAACAGCCCTAGCCTTCCTGCCCCTCAAGTGGTTCCTTTTTGCCTGACAAGTCAGGGTTCAAGGAGAAGGATCCTGGTGCTGGTGGTTCTCCCTCTGTAGGCCGAGAAGGTAGCTGATATAGGTTCCTAAGCCCAAGGGTGTGGGAAGCCTGTTTTCTTGTATGTAGGAAGAGGTGTGGAAGAAGAGGTTTGTATGCCCCTCCAAATACAAAACATTTTAGTGCTTTCCATTGCGGGGTACTGTTAGATTAAGTGTTTTGGGATGGAGCCCATCACAGCTTCTGTGTTTCACTTGGCCATCATTCTTTTCTGACAGACTTATTTGTTAACAAATCCTTATGTTTTACTAGATTCCCAGTAATTTACACTTGAGATTGCATTTGGCTATGTCATGCTATAGATTATGAATTCCATCAGTCTCACAAAAAGGGCTCTCAGTAAGATGAGACATTAGAAATCTAAAGGTAAGGCAAAGTTAACAAAAATGTGCATGTGAAAAGCATATGGTTGGGCCTATTTTGTAAGACAGAATGCATTTCAACATGAAATTCTCAGAGGAAGTATGGTGTAATAAACTTGGTGTATTATGCATGTCCAGGGACCAATCAAAGTAAAGATGAATTATAAGGGAGAAAAAAACAATTTAACTGTAATGATTGAAAATAATAGCAAAAGGAAGATCGTGTTCCTGGCAAACTGAATGGCCTTCAGTTTCGAAAGATTCCCTTTGTCCCCGGGCCTCCCAAAGGTATTGCCTGTTGGAAAAACAAAACCCCATAGAGAACCAAATATTCTATTAGTTGAACCTCCAGGAAGGCCAATGGCAATTTGTTAAATAAAACACTTTTGTGCTCTAAGTGAATATGGTAGGGAAAAGCTAACCACCTTTCCTTGGAAGGGCCTTTTGGAGTTGACTTTGCTTTTAATAATCTGGGCTCAGGCTTGGGTTGAAGCAGCTAAAAGCAGTTGTGACTTTCCATGCTTTTCTACATGGAGCTCTATGGAATAAAACTATGCACAAATTAATTAAAACAACTGCAAGGGCATTTAATGCAGGTGGTTTAAAACATACACTGCGCGGCTTTGCAACAAACTGATTTGTCCCATATGCATGTGCAGAGGTTTTGGTTACCCTGTTGCTAGAAGAACAACAATGTAGATGAAAAACATCAGTGCGTGTGGGGAATCTGAAGACCACCTTCTTTGTTGGCTGTGGCTGAAGCAGCAATAACTATAATCACTTTTTACTGCCTAAAGATTTTATATAAGCAAACTCAAGCCATAAGCCTTGAAAGTGGGATTGTTTTCTCAGCCTTTTCTCCAACCACCCTGGACCACTTCTTATTATGCTTTGCAGCCTGGTTTTCACAGGTTCTGATAGTTTGGTCTTTGCAGTTCACCAACTGGCATTAGGGAAATGCCCTTTGGCTTTTAGCGTGGTCTCTGTGAATGATGATTTTGGTAGCAGGGTAGAAAATGAACATGTATTAACAAATAATAAAAGCACATCTCTCAAGTTCATTTGCAATCTGAAGATGAGATTATGAAAGTTTAGACTGTTAAGTGAATGGTAATGCACTGTGATGCCTGGACCTTGTCCAACGGGACCGGTAGCAGCTGTCAACCTAATTAAGCCAGATGTGCCTTCAACGTAAACGGACCTCCCAAGAGGAATAAGAACAGATTACAGGTTCTAGCAAAGGACAAAAGGTGCGGCTGGGATTGGATGAAAGAGGGGCGGGGCTAAAGCCCAAAGAATGTTCCTGATGTCTATGTCACTCTTAGCTGGCAGATTCTCAATTCATTAGTGTCACCTTGATTGAACTCAATGGAACCAGTCCTACAGGAGGGTAAGAAAAGTGACTTATTTTAAGTGAAGTCTGGGTTAATTTTCATATTCAATAAAATTATGGTATTGCCTAAACTCTTTCATCTTCAACACATAAACACACACACACACACACGTGCACACACAAAATCTCAGCCTGACTTTGTATCCTCAGTTATTTAAAAAATGACATTTAAGTCATGCCAACTTTGACAGCCCTTCAAGTGAGTATGCAAAGCATGGGCCAAGAAAAGGACATCAACAGATCTTCAACATTCTCAGATTATGTGGTTCACAGATTAGGATGCACATCGGGCAGGCTTTTTGCAACCCTACTGACTATTTAAAACAAACATTCTGTAAACTATAAAATGTAAGGTACAAATAGTGGGTGTTATGTAAAAAAGAAAAGAAAACCACTATAGCTTCCAGGCAATTTTTTCCATTCATGCTATAAAATGTCATATCTCCAAAACAGAAGTGTTTGAGAGGCAGACCTTTAAGCTTAGCCAGGAAAATGCTTCTCAGAAAATTTTCCTTCATGTTTCTGAATTTAGTAACCACCTTGATGAAACTACTTCTAAGTTGCTACGTCTCTAAGAAAATTATGAGAAACACCCATTACCTTTTGGGCACTTGATAGCTGTTTAATAATTCACTTACAGAGAAACTTCATTGATTTTATTGACATTAAATTCTATTTATTTAACAAACATATATATAGCATTTATTCTGCCCCAGGCACAGTTTTAGGCACTTTATAAATAATAACTTATTTAGTGCTTTTAGCAATCCTATGAGGTAGGTACCATGATTAATCCTGTTTTACCAATAAAGAAACAGAGGCACAGAAAGTTTAAGTGACTTACCCAGGTTACATGCTGAATATACAGAAATGTTGGTGGTCTCATTGGATCCTCTCTTGTGAGAGGAACCAGGTAAAGGATGTGGTAAGAATCCTCCTGGAATAGTACAAGCTCAACTGCTGATGGCACTTTAGTGGGTGAAGTGGAGGGTGTCCTCAAGCATGCTTTTTTGGAGACGATCAAAGAAGTGAGATGAAAAGGAGACCGTGATGTAATAATGGGAAACATGTGGCTGAACAGGCTTGAAGACCACAGCTGGATCTTAAATTGTGCTCAAGTGATGTGGGCATTATTTAATTATTTATCTAAACTTTGCTACTCACACTGGTCCCATTTGACAGAGTTAGTAATTGAAGACATTCACTTCTTCATTCATTCAACCTAAGTGCCAGATACTGTGGTAACTTCTGGAACTAAGATCATTGGACACAGTACAGCCCCCAGAAAACAAATACCCATGTAGTGGATTGGGTATTCACGTCTACCTGGCACCTCAGAATGTGACCTTATTTAGAAATAGGATATTTGCAGATACAATTAGTTAAGATGAGGTCATACTGGATTAGGTGGTCCCTAAGTTCAATGAGTGGTGTCCTTATGTAAGAGAAACACAGAGACAAAGATATGTCGGGAGGAAAGCCACGTGATGATGGCAGACTTTGCAGGGAGGCAGCTGCAAGCCAAGGAATGTCATGGAACAGATACATTTGTGACCCAAGAACAAGGAACAGTTTCTCTCCTGGAATCTCCAGAGGGACAATGACCCTTCCAACACTGATTTCAGACTTCTGGCCTCCAGAACTATGAGAGAATACATTCCTGTTGTTTGAAGCCACCCAGTTTGTGGCTCTTACTTATGAAAGCTTCAAAAATCTAATAGAGATTTTGGTACCAAGGAGTGGGGTGCTGCTGTAACAAACACCAAATATGTGGAAGTGGTTTAGAGATCAGATAATGGGTAGAGGCTGGGAGTGTTTGAGAGTTCATGCTAGAGAAAAACCTAGATGACTTTGACCTGGTGGAAATATGGATGCTAGAGGACTCAGAAGGAGTGTGGAGCATAGGACAGAAAGTTTCCAGCATCTTAGAGAATGTACGGATCGTCACAAAGAGATGTTGGGAGGAATTTGAATGTTAAATGTGCTCCTGCTAAGGCCTCAGAAGGAAAAGATGAAGGAAATAGAGGAAAGGCTATCCTTTTTATAAGGTGACAGAATACTTGGCTTCATTTAAAATCTTTAACCATAGATCCTATCTCCTTTATGAGTGCTAATTATAGGCACGACTGTATGGTGGAAAATTTGAGCTCGATACTATAACATGATAAAATTATATACAGACAGTTTATTCTTTTTCAAGTTTTCAATCCTTTTCCCAAATTACAAGATATAGAAAATCCATGTTTGATGTTCCATATAAATAAATGTTACTAGATGAGAAAGGAAAACAAAGATCCGACTTTATATCACATTTCTGGGTCTTAGAGTTTTAGGTTCGGAAGAAATCTTAGCAATCACCTAGATTATGCCCAATAGGATATATTTATTTATCCCCTTGTCCCTTGACAAGTGTTGTCTTATTTTCAGTCCTGTGAGCTATTCCACACAAACATGACTTGAGAGTCTTTCACTGTCCTAGTGATTTTATATACTATGTTGTTTGTAATTGATGTTCCCCTTTATGGATGAGGTCTAAACAGAATGTTGGAATCAAAGTGAGCCCTGATCACACAGAACAAAATAGGACTGGTGCTTCTCTTGTTCTACCATTCTACTTCCATTTATTCATACTAAAAGGCTCTACTAAACCAGTCATCACACAGTTGCATCGTATTAGAGTTACAATCACCTGAATTCATTCAATGATATTTATATAAATTCTCAAAATGATAAAACCAGTTGTACCAATGAAAAGTATTTAATATTATATGAACACACGCTAGGTCAAATATAACATGGAAAATATTTTCCTATTTATATATTTTATGTGTTAATCACTGAAGCAATAGAACTATTTTTATACTCAAAAATCTTTTGGAACTTGGAATAGAGGGAAAAAAGTTTCTTCCAAATGTCTGTAAAAAATATAAAGTTTTAAATATAGATAAATTGAAGATAAGTATGAGGTTAGTCTATTTCAATTGAAAACTGCATATTTCATATTGGTAAAAATGGCATAAAACGTATTTGAGATGTGCAAGGATTGCACATCCAACTTATATAGATGGTCCAATATTTACCACAAGAAAAAACAAATAAACAAGTGAGCTCCTTGAGTTTTCATAGCAATTCTGGTATCTGGGAATGAGGTAATCCCAGGAGGCTATTGCCTTTGAGATACACTGCACGCCCTACCAAAAGTTAGTGTCTAACCTCAAACATAATGACATCTGT
Source organism: Neomonachus schauinslandi (assembly GCF_002201575.2). Classification (NCBI taxonomy): domain Eukaryota; kingdom Metazoa; phylum Chordata; class Mammalia; order Carnivora; family Phocidae; genus Neomonachus; species Neomonachus schauinslandi. Next base: position 77,230,498 of record NC_058405.1, read on the forward strand.
AAAAGATGAGGATTTTTTTTTTTTTGCCTCTGGTTGAAACTCTAATCAGCACTTTGGAGTGATTTAGAGAGTAGCTGATTGCCACTTAATGATTGTCTAATGAAATGGTGTAGAAACTCTAGTTCTCTGGAATTAAAAATAGCAATAACTTATTAACAACAGCAATGGATGCAAGAAGTACACACCATTTTTATTGATCAAATATGCCTTGACACTTCTGCTTCCATTTGTTAGAGAGTAGCTTGCCACATACCAATAAGTAAGCTTGGAAACAAATAGAAAAATTGGATTAAACCATTTGAATACATTGGAGAGCTGCCAGGATGACCAGAAATTGAAGCATTGAGGTCCTGGAGAGCCAAAGACCTCAGAGATATATGAAGCCATTCTAAGAGCCACTCTTTTCTGGGCATTTTTCAATTTGTCCACAAGGGGTGAAGCCCAGGTTTCAGGCAGAGAAATTCTCCTAAGGGGAACAGAAACCATCAGAACATTTGGCAATTTCACGGGACAGGAGACAAAGAAACTGAAGTTTGGGACTGCAAGCAGCTGGGATGTGAGAAGCTAAATTCCTTGTGAGAAGAGAGGTATAGGGATGTATTACATTTAAGCCCCCCCCACGGCCACCGTCAGAGACATTTGCTGAATTCTTAAGAAGATAAGGAACTCAGCAGAAAGTCACGAAATATATAATGGAGTTTCCTGGAAATGTTTGGAGCCAAAAAAAAAAAAAAGTATTCAAGCATCATGAGGGAGAAAGGGTTCGGTTCTGTTAGATACCCCAGGCTTTCAGGTGGACCAACTGGAGGGTGGCATTCTAGGAATGCGTGAAAACTATGAAGATAAGACCTTCAATATGTTTCAATACAGCTTTCAGTCATACTGATTCTAGGTGAGATTGCAATGATTTGCACTGACGGAATCTCATCGATAGAGGGAATACTGTAAACTTCCTGAAGGAGGATAACAATCCTTCACGTGCAGCACCTAATACTTAAAAAAAAAAAAAAAATTAACAATCACACCATAAAAGCAGAACCATGCAGAAAAATGAAGAAGATAAAATTCTTCTCATCCAGAGCTGCTTTAAATGTAACTGAAATGGGAGTCATTCACAAAGATTGAAAATTTCTCTATATGGAAACATGCAAGTGCCAAAAGGAGTGAGTCACAAAAAGTGTAAACATATGAGAAAATATAAACCCATATTGACTATAAAACAATAAAAATATTATCTAGTGTGATGATTAAAAGTATATTAAAAGCTAAAATGTACAATAACACTAACACCAAAAAAGAGAAGCTAAATGTAGTAAACAACAGTTCTGAGGAATAAAGAGTTGTGTATTAGTATATTAGGACTAATATGCATACATTAGTATGCATATTATAATAGTAAAACAATAGTAAAAAAGAAATTTGATTTATGGTATTTCATTTAATAAATGGTGTACATACATAATATGCATACCATACATTAGTATATTAGGACTAATATGCATCATTTGTTGTAACAAATTATAGCTAAATATGCATTTAGTTAGTAAGATGACTGCATTGGTCTATCATAATAAAAATCATGTTTTAATTTCTCTGTTAATCACTAAAAATAGTAAAAAATAATGCAAGTGAATACTGGAAAAAAATTGAACAATTGAACAATTTAAAGATAATAATTAATCCAAAAGAGGGTAAGAAGAAAGAAAACAGAGAACACCTGAGAAAAATGTGAATCAAATAGTAAAATGTGAATATAAATGCAAATGTATCAGAAAATGTAAATGGCCTAAATCCTATAATTAAAATATAGTCTGTCTGGATGCAAAAAAACAACTAAACACTGCTTATATAAACTTAAATACTTAAATTGAAAGATAGATTTCCTATATATAATGATAAAGAAAAATAAGGGAATGGAAAAAGACATAATAAATGTTATTTTAAAAACTAGTATAGTTAAATAATATCCATTAAATGCAGGTGATGCGATGAGAAAAAATTTTTGTACTTCAGAGCGGATTCAGAAAAAAATAGAATTTCTCAATAATCTGTACCTGTCAAATAAATTTAATCCTTCATTAAAATAGAAAATTCACAATAATCTGCAAATTATTAGAATTAAAAATTAAATTTAGTAAGGTCTCTTTATACAGGGTCAATATAAACGTGAGTTGTATTTTTCTACCAGTAGAAAATAAGTGGAAATGAAGTGTTAAAAGTATGATTTATAATAGCATACAATCAAATTCTGAAGACTAAATTTAATTAAGAGATTTAATGTGATGAGCACTGGGTGTCATATGCAACTAATGAATCGTTGAACACTACATCAAAAACTAATGAAGTACTATGTGTTGGCTAACTGAACATAATAGTAAAAAAGAAATTTGATTTATGGTATTTCATTTAATAAATGGTGTGCTATGCCATGTTCATGGATTAAGTTTCAATAATGTAAAGATATCAATTATCCCTTAAATTTATCTGTAGAGTCAGTAGGATCTCAATCTAAATTCTAGCCGTTTTCCTTAATTTTTTGTAAAATATAACATGAGCTTTCAAAAACGTGTAGAGTACTGTAGAAGGGCCCCAAATAGCTGAGAAAAATTTTGAAGAAATAGAAAATTGGAAGACTTATGCTGCCAAATACAAAAACTTACTCTCACTCACTTAAGACAGTATTGTGAAGATGCAAGAATAGATAAATGACTAATGGAACAATATATAGTTCAGATATGGACCCACATATATAAGGTCAGTTGATTCATTATATGCTATGCAATAGAGAAAGAATGGTAGTTTCAAGAAATACAGAGAAAGAATGGTAGTTTCAAGAACTATAGGTTGTGATTATATATCCCTAGAGAAAAAAAATTATTCTTGACCCCTACCATAATATATATAAAATCAATATATTATAAACCACAACCATGTAGAAAAGTCAATTTGAGGTAGATTATAACTCCACAGGAGGAAAGTAAAACAATAAAAACTGAGATGATAACATAGGAAAATATTTTTTTTTGTAACCACTGAGTAAGCAGCAAATTCTTAGAAAAGTATTAGCATCATGGAAAAATAAAATAAATTCAGTTTCATTAAAATAAAAATTTATTCATTAAAATAATTAGTTGAGTAAAATTGCAAGTCATACAGGAAGAGATTTAGCAATACATATAATGGAATAAAGGCTTATACCCAGAATATATAAATAATTCTTAAAGATCAAAAAGAAAAATGAAAAAGACAATCAGAAGTAGTGATGTGAGGACCAAGAAATTTAGCAGGCATTTAGGAAAAAAAAAGTTTATCAGCCAATAAACAATAAAAAGATGATCTCTTCATTCATCATTAGCCAGATGTAAATCAAACTTCAATGGGATAACACTACATACCTACCAGAATTAAAAAACAAGCAAAACAAAACAAAACCTGGATATACCAAAAGTACGCAAAGAAGTGGAGGAACTGAAGTTCTCATATTCACTGTTGGTAAGAGCATAAATTGATATAACCACTTTAGAAAACTAGTTGGCAATATTCACTAGAGCTAAATATTCACATACTCTATCACCCAGAATTCCACTCCTAGGAACTACCCAGTGAAATATTTACTTGTACACACACACACACACACACACACACACAGAAATTCATCAAAGTGTTACTTGCTTTAAATGGGACACAACCCCAAATTTTCATCAACAATGGAATCAAGGAATGAATACTGTTATATTCATACTGTAGAATATCATATGGTGATGGTAACAGACCACAACTAACAAGTAACACAGATGAATTCTAAAAGCATACTATTCACTTCAAGAAGACAGGCACAAAAAAGTATGTTCTATATGATTTCCATGTTTATGAAGTATAAAAATGAGCAAATTAGGCTATGGTGCTAAAATTCTCAACAGTGTTTTACCCTTGTGGGTTGTGTTAGAAGTTACCATAGCCATTATCCCTGTGGGAGGATGTAGTAACTGGGGAGATCTCCCATGTTTTCATGATTTCCACTACAAAGAAAAGGACAGTTTGCCAGAACACAGAATTAAGCTGTTATGGAAACAGAAATGTGGCAAAAGATGGGAGGAGTATCTTGGCAACATGTATGTCCTTGGTTCTAGGGCTCTTAGCTCAGATGCACTCCTACTTTTCTTGAAGCTTAGGTGTTCAATAATTTTTTAGAATTTTTTATCCAATCCATTATCATATTTGCCTAAATTGTTTTAAGATAGTTTTCTGTCATTTGCAAATGAACAAATCTTAGGTAGTGCAACAATTGATGGGGATAACAACATCACAGTGAACTTTTGCTCTGCCCATTCCAGAGCAAGCTTGCTCAGTCCAGGGACTGGTATATTACACAGGACTCATCAGTCAGAATCATCACTGGAAATTTTGTTCAAGCCATTGGGATAAGTGCTGTGTTTTCTAGATAAAAGATACATAGAAAGCTGGCTAAAGTACAGCCAGAGAATAGAAGTTGAACAATAGGCAGGGAGAGATATGTATAGCTCTGAAACTATCATTTGAGCACCTAGACTCAGCCAACTGAGTCAACCCCAGAATATAAATACAGCTGACCCCTGAAAACATGGGGGATAGGGGTGCAGTTGCAAATCTGCATATAACTTTTGGCTCCCTAAAAACTTAACTACTAATAGTCTACTGTTGCCCAGAAGTCTTACCCATAACATAGTCAATTAATACCTATTTTGTGTTATATGCATTACATATTGTATTCTTACAATAAAGTAAGATAGAAAAAAAATTATTTAAAATTATAATAAAGAAAAAATGCATTTATGGCACTATATTGTAAAAAAAAAAATCTGCCTACAGGCAGTATGCCTGGTGGTCCTGTGGATCTGTCCCTTGTTTCAACAGTGTTCATATGGAACAGAACCAGGTACTACCCCTCTTCCAGTCTCTGACCACTATGCAACATCTTTCTAGTCGGGGCCTTCAGAACCATCTCAGAAATTCTCTGCCTCTGGGACCAAGCAACACTTTTTTTTGAGCTTAGCTCCTTATTGTAGGTCAACCGTGAGCTCCCAGATTCATGAAAATTATTCCACAAAGGTGGGGGTCTTCAACCACCTTGTCATTGGGCCTCTTACACCTACCCTTCTCTGGGTTTCTATTTTGATCATGACAATGTGGTTTTGGAGGATGTGGGTCACCTCTTCTGCAAGTTGGTCCAAGAGAAGAGCAAGGGTGTCCAGCATCTCTCAAAGATGCAGAACCAGTGTCGGCTGCATCTTCTGCACGGAAGTCATCCCAAGATGGCTGAGGTAAAACTTTGCACACCGTGGAAGCTGTCATGGTCCTAGAGAAGAACCTGAACCAGGACCTTTTGGATTTGCATGCCCTGGGGGTGGGTCCCCATCTCTGTGACTTCTTGGAGAGAAGGAAGTGAAGGTCAAGAATATGGGTGACCACTTGACTAACTTCCATGGGCTGGGCTGGGAGACTGTCTCTTTGAAAGGCTCTCCCTCAAGCACAACTGGGAGCCACAGAGACCCAACAGCCCTGGAGGTGGCCCTCGCATACTAGTGTCAGGACTTCTGCCTGAGCTACTCCCTGTAGCCACTAGGCAGCTTTTTTAACCACCCCAGAGCCCTCTCCAAAGCCATGGACTAAATAGAAACAAGCTTTTTGAAGAAAACAAAAAGAATTGTGTATAAGTGGACCCGTGCAGTTCAATTCTTGTTGTCCAAAGATCAACTGTACATTTAAGGAAAAAAGTCAACTAGTAGTTCTGCCAATAACAGTTTCTGGGTAACAACCTTAAGTTTAAGCTTAAAATTGTTAAGCTTCTTAGAGGTGTTAATAACAGGCATGTTAAAGATCATTTATGTGTTTTCTTGAACAATTATAAGTGCCTACTATGTGATAGGCAATTTGCCCAGTGGAGATAGAAAATGTTACTTGAAAGAACTACATATGACTGAAAGGGGCAGAGAGAAGAGATTGTGTGAAGATAAGTTAATCAGTACTTATTTGATTATTCTGCTTCACTGGTTTACTAATGATGGAGCTGGATATATTTTGGTATCATATGTAGAGGAAGGTCTTCTCTCTGCCCCCCCTACAACCCCAAGTATCAAATGAAAAGCTAAAGTTACAACTGCAGTCCAGTTGTTACTTTACTAAATGCAGCTGTTTTCTGTTATTTGATAGCAATGACCAATCACTGAAGCATTTTCAAATATGTGGGGCGTGTGTGTGTGTGTGTGTGTGTGTATAAAATCCACCCCCCCACCATAAGAATTTGGGCTTTTAACACTGGCTATTATTTCTTTGTGGTCTCTGATGTTATTTTTGGAAATAATTTAAAAAAACAAAATAAAAAATCTCAATGAATCCCAAATTATAGTGCCAGAAAATGTGTTAAACTTCCTCAGCTCAGCTCCACTCAAGGCAAAACAATTTTAGCTAAAATAAGACTGGTAGATTCAGAAAGAATCAAGACAAAATTCAATGCTTGGTTCTCATGGAAAGATTTGACTCAGCAATTTCCATATTCTCCATTTAGACTTCTACTTCATATATTAGAAATATTTTCTATAGTTAAATCAATATGTTAAAGTCAATATTTACAACAAAAATTATTCCCTGATTTCATGGACTAATGAGACTTCACTACCCTTCATTGGTTGGAGACAATATCTATCTCTTTCTCCACCTATAGTGATAGAAAAGATAGAAAAGAGATACAGAGAGAGCTAGCCCTCAATTGTCTGAGTAACTGTTCAGTTATCTAAATACACCAGGTTTATCTTGAAACAACTTAAAATACTTATGCATTAAATAGTGAAAGAATCACGGGTACATAGAATGCAATAACCAGTTGATATTGTGATATTGAAGAAATGCTTAAATAAATAACTTAAGCTCGGGAGTTCTTTGGAATCAAAACCCCATGCCATAGGAAAACAGAGACATAAATGTTCCTTTATGTTGGCTTTAGCTCCCGTGGTATGTAATCTAATATCCTTTCTCAAAGTCCAACAATAACTATATATTTATTTAAGCTCTTACCAATGTAGATGAGTTAGTGATGCTGATCTCCTGAGTTGGCAATAAGATGTTTAATAAAATTATGTGATTAGAAGGAATTCTAAGAGGAGAGCTTATCCGTCTCCCAGTCTTGCAATACTATTCCAAAAACAGGACAAAACAAAAAAAAATCCAGAAAAAATGCAAACAATGAATTATTTGACAGCAGGAATTTTGTTTGTTCATCTCTGAAAACCAAGTGCCCAGAACAGTATCTGTCCTCAATAAATGTTTGTAGAGTGAGTGATTGCCAAAAAACTGGGGGGAAAAGTATGTGCTGGAAGGAGGATTTAATTAAAGTTGATGTAATTAAAATCCATATTCTCTTTGTTTTTCACTGGAATATATGATTGTCTGCATTTATATCTTAACAATCCTTTCCATTTAATTTAGACTTTCATAGGCTGACTTTTACTTTACTAATGAAATACTTAGTCCCACCAAATGTTTTTTATTTGATGTAGGTTTTAAAGTATCTGAGCTTCAATCTCCCAGTTTTGACTTATTTTTTATAATTCTAGATTTAATATAAAGATTTTGGAAAAATATTTGTATAAGGATCTTGATTCCCTGTCCCACCCGTTGAGAAATATACAAAGTAAAGGTCCTATTTCTTTGTATTTTTCCCTTTATGGTCAGTGTTTTTAGTGTCTTCTCTTAGTTTCTACCTAGAGCTCCATGATAGGTTAAATAGATTATCAGCAAGTTCTTATTTCTTATACAGGGCAGATTTTCTTTTTGTATTCCAAAAGAAAGCAGCTTTTATGATTTCTTTCTCTTCAGCATTCTGGATAATTTTCCTAATTTATTTTCAGAGAAGTTTTTACCCCCTCCCCATTCTTTTAATGATCTTCTCTGTTCCCTCATTAATTTTTTGAGATTTTCTCAAATTACACAAGACAAAATGAAATGCAGCCACCAACTCATTAGACAATCACGTGAGAATTGTGCTGATTCTTGTAGGTTATATAGTATATTATTTTATATGTGCTTTTACACATGCTTTTAAAATTATAGTTCCATAGTACCTGTGTGTGTCCTGAAAAGCCATAAAATTTAAGGGATTATTTCTTACTAGAGTGTTTCAAGGGCTTAGCAAACCTCCAGAGGTCACCATAAAATGATGTAAGATACACTAAAATTGCTAGACTGAGGTCTAGAGGTAAGCCTGTCACAAGAACATTAGTCATCTCCTTGCATTTTTCCCCTCAATTAAATTGCTGTAGCATTTGGATGCTCTGTAAACTCTATTTTTAGTTCTTTATGAGAACAGCATTTTATTGTGTGTTCACACAGTTTGATTTTTATTCTTTGTAGATCTTTAGTCCTCTCATCTTCTAATTTTTTGAGTTTAATTAATAATCTGCTTTAATAAGTAATGTTCTTTCACTCACTGCATTCAATATTTGTGGGTCTTTTAGGAAAATTTAAGATCGAAGACATTTTCTACAGTTTTCAGTTGTACTGAAATTGATTTCACCAGGATCACTAATGACTCATTCAGCAACACATGCAAAAAGGCTATTTTTCAGAGATTTATTTATTTATTTTTTGAGAGAGAGAGAGAGCAAGTGGGGAGAGGAGCACAGGGAGAGGGAGAGAGAGAATCTCAAGCTGACTTCCCCCTGAGTGTGGAACCTGATGTGAGGTTTGGTATTAGGACCCTGAGATCATGACCTGAGCCAAAATCAAGAGTTGGGCGCTTAACCGACTAAGCCACCCAGGCACCCAGCAAAAGGCTCTTTTTAAATGTAACATTTCAATTAAAATATGATTTGCATAAGTGAAATCAAGATCTTAAGTTTACTATTAACTAAATTTTTACAAATGAATACATCCCAATCAAGAAACGATATTTCATCACCTCAGAGAATTTTGGTGCCCCTTTTTGTCAATCTACCTCCCTGGAGGGAAGGATTCAGTGCTCTGTCTTCAATAGCCAGAGACTAATTTTGTCTATTCTTGAATTTCATATAAACAAATCCTACAGCATGTACACTTTTGTGCTGGCTTCTTTCATGCATCATAATAATTTTGAAATTTAACTGTGCTGTTCCTTTTATCAGAGTGTGCTTTTCCTCCTCTTTGTTGATGAATATTCTATTATATAAAAGTATCGGAAGTTACCTCATACTCAAGGAAAGGAGACATAACTCCTCACCTCTAAAGTGGAGCTCTGTATAGTGACTACCTTCCAAAGAGTAAAGTATGGAAAAAGGGAAATAAAAGAATAAGTTTTGCAGTGGAGAAACCTGACAAACACAGCCTCAGTCAGGTGATCAAGGTCAATATGAGCAACCTTAAATTATGTATGTTGGTATGATGTGATAAAATGGCATCTTATGTTATAAAATCTTGCCAAAACCTAGAACTCCAGCCTCATATTGAGAAAAACATCAAATGAACTCCAGTAGAAGGACATCCTACAAAATACTTGAACTTAAAACAGTCAAAGGCATCAAAAACAAGGAAAGACTGAAAAACTGTCACAACTAAGAGGAACCTAAGGAGCTGTGATGATTAAATGTAATGTGGTATCCTAGATGGGATCCTGAACAGAAAAAGAATGTTGGATAAAAACTAAGATGATTTAATAAACTATGAACTTTAAAAAATATACAATACTGTATTGGTTCTTTAACTGTAACAAATGTACCATGCTGCGGAAACTGGGTGCTGAGTATATGAGAATTCTCTTTACTACTTCTCAATTTTTTTTTTCTGTAAATATAAACCTATTCTAACAATAAAACCAAAACAAAGGTACATGGAAAAAAAATACCACAATTTGTCCATTCTGTTGTCGATTCTTGATTCAGTCTCGGTAGGTTGTATATTTCTGGAAATTTATCCCTTTGTTGTAGGTTGTCCAATATGTTGGTTTATAATTGTTCATGATAGTCCTTTATAATTCTTATTTCTTTACCATTTATTGTAATATCTGCTCTTTCATTTCTGATTTTATTTGTGTGTTCTACTTTTTTCTTGGTGTAGCTAAGTATTTGTCGATTTTGTTTATATTTTCTTTTTTTTTAAGATTTTATTTATTTATTTGACAGAGACACAGTGAGAGAAGGAACATAAGCAAGGGGAGTGGGAGAGGGAGAAGCAGGCTCCCCACTGAGCAGGGAGTCTGCTAGAGATTCTCTTTCCCTTACCCTCTCCTTCTACCCCGACCCCCCCCAAATAAATAAATAAATCTTAAAAAAGACAAAAAACACCCCACAATTCTTGGTTTTGTTGATTTGTCCTATTGTTTTTCTATTCTCTATTTTATGTCTGCTCCAATATTTATTATTACTTTCCTTCTGTTAACTTTGGGATTAATTTTTTTAGCATTTTTAGATGTAGCATTCTTTTTTTTTTAGTTTCTTTTTTTGTTATGTTAATCACCATACATTACATCATTAGTTTTTGATGTAGTGTTCCATGTTTCATTGTTTGCATATAACACCCAGTGCTCCATGCAGTACGTGCCCTCTTTAATACCCATCACCAGGCTAACCCACCCCCCACCCCCTCCCCTCTAGAACCCTCAGTTTATTTCTCAGAGTCCATAGTCTGTCATGCTTTGTCTCCCCCTCTGATTTTCCGCCCTTCATTCTTCCCTTCCTGCTATCTTCTTCTTCTTCTTCTTTTTTTTAACATATAATGTATTATTTGTTTCAGAGGTACAAGTCTGTGATTTATCAGTCTTAACACAATTCATAACACTCACCATAGTACATACCCTCCCCAATGTCTATCACCCAGCCACCCCATCCCTCCCACGTGCACCCCGATGTTTATAGCAGCAATGTCCACAATAGCCAAACTATGGAAAGAGCCAAGATGTCCATCGACAGATGAATGGGTAAAGTAGCATTCTTTTTTAATGTAGGTGTTTAATGCTGTACACTTTCCTCATAGTTTTGTTTTTGCTGTATTCCATAAATTTTGGAGAGTTATATTTTCATTTTTGTTCATCTCAGGTATATGTAAATATTCCCTTTTGATTTTCTCTTTTACTTAATTGTTTTTTTCTAGGGTGTGTTTTTTAGTTTCCATGTGTTTGTGAATTTTTCTGTTCTCATCCTGTTATTATTTTTTATTTTCATTCCACTGTGGTTTGAGGAGATACTTGGTATGATTGCAATTCTAAATTTCTTAAGACTTATTTTGTGACCTAACATATGATTTATCCTGGAGTATGTTCTGTATGCAATTGAGAAAATTGTTATTCTGCTGCTGTTTGTTGGAACATTCTGTATGTCTGTCTGTTAGGTTCATTTGGTCTATGGTGTTTTTCAGATCAGCTGTTTTCATACTGATTTTATACCTGGACATTCTATCCATTACTGAAAGTGAGGTATTGAAGTCTACTAATATTGTGTTGTCAATTTCTCCCTTTAGATTTATCAAGAATTTTTATGTATTTAGGTGCTCTGATGTTGAATGCATATATAATTGTGTTTTTTTTATTTTATTATGTTATGTTAATCACCATACTTTACATCATTAGTTTTTGATGTAGTGTTCCATGATTCATTGTTTACGTATAACACCCAGTGCTCCATTCAATACGTGCCCTCTTTAATACCCAAACTAGGCTAATCCACCCCCTCTACCCCCTCCCCTCTAGAACCCTCAGTTTGTTTCTCAGAGTCCATAGTCTCTCATGGTTTGTCTTCCCCTCCGATTTCCCCCCCCCTTCATTTTTCCCTTCCTACTATCTCCTTTTTTTTTTTTTAAACATATATTATTTGTTTCAGAGGTACA
>NC_058405.1:77242423-77297082 GCF_002201575.2 Neomonachus schauinslandi
TCTCCTTTTTTTTTTTTTAAACATATAATGTATTATTTGTTTCAGACGTACAGGTCTGTGATTTATCAGCCTTACACAATTCACAGCACTCACCATAGCACATACCCTCCCCAGTGTCCATCACCCAATCACCCCATGCCTCCCACCCCCCACCACTCCAGCAACCCTCAGTTTGTTTCCTGAGATTAAGAATTCCTCATATTAGTGAGGTCATATGATACATGTCTTTCTCTGATTGACTTATTTCCTTAGCATAGTACCCTCTATTTCCATCCACGTTGTTGCAAATGGCAAGATTTTTTTTTTGATGGCTTCATAATATTCCATTGTATATATATACTACATCTTCTCTATCCATTCATCTGTTGATGGACATCCTGGCTCTTTCCATAGTTTGACTATTGTGGACATTGGTGCTATAAACATTGGGGTGCACGTACCCCTTCGGATCACTACATTTGTATCTTTGGGGTAAATATCCAGTAGTGCAGTTGCTGGATCGTAGGGTAGCTCTATTTTCAACTTTTTGGGGAACCTCCATACTGTTTCCCAGAGTGGCTGCACCAGCTTGCATTCCCACCAACAGTGTAGAAGGGTTCCCCTTTCTCTTCATCCTCGCCAACCTCTGTCGTTTCCTGACTTGTTAATTTTAGCCATTCTGACTGGTGTGAGGTGGTATCTCACTGAGGTTTTGATTTGGATTTCCCTGATGCCGAGCGATGTTGAGCACTTTTTCATGTGTCTGTTGGCCACTTGGATGTCTTCTTGGAAAAATATATTCCTGTTCAATTGACCCTTATATCATTACATAATTACCTTCTTTGTTGCTAATAACAATTTTTGACTTAAAGTCTATTTTGTCTGATACAAATATAGCCATTCCTGTTGCTTTTGTGTAACCATTTCACAGAATACTTTTTTCCTGCCCTTTATTTTCAATCTATGTGTGTCCCTACAATTTAAAATGAGTCTTTTGGGGTGCCTAGGTGGCTCAGTCCATTAAACACCTGACTTGATTTTGGCTCAGATCATGATCTCAGGGTTGTGAGATTTAGTCCTGTGTTGGGGATCTGTGCTCAGTGGGGAGTCTGCTTGAGATTTTCTCTCTCTCCCCCCCTTTCTCTCAAATAAATATTCTTTAAAAAATACAATAAAATGAATCTCTTGTAGACAGTATATTGCTGGAACTTTTTTTTTAATCCATTCAGTCATTCTATGAACTTTGATTGCAGCATTTAATCCACTTACATTTAAAGTGATTATTGATAGGTAGGTTCTCACTATTGCCATTTTGTTAATTGTTTTCTATCTGTTTTGCAGTTTTTTCTTCCTCTTTTTCTCTCTTGCTCTCTTCTCTTGTTATTTGATAGTTTTTATAGTGGTTTGGTTAATTCCTTTCTCTTTGTCTTTTGTATATTTACTATAGATTTTTCCTTGGTGGTTACGATGAGGCTTGTATAAATCTTCTTATAGTTATAACCATCTATCTTAATTTGATAACAACAAGTTAATTTGCATACAAACACTCTACACATTTACCTCCCTACTTTGTGTTCCCAAGTCAGAGTTTTCTTCCTTTTATATTGTTAATTCATAACCACATTATTGTAGTTATTGTTATTCTCAACTCTTTGTCTTTAAACTTTTATATTAGGGCTATGAGTAAATTGCACATTACCACTGCGATATTATATCAATCTGTATTTGACTATATATTTATCTTTACTGATGAGATTTATATTTTCTATGCTTTCATGTTGCTATTTATTATATTTTTAGTTCCATTTGAACTCTCTTAAGCATTTCTTGCAAGGTAGGTCTACTAGTGACAAACTCTAAGTTTTATTTACCTGGGGAAGACTTTATTACCCTACATTCTTTAAAGAATAGCTTTGCAGGGGTTGCCTAGGTGGTTCAATTTGTTAAGCATCTGCCTTCGGTTCAGGTCATGATCCCAAGGTCCTGGGATTGGGCACCTTCTCTCTCTCTCTCTCTCTGTCTCCCAAGTAAATAAATAAAATCTTAAAAGAAAGAATAGCTTTGCAGGGTATAGTATTTTTGATTGGCAATTTTTTTTTCCTGTACTTTAATAATCAACCCACTCTTTCTTGACTGCAAGGTTTCTGTTGGAAATATGCTCATAGTCTTATGGGGGATGCCCTTATATGTGATGAGTCACCTTTCTTTGCTGCTTTCAAAATTCTCTTTGTTTTTGACTTTTGACAGTTTGATTATAGTATGTTTTAGTATAGACCACTTTATGTTCAATCTATTTGGGTCATATGACCTTGAATCCTCCCTTCCCAGATTTGGGAATTTTTCTGTTATTATTTCTTTAAACAAGTTTTTTGCCCCTTCCCCCTTCTCCTTCTGGGATTGTTATATTGAGTATATTAATTATTTTTATGGTGTCATATAAATCTTGGAGGCTTTCTCACTCTTTTTCATGTTGTTTTTTTTTTTCTTTTTCTTCTTTCAACTAGATAATTTCAAATGACTTGTCTTCAAGTTTGCTGATTCTTTCTTCTGCTTGGTAGAGTCTTCAGTTGAAGCTCTGTATTACATTTTTTTTTAGTAGTCATTGCATTCTTTAGCTTCAGAATTTCTGTTTTATTTTTTAAATTGTTTCTATATCTTTGTTGAGCTTCTCATTTTATTATTTTTTCTTATTTTATTGAAGTGATTATCTGTGTTCTCTTGTAGCTCACAGAGCTTATTTAGAACAATTATTTTGAATTCTTTGTCAGGCAATTTGTGAATATCCTTTCTTTGAGATAGATTATTAAAAGTTTATTGTGTTATGTTAGTGGTGTGATTTTTCCCTGGGGCTGGTGGTATGGATGCATATAGTCACGAGCTGACTATAGTTGTAAATGCAGCAGGGGCTGGGTTGGCTGCAGGTACACATGCAATGTTTGTACTGGGACCTGGGGCCTGGGTGCCTGTGGTGGTGTTGGCTGGGAGGGCCCTGCTGGAGTGAAAGTGTAGGGGGCTTCTATTGTGGCTGTAGTGAGCATTTGTCTTCTCAGCAGCTTAGCAACTTAGCTGATGAGGTCTTCTGCAAAGTAGGCCACTGGGGGTGAATACTGTGGGGTCCTCAGTGGTGAAAGCCATTGGGGTTCATTGGAGCAACAAGGGCTATTGAGGTTCTCAGTTGCAAAGACTGCTAACATCCTTTGTAGAGGCCACTAGGAGCCATGATGATACCCACTGCATGGCTCATACTGGTAGTGTGAGTCATTTTACTTTCTTCCTAGCTGACTAGATGTCTCAGCTATGCTGATCTACCCCCGTGATCTAGGTGGGGTGAAAGCAAAGTGGGTTTTTCAGGTAATGTCCTAAAATGTTGGAGAAGGTGGTTGCTGACCTTGCTGTCCTTTCCCCTGTGAGGGGAACTTGGAGAGCTGAGGATATCCTCCTCCACACTGTGTTGTGTCAGCCTGGAAGATGCGATAATGCAGGTGAACTGAAACCAGTCTTCCTACCCTTTCTGTGCATTTATTCTTGTTTAGTGCTCTGCTGTGGCTACAGCTTCTTCCTGGGCTCCTGAGCTTCTCCCAAACCATTTTTGTTTATGGACAATTGTCTAGTTGCTTTTTGTGGGATGATAAGGGCTGGGATCTCCTACTCCACAGTCTTGTTAGTGTCATCTTTTCCCTATTAATTTTTTATCTGTAGATTTTCATAAGCAGTACCAATTTACAATCCCACCACAAGGGTGCACAAGGGTCTCATTTCTCCACATCCTCACCAGCATTTATTAACTCTTGTCTTCTTAGGGATGGCCATTCTAACAGGTGTGAGATGATATCTCTTTGTGGTTTTAATTTCCATTTCTCTAATGACTAATGATGTTAAGTATCTTTTCATGTACCTGTTGGCCATTTGTACATCTTTTTTAGAAAAATGTTTATTCAGGTCCTTTGCCCATTTTAAAATTGGATTATATATATATATTATATATTAATATATATATAATATATATATATTTCACACTGGATTTATATATAATATATATATTTTGCTCTTCAGTTATATGAGTTCTTTATATATATTATCAGATATGTGATTTGCAATTTTTTTTTCCATTCCATAGGTTGCCTTTTCACTTTGTTTTTCTTGTGTACAAACTTTTCAGTTTGATGTAGTTTCACTTATTTATTTTTGATTTAGTTGTTTGTGTTTTAGTCATGATTTCCAAATCATTACCAAGACCCATGTCTAGCAGCTTTTTCCTTTTGTTTTATTCTGGAAGTTTCAGGCTTCAGATCTTACATTAAGTCTTTAATCAATTTTATGTTAATTTTTGTGAGTGGTGTAAGATAAGGGTCCAGTTTCATTCTTCTATATGTGAATATCTAGTTTTCTTGGTACCATTTATGAATAGACTTATCTTTTCTTCATTGAGTGTTTTTAGCTCCCTTGTCAAAGATTAGTTGACTATTTATGGCTGGGTTTATTCCTGGGCTCTAGATTCTGTTCCATTGGTCCATGTGTCTGTTTCTATGCCAGTATCATACTGTTTTAATTATTATAGCTTTACAGTAGAGGTTGAAATCAAGAAGCAGGATGCCTCAAGGCTTGTTTATTTTTATCAATTTCTGTGACCATTTGGGAGCTTTTATGGTTTCATATAAATTTTTAGGAGTGTTTTTATCTATTTCTATAAAAAATGCCATTTGAATCTTGATAGGGATTGCATTGAATCTATCAATGGCTTTTAGTGTTATTGACATTTTTTTAAATTTTATTTTATTATGTTATATTAGTCACCATACAATACATCATTAGTTTTTGATGTAGTGATCCACGATTCATTGTTCTCATATAACACCCAGTGTTCCATTATCCATTACCGGGCTAACCCATCCCCTCATCCCCCTCCCCTCTAAAACCCTCAGTTTGTTTCTCGGAGTCGATAGTCTCTCATGGTTCATCTCTCCCTCTGATTTCCCCCCTTCATTTTTCTCTTCCTTCTCCTAATGTCCTCCATGCTATTCCTTATGTTCCACAAATAAGTGAAACCATATGGTAATTGACTTTCTCTGCTTGACTTATTTCACTTAGCATAATCTCCTCCAGTCCCATCCATGTTGATGTAAAAGTTGGGTAGTCATCCTTTCTGATGGCTGAGTAATATTCCGTTGTGTTTATGGACCACATCTTTTTTATCCATTCATCTGTTGAAGGGTATCTCGGCTCTTTCCACAATTTGGCTATTGCAGACATTGCTGCTATGAACATTGGGGTGCATATGGCCCTTCTTTTCACTACATCTGTGTCTTTGGGGTAAATACCCAGTAGTGCAATTGCTGGGGCATAGGGTAGCTCTATTTTTAATTTTTTGAGGCACCTCCACACTGTTTTCCAAAGTGGCTGTACGACTTGCATTCCCACCAACAGTGTAAGAAGGTTCCCCTTTCTCCACAACCTCTCCAACATTTGTTGTTTCTTGCTCTGTCCTTTTTTGCCATTCTAACTGGTGTAAGGTGGTATCTCAATGTGGTTTTGATTTGAATTTCCCTGATGGCTAATGATGATGACCATTTTTTCATGTGTCTGTTAGCCATTTGTATGTCTTCTTTGGAGAAGTGTCTGTTCATGTCTTCTGCCATTTTTTGACTTGATTATTTGTTTTTTGGGTGTTGAGTTTGAGAAGTTCCTTAGAGATCTTGGATACTAGCCCTTTGTCTGTAGTGTCATTTGCAAATATCTTCTCCTATTCTGTGGGTTGCAAAGTGCTTGAACAAACAATCCTAAAATTTGTATGCAATCAGAAAAGATCCCGAATCACCAAGGAAATGTTGAAAAAGAAAAACAAAGCCGGGGGTGTCACGTTGCCCAACTTCAAGCTATATTACAAAGCAGTGATCACCAAGACAGCATGGTACTGGCATAAAAACAGACATATAGACCAATGGAACAGAATAGAGAGCCCAGATATGGACCCTCAACTCTATGGTCAAATAATCTTTGACAAAGCAGAAAAAATATGCAATGGAAAAAAGACAGTCTTCAATAAATGGTGCTGGGAAAATTGGACAGCCACATGCAGAAGAATGAAACTCGACCATTCTCTAATAACATACACAAAGATAAACTCAAAATGGATGAAAGACCTCAGTGTGAGACAGGAATCCATCAAAATCCTAGAGAAGAACATAGGCAGCAACCTCTTTGACATTGGCCACAACAACTTCTTTCAAGATACCTCCCCAAAGGCTGGTGAAACAAAAGCAAAAATGAACTTTTGGGACTTCATCAAGATAAAAAGTTTCTGCACAGCAAAGGAAACAGTCAACAAAAAAAAAGAGGCAACCCACAGAATAGTATTATTGACATTTTAACAATATTGATACTTTCCATCCATGAGCATGGATGCCTTTTCTTATTTGTGTCTTCTTTGATTTCTTTCATCATTGCCTTGTAGTTTTCTGAGGATTTTTCACCTCCTTGATTAAATTTATTCCCAAGTTCTTTATTTTTTTTTCATGCTATTGTATATGGGATGAATTTCTTTATATCTTTTTTTCAGAAAATTCTTTGTTAAGGTATAAAAATGCTACTGATTTTTGTATGTTAACTTTGCATCTTCCGACTTTGCTGAACTTGTTAATTAGTCCTAAAAGTTTTTGTTTTTGTTTTGTTGAATCTTTAGGATTTTCTCTGTATAAAACTATGTCATCTGAACATAGAGACAATTTGACTTTTCCTTTACAATTTTGATGCCTTTTTTTTTTTTTGTCTTGCCTGATTGTTCTAGTTAAGGCTTGCTGTTCTTGATTAGGAGTGGTGAGAGTGGGCACCTTTGTCTTCTTCCTGATCTTAGAGGAAAAGCTTTCATCCTTTTGACATTGAGTATGATGTGAACTATGGGCTTGTCATATATGGCCTTTATTATGTGGAGGTACTTTCCCCCTATGCCTAAGTTGTTAAGTGTTTTTATCATGAAAAGATGTTGAATTTTGTCAGCTGCTTTCTCTGCATCTATTCAGATGATCATATGGTTCTTTTTTGCTCTTCTACTATATGATGTATCACACGGATTGATTTGCATATGTTGAACCACATTTGCATCACAGGGATAAATCCCAGTTGATCATGGTGAATGATCTTCTTAATGTGCTGCTGAAATCAGTTAGTGTTTTATTGAGAATTTTTGCATTTATATTAATCAGAGATATTGACCTGTAGTTTTCTTTTCTGCTACAGTCCTCATTTGGCTTTGGTATCAGAATAATGTTGAACTTGTAAAGTGAGTTGCGAGTGTTTCCACCTCTTTGATTTTTTGGAAGATTTTGAGGACCGGTGTTAATTCTTTAAATGTTTGGTAAAATTCACCAGTGAAACCATCTGGTCCTGGGATTTTCTTTGTTGGGGTATTT
Source organism: Neomonachus schauinslandi (assembly GCF_002201575.2). Taxonomy (NCBI): domain Eukaryota; kingdom Metazoa; phylum Chordata; class Mammalia; order Carnivora; family Phocidae; genus Neomonachus; species Neomonachus schauinslandi. Next base: position 77,249,809 of record NC_058405.1, read on the forward strand.
TGATTGTTAATTCAATCTCCTTATGAGTCATTAGTCTATTTGAATTTTCTATTTCTTCCTGATTCAGTTTTGGTAGACTGTATGTTTCTAAGATTTTTTCCATTATTGCTAAGTTGTTTAGTTGGCATATAATTTTCATAGTAGTCTCTTATTATCTTTTGTATTTTTGTGGTATAAGTTATGATGTCTCCTTTTTCATTTAGAGCTTTGCTGATTTGGATCCTCTTTTTTCCTTGGTTAGTCTAGCTAAGAGTTTGTCAATTTTATCTATCTTTTTAAAAACCAGCTCAGTTTGTTTAATATTTTAGACTGCTTTTTCTGTTCTCTATTTCATTTATTTCTGCTCTAGTAATTATTATTTCCTTCTTTCTGCTCACTTTGGACTCTGTTCACTTTTTTTTTTTCCCCTAGCTCCTCAAGGCATAAATTTAGGTTGTGTATTTGGGATCTTTCTTGCTTCTTAAAGTAGGCATTTATTGCTGTGAATTTCTCTATTAGAACTATTTTTTTCTGCAATTCCTAAGTTCTGGTATGTTGTGTTTTCATTTTCATTTGTCTCAAGAAAATTATTTCCCCTTTAAGGTTTTCTTTGATCCATTGGTTGTTCAGGAGAGGCCCCAAATTTTAGAGAGCTCCCTGCTCTGGCTTTCCTCTGACCAAGCACCTCTCCACAGGTCAAGATGTCATTTGGCCAAAGAACATGTCCACTGGAGTTTGCATGCTCCTTTTAAACCAAGGTTAGCTGGTATACCAGAGTATCTAGCACCTGTGTGTCTTCTTTCTATAACCATTCCCTCAAAGGTAGACTGTACAGCAGGCATATAAGCCCTAGGGCCTGAGAGATGACCAAAAGGTAGACTTGGTTGGGGTAAAATATAGATTGAGCTTAGATGTCTAGGCTGGGTGTCCAAAGGTGCATGCATGAGTTCTCTTACAGGGTGGAATGATGCAAGAGGATGGTAGAGAGAGCTGATAAATGTTGTCACATTCTAGCTCAGGCCTTTGAGGGGCCTGGTAATGCTGAACTTAAATGCAGACTTTCAGGTTGTTGTTATAAAGCTATTTATCAGAGTAGAAAAATAAATATGTTCTTAAATAGTTTGTAGGCTTGATTTATAACTTTTTAATATTTTGGCACTTAGCCTATGGGCTTCCATTTAAACTCTTATCTTGGACTCCACAAATATTAGGACCCAACTTGTTTTGAAACATATATTCCCTCCATAATAATGTCTCCTCTCAGCTTATTTAAATTCAATTCTTTCTTCAAAGCCTGGTTTAAGTTTTTATGAAACTTTAGAGTTTATTTTTTCTTGTGAACCACTGTAGCATCTATTATCTGTACCAACCTTGTGGTACATATCTAATATTTTATTTTTAAAAATAATTCTATTTAATAGCCCCTACAGTAGTTTATTATCACAGGCTATATTGCACCTTCCCTTCTCCATGTCCTCTGGTAACATTACAAGCAAAGGCATCCTGGGCAAAGGCATAATCTGACTTCAATGGGAGATGTCAATACAAATTGTTGCTCATCATTAGCTTTTTAGTAATTGTCTTAATGAAATACTTAAAATGTGTTCTTTGACCCAGTGCAAACATAACTATGAATTGTATCATGTATGTTAATGGATTCATGGATTAATGTTTCTTATTTATCACATGATGGTAGTTTTAATTCTTTCTTAGAAATTGAGTGTTGGAATGAGTGTGCATGAATGCATTTGGTGGTTGCTGGTGATGATGGTGGTGGTGGTGATCAGGATGGTCATGGTGGCATATGATGTGTGTTTTATTTATTTATTTTTAAAAGATTTTATTTATTTATTTGACAGAGAGAGTGACAGTGAGAGAGGGAACACAAGCAGGGGGAGTGGGAGAGGGAGAAGCAGACTTCCCGCGGAGCAGGGAGCCCAATGCGGGGCTCGATCCCAGGACCCTGGGACCATGACCTGAGCCAAAGGCAGACGCTTAATGACTGAACCACCCAGGCATCCCATGATATGTGTTTTCAACTAAGAAGGAGGGTTTTCTTTTTTCCACTCACCCATACCCCACCACCATCTATAGTTCTTTTCCCTTAGATTATAAAGCTGTGATGGTCAAGAAATTTGTCTTATACCATTTGAATCCCAATGCCTAGAATGTCATTCTAGATCTAATAAGACACTCACTAAATATGTGTTAAAAGTGTTGATGCTGAAGCCAGTGTCTGCACTAAAGATAGCTTAAGTTTTGGGACAGGCTAGACAAATTCAGATTTAAGATTAGACATGATTGTGAAGAAAGCGTGAGAGCCACATGTTGAAATAGGAGGTGTTTCAGTGACATTGGGATTTTATTGGTATTTATTCAATCTTAAAAAAAAAATACTGAAAATTTCCTATATGCCATTTGTTGTTCTATGTGTTTGAGATACATCTGTATATAAACAGAAAAGTGACCCAACCCTTCTGGGGCTTATATTTAACATTGGGAGCCAGAAGTTAATAATGAACACAAAAATATGTAAAATATAATATGTTAAATGGTGATCTGTCATAAAAAAGAAAACAACACGTTTTAAGGAAAAGAAGCTTAGCAGTAAATAAGGGTTGGAGTTGAAATTTAAAATAGCGTAGATAGGGTAGGCACATTGAGAAAATGACATTTCATCAGACTTAAATGAACCATGGGACTCAGTAATCCTGACATTGAAGGGAAGATTATTCCTGGTGGCAGGAACAGCCACTGCAAAGATTGAAATTGGACAGGGTGGGTGAATATTTCAGGAACAGCAAAGAGGCCAATGTAGCTGGAAGGAAGTGATGAATGAAAAAGTAGAAAGAGATGAGGTCAGAGTGAAAAGGTATGAAGAAGAGAGGCCATGTTATATAGGGCCTCAGAGGTCATTGCATCGACTTTGGATTTTATTCTGGAATCCATTGAGTGGCTTCAAGCAGAGGACACCACTCCTGGGGTTTATGTTTTTAAAAGGATCCTGTTGGTCGCTATGTTGAGCATAAAATGAAGGGGGTAAAAGAATCAGGAAGAGCAGTGGGGTCTGTGAAGAGGTCATCGAACTTACGCAATAGAGAAATGATACTAGCAGTGGAGATGGGGATAAATGGTCAGTATTTGAAAAGTAGAGCCAATCTGATTGCCTGAAAGATTAGATATGAAACTGGGTATATAACCTCTCATTAGCCAAGATTAACAAAGTTCAAGATATATGATCAGTTTTTTTAAACAAAACTATTAATTATTATTATTTTTGTTATTAACAGGTGAATTATAAATTACAAATAAAAATAAAACATTAATAAAAGATGCATAATTAATTAGAAAAAAAGTATAAATAAGGAAAATATGCTTGATAAAATAAAGATAAGACCCAAAGTAACTAGGATATTTCAGCTATTAAAATAACCAGTTTCTGTCATCATCCAACAAATAGCTAAAACAAGGTCTACCTTTCTTCCCAAATTGGGGTTGGGGTGGGGACAGGAATCCGGAGTGTGGAGGCAATGACCAGAGACACCTTTCTATAAGAAAGAAAGGTGCATGGCAGCATTCGGAGTGGTGGTAGGAATACAAAGATACCAAGCTTGGGGAAAATGTTCTTAGCCATAATTCAAAGGTTTGAGATTTGGCACATGTTTTGCTTCCTTGAGAAGGAATAGAATGGGGGTCATAGGAAGCAGGGAGAAGAAATTTGAAAAGAGAAAACTTAGTGGGCACCATTATCTATTTGGTGCTAGCATTATATTACTACTTTGAGAAGCACCGGCCCTCTCACAAATTATCCCAATAGTAAAGCTTCCTGCAGTCATTTTGGGAAGAAAAATTACTTAAGCTCAAGAGGATAATTAACATATGAATGTCAAATGAAAGGTACACAGTCCTGAAACAAAAATGTCGGAAGAGAGTGAAGGAAGAAGACATCTTCATGAACAGAACAGCCAGAAAAGGGGGCAGTGAGATCTAAAGACAGGCTGGGGATTTTTAATATATTTTATGATTAGAAAAGAACCCATTTGTATTACTTAAATACCATTGGGAGAATCAAGATAAGTAAACATAAGAGGAAAATAGTCAGTCTTATCAGAGGGTTGACATTTTATTTATTACTTGTTAAGTTTATATTTAAATTCCAATTAGTTAACATATAGCATGATATTAGTTTCAGGTGTACAATATAGAGATTCAAAACTTCCATACATCTCTCTGTGCTCATCACAAGTGCCCTCCTATCTCCCATCACCTATTTCACCCATCTCCTCACCCACTTCCTCTCTGGTAACCATCAGTTTGTTCTCTATAGTTAAGAGTCTGTTCCTAGGTTTACTTCTCTCTTTTTTTTAAGGTTGACACTTTTAAAAAGATTTTATTTATTTATTTGTCAGAGACAGAGAGAGAGAGCACAAACAGCAGCAGTAGCAGGTGAGGGAGAAGCAGGCTCCCCACTGAGCAAGGAGCCCAATGTGGAACTCAATCTCAGGACACTGGGATCATGACCTGAGCCGAAGACAGATGCCTCACTGATTGAGTTACTCACGCGTCCCAAGTTTGACATTTTTAAAAGTAAAAATGAAACTATTGTTAAATCCATTTAATGAGTAAGTCACAAATATTTCCTTAATATGACCAAGGGCAGTGAATGCTATATGGTGGTTGAACTAATCACTTAGTGCAATGTATACACATCAGTGGAAACCACATTAACTTTTAAACAGATTCTTTTCCATTGTTTGTTACAGTATTGACCTGCACTTTATTATGCCAGAGGATAGTTCGGTCAGGTCTTCTGGTCCTATATTCTTCCATGGAAGATCACAAATAGACATGATATGTGTAAACACCATAGTCTTGCATCTGGATTTCTGATTTAGCTTGGAGATGTGTAAAAATGTGTGGAACCACATCTGAAGAAGCAAAGGAACCCTTTTTATTTCCCAGCCATCAGTGTGATTTATGATCACTAAACCATTTCCCGATTCCTTATTTAAAAATTGGCCACAGCAAAAATGGAAGAGATGCAGATCTAAGGATCTGGAGTACTTGGAAAATGGGTATTCGTGGATCAAATGCTTGGCATGGACTTTGCTGTCAGCACCTCAGGTGCATAATGCATTTCAAATTTTAAAAACACTATTTTGATTGTGAAATAATTCACACTCAACTATTTCTTTAGATAGGTCTGAGTAATAGTTATACAAAAAAGATATTACCTGGAATGAGTTACAACATGCTTTTCCAACTTTTCCAACTAAAACTAATAGAAATGTAATTTTTCCATGGCTCTGATAAATAAAAACTTGAAAAAAAGTTTTTAATGATCTTATCCATTGCAGGTGCCAGTATGACAAGTGAAGCCATAAATCACAATGGCACATAATGATGTTTTAAAAACAGGCAGGGAAAATTTGAATGTTTCTTGTCAACTTCTTTTGAAATGCAACAGTTTACACACTGCTTATGAGACATAGAGTCTCCCGGCACTCTAAAACTCGTAGATTTACAATAAACCAGGATGCCTCCACAAACTCTAGTTTGAAAATCTTTCTCCTGCAACAAAATATCAGCTCTAGAAATCATAAGATAATTGTAACTTATATGGAAAATTCTTCAACATTGTAAGTTAGTTGTTATGGGGGTGGTTACTTCCTCCTTGCCACTAGCTGAAATAAGCAGAAGCCATGCTGAAGAAAGTTAGAAGTTCCTGTGGTTCATTTCCACAAGCTCTAAAGAAGTCAGATATTTGGAACTCCAAATTATTTTCTCACTGAAGCACTGTTAAAAGGTTTCAAACATAGGAACTATAATCAATGGTATTGTACTAGTGTTGTATGGTGACAGATGGTAGGTACCCTCATGGTGAGTGAGCACAGCATAACATATAGACTTGTCCAATTATATGTTGTAACATTGAAACTAATGTAACATTGTGTGTCAATTATACTTCAATTAAAAAAATCAGGCTCTCACAAAAGCCTAAACCAATGGTGGTTGCATCTTTTACCTAAAAATTAGGATTGTATGATTGTTGAAAATTTGGCAATGAGCTACAGAGGAATAGTGAGAAACAAAGTAAGCATGGCAACTCTCCAGAGAAACTTCTTTTTCTTCTGTGATTGCACAGATTTGCCCACTCCTACAGCTTCTGACCAAAGCTTTTCTCTTCTTAATATCCACAGTTCTTTTCTATCTTCATGTCATTCAGAGAAGTAAGTCACCAGGTCTCTCAATATATGCTGAAGAGTCGTATTTAGGGAGAATAGGAAATCTACCAAGAGATTTTAAAACACAATAAAAAACAAGCAAACCAGAGATTAGTTACCATGTTTAGATGTTTTACAGCTGTGACATAAACTCATATCCATGGTATTTATTACTATGATAATGAAGCCAGTATTATTTTTTTGCCTCTACTATATTCACTTCTGTACCTTTGCTCTTAAGATGATAACCTAACCATTCTGTATCCTCTTAGAATTCCAGCTTGGTCATCCCAAGTCTTTCTTTACCGTATATGCCAAAAAATCCTTCTGGAGTCTCATCCTTTACTTAAATCTTATGGCTAAAGGTAAACATATACAGGTGATAATGAGGTCAATGAGCCCACCTAAACGCTGAAGTAGGACTTTTACACAAATCTTGTCGATTGACAATAACAACACAAAATGCGCACCACTTTTCAGGCCTTCTATAAAATATCTTTCTTTTTTCTTCACACACCACTGTCCAAACCCATCCATCTCCTTCCTTTACATGAAATAAAAAACTCCATGTTTGTGTATTTTTATTTGGAAACTATCCAGACTCTACACAGACTGTGCAGAGACTCTCTTGGATAACTGTGATTTAATTGTTTGTCAACAAATCATACATAAAAAGTAAAACCAAAAATGGCCAAACAAGATATCAATCACAGACTTAAATTTATCCCTAAAATAAAAACTTCTCACAGAAATTAAACAAATTTAGATGGCTAATTGCCCTGACAAAAGATAAAATACGTTTTTATTGATAATAGGTATATGATTTTAGATGTGTCAATTATTTTGACATGCTTTAGAAAATGAGCTATCCCGACCTTTTCAAGAACTCCTATAAAATAAATGGCAAATTCAAAACCTTGATGTGCTTTATGATCTAATAAGATAGCATTAATGAAATGGAATTAAGAAAAGCTATTTCACAATATTATCTACAAGAACATCTCTGTTCAGAGATAGATTGGCCCAACATTGGTGAGCTGCTTGTAAGAAGTAGTGTTGACGAAGTTTCCAGTGCACACCGCACCTGCTCATGGCACAATTTTGGCAAGTCTGTAAAAGCATCAGAAAAAGCTGTCAGTGACCTCCAATGGAAGAAGTACTGTAAATAGCTGACATGTAAGTCAAATGTAAGGTGTTGATCCTTAGATTCATTTAAATGACATACAGCGCTTCCCCTTACCACTAGACATCCAATCCTTTGAAACACAAATTGAAGATTCTTTGGAATCCTCCAGAAGCCACTGACTACAGAAGCAGACATGTTCTACCCAAGACAATGGAACAAGATGAATTTCTGATTCATCCACACATTTTTTCTGCCCCTTTGCCGTACTACTAATCCCACCTATTATTACAGTTTGACAACCTTTAGAACACTACTATGAGCTTTCTTATCTTCATTCTATTGTTTTTATCCTTTATGGTCTTCTTTTTCCATTTAATGAAAAACAAAACTCTGCTGAACATTTTCCCCAAACCATAAGTACTGTTCTGAATAGCTGTTTGCTGGATCTGGCACACCCACCTGATAGATGTCCTTTCAAACACTTTAGAGAATAGATTGCTTCTTCACCTGGTCCCTTTAGGCCTTCAGTCTCCCTCATGTTATTAATACCAACCTCCAGTCTTCTAAAAAGTGAACATTAGTCTCGTGTTATCAAAACATTTCTGCTGAGATCATTATGACCTATTAATGAGAGCTAGCCAATCCCACAAACACTAATATTGGAGCTATCCTGACCACAATGGTTAATTTGTTTCCTTCAGAGACACTTTAAGTCTGTTTCAAATTGATTCAAAAAATATGTTCTCATAAAGAGATGCAAAATCCACCTCTTCCTGTTGCGATAAATAATCTTTACATTCCCTCTATGGTCTGTGCACTACCAGATCATTCTTTGCCATATGGACATCAGATTTATACATGCCTGCCAAACACACATTTATCCTGTGTGCTCAGGATTGCTAGGGATTTAAAATTATTCAGGGCTATCTCAACTCCAGTGGATTATGTTTCCATTGGAAAAATTACCCCCAAATTCCCCAAATGAGGTGCACACAAGCTTATTTATAAAACTTTCAGAAGGGACAACTGAGATATGTCTTCATGAATACCATGTCAACTGTGATTCTCATTTTAGGGTTACTGCAACTGGAAGGTTTGTACAAAACTTGTCTTTGACACCAGGAGAAGTTTAAAAGCCCAACTATTAACCAGGATTGTTACAGAGAATCAGAGTTTTTGACTTCCCTTTAATTAGCCATGGGGAAAGCAAGCTATAGCAAACACATTTTGTTGCACCACCTATATACCGTGAGATAAATAAGCTCATGACTAAACTAAGGAAAAACATCACCTGGCTCTCCAAAACAGACCTAACTGGATTCATCCTGTGGGTTTTCTAATCTAGGCTCCTGGTTTCAAGATTCATTTTGAGAAATATTTTTTTTTCTTTCTGATAATTGCCTTTTCTAGTTGGCTGATGTATCCTGTAAAGAATTTTAAATTTTACTGGGCAGCTATTGTCACATCAAAGGATCCAACAAATCTCCTGGTATAGGAGAGATTAACCTTAGTTGGAACACAGACTGTGTCCTCTAAATAATTTCCTAACAAAGTGCTGTATCAGCCACAGTGAAAACATGAAGAGCATGGAATAGTGTCTCATGGCTTACTTTGTCTGCCTTTGGCCAAATCAGAAGACTAAGAAAGAGAAAAGCAGCCCCTGATGTCCAGGAGTTGGCCAAGTAGCATTAATCTAGACCTTTGTGTGGCTATAAACTGGCCTGGCACTCAGAACCAGGCCTTAGCGTTCTTCTGTTAAACATAAAAACCATTTCAACATCAGACAAGGCCATAATGGTGACAATGAAGGATCAAGACAGAGACAAGAAAACTCCAATCATGTCTGGACACAGACACAAATATTGTCCAAACCACAGAAATGACCAAATAGCTCCTATTCTAGCCAATATGACTAGCTGCTGGTGCTTTAATAATTACAGCTTAAACTTCAATCTAATCATCCCTCCTACATAGGATTTAAGATATCCGATCATAGAGTCACCTTCAATTCTTGACAACATCCATTTAAAGCGGACTTGCTTCCTTCAACTCTTCTCAAATCTTCTAAGACAAGTCCAAATCCTCTAAGAAATCTTCTCTAACGTCTCCCCACAGTGTGCCTTCTCCACAGCAAACAACAATAAAGCCAGCTTATTAGCTGTTGGTGTGTTTCTGTGAGCTTTGACTAGAGGTCGAGAGAAAACTCATTCTCTTCCTCAAGTAGCTTCTTTGGGAAGGACGATCCTTTTGAAATTTCCACCTGGGAAGTTATGGACAGGATTTTGAGATCATGGTGGGACAGGGCCTCCAGATGTCTATGAAGATGGGAGCATCTGGAATGTGAGACAGACAAATAGAAGCCACACTGACCTTGAGCAGCCTTCTGGAGGAGAAATGTCCCTTGAGGCTGTTTTATTTCCTACTTTCTCTTCTTTTTCTGCTGATTCCTAGTTGTCTAGAGAGAATCCACATTTTTCCCAGATCAGTTCAGAACAGGGCTAAAGCAAGGAATGAAATAAGTCAGGCAGTCGGTTCAGAGAACTGGCTACAGTGTGCAGAGAATTCACAAGGTGATGAAGATGAACAATCAGAAAGGACAAAATGCATATTCCAAGAAAAATTCCTGAAGCTCCTCTGCCAAGGCATTGCTCCTGCAGGAAGACAGCAGATCTGGAACTTCCCCTACCCTGCCTCAAAGAACACTTCAGGTTGCATCAACCCTGCTTTGGTACATTTTCTACACTTTTAAGGCCAACTCTGAGTAAATGTATGACCATATTTACAGTCACAAGACATAACTTTTACAACGGTTCTCTGGTATATTAGATAGTCAGAAAAAGCCCATTTGAGAAAAATCAATTGACAATAGTTGTTTTCTGAAAGACATAGATGCGGAACAAGAAAATCAGAACCAGTGTGGGATTTATATTACCACTGTCAGTGACAGTTGGACACGTCAGTCTTGTTCATCCTCAGTAGTTCTGTCACTGAGAAGATTTATATTGGGAAAATCTCCCTCTCTTGTATTTCCTCTCATCTAAATGGACTACATTAGGGTTGGTTTTCATTTCATAGCATAATGTCATGTTTTAGGATAACAGTACTAAATGGAAACAATTTGTGATTTTACTGGGGAAGGTATCAGGCAGACAATATGGCACAGCACTAACTCCAGGCTGAAAAACAAGGTTGTGGGGAATGAGGGAGGCAGGTGGGCTGAAATTACGGGACTGGAGGTCTCTACTAGTGTTGTGGTAGAGACGCCTGGACCTAGGGCATTCCTGAGGCATGGGAGTAGGCAAAGCAGGGTGGCTGTGCTTGCCCTCCTCCCATGGTGGGCAGCATTTGGGGACAATCCTGCTCACTAGTACCACAAAAGCACTTGGTAGTTCTACCATGGGTGTGTAGATGGGGTGGCAAGAAGGAAATATTTTCAAGTTTTCCTGCTTTTTCATATAATTATTGATATGATCTCCAATACCTATTGGTCCCAGAAGAGTGTTAGGGCAGACATCAGATAGGTGTGTCCTCATTCTGGAGCACTGAGGTGGAAGTAGAGGGGCCATTCATGTTTCCATTTGTTCATCTAATCTATCTATCCACACACACATATAGACATATATATATATCAATATACTTAGAAAATTAGGTATATTTTATATACAGAGAGAACTTATATAGAGAGATATATATATATAGAGAGAACTTAACTATCTACTGGAAAAGAAAATGAGAATGTAATTTAATTATGACATTTTTCATATTAATATACTGATTTTAGGATTAAATGTGTAAAAGTCAAAATGAATTAATTTTCCTGACTGCACATGGTAATATGTAGGACTTGTTTTATTGTTTTATGAGTAATACATTATAAATTAATGGGATAAATATCTGTTTGTGCTTTGACCATACCGTGCAGCCCAAAGTCATTCACAAGGATGAACGTCTCTGAAAAGGAAAGATAAATAATTATTTGTTCCTATCTTATCTAACATCTGGAACTTTCAGATTGCCATTTTGATTTTCATTGAAGTTTTGTAAAATTAGATTTCAGAGTTTAAAAGGTGTCTAAGGACACATTTGTAGCCTTGGCAGCCCTACATATCTAAATTCTAACAATTTCTATTTTGTGAAATGCAAAGCATATGTTGGTACATCCAGTGGATTGTCAATGCATAGATATAGATATATTTCTTTAAGCTTTTGTAATTGTAAGTTATATTTTACCTTTTAAAAATAAAAAAAAACATGTAAAATGACCACTTTATCTGATTGCTGGTCCTTTTTTTAGGTGAAATATTCTATCTGAAAGATGATGGAAATGATAATAGTTTAAATATCTAATCTTTTTCCTGCAAAATCAATTTATGAAAACATACCAATTCTTGCTTATTTTTCTTTCCAAATAGGGTGGGCTCATTGCAATAAACAAGTACAGTAGAGCTTAATTTTCTGTCATTACAATAGTTTGGAACAGAAGCTCATGCAGAGTCTCAAGTTGGTCTGTTCTGTCTCCACTAAAGTATTGAGAGTGGGTTAAGTGAAAGGGTAGCAGGTTAACCACCAACAATCCTCTTATTTCCTGTCAGGAAGCTTTGAGGTTCAGGCCTTGGGAGGAAGACATTAAAGAACTAAGAAAGAAGCAAATCATACTGTACTATTTCTATTGACTCACAAGGAGAGAAAAAAAAATCTTGCTGCTCTTCAAAGAGAAAGGTTTGTGAATCTGTCAACAAAGTGTTAGTGAATTCCTTGCCTTGGGTACCACATGGACTTTTATAGAAAAGTGTTGATCAAAAGGCTTATTCTCTGGCAGCTTAAGGGTTTCTAGGAAGAGAACTGTGAGTTTGAAGTCTCTCTGAAAGATGAGAGAAAGAAAGAGATAAAGAAAAGGAAAGAAAACAAAGAAAGAGAGGAAGGAAGGAAGGAAGGAGGAAGGAAGGAAGGTAGGAAGGAAGGAAGGAAGGAAGGAAGGAAGGAAGGAAGGAAGGAAGGGCCTTAAAGCCCAGGGAGAAGGTAACTGAGGAGCCTGAGATAACCTGACTATTGCCCCTAAACATGAGAATTCTATATTCAAATACCATCTACCTCTTTCTCTGCACTCAAATTCTGCTCAGTAAAAGGCTTGTAAACCAAGAATTTCACCTACAACTTTCACTTACATTGTTACCTAGGGCAGGTCTCCATTTGAAGGGCAGAATGAGGTTGTTACATATAAAGCTGTAATGAAATAAGTTATAATAGATTGTGCTGGAGACAAAAAGAGACATGTTTCAGGCCTCCCTTACCTCCAGGAGGCCAGGCAGATCATCCAAGCTCAAGAAAAACTTGAAACAGAAAAGGGCCTTCTCAAGGACAGCCATCTATTGGTCCTTTCTCCACTATGAATCCTTAAACAGAGGCAGGGTAGAGAAAGCTCAATATATTTTGCATTTTTTCCCCTTCTCTCTGCCAGTCTCCACACAGGTACTATAATGTAGTTTCTACAAATTCTTTCCACCAAACAATTCACTGGAGGTAAATCACAAATCAGGGTTTTGTTCTAACTCATTGAAAGATGGAAAACTCGCATTGCCCTGGCCTTGAGAAGGAATTGAGGTCATCCAATATTTAAGTGAATTAATGAATGAATCAAGTGTATCCCCTCAAAAATTCTCGAGTAACCTTTGGAAGTTTTCAGGAATCTTCCTATAAACTTCAACATGAATATCATTAGCCCACTCAGAAAACCTCAAAAAACTAGTGCTCATTTTCTGTGAAATAATATGAAGGTTATAAACTTGAAGTGCCCATGCACACACACACATATAAATTTCTGTGGAATTTCTGTGAGGTTGGGGACTGAGTTATGTCCTTTAGATAATAAATTAGTGCAAGGTGATCTGCAACAAGGTGGCTATGATGTTTTTATGATACTTCTCTTTTAAAAATATTTCTCGGGGCACCTGGGTGGCTCAATCGTTAAGTGTCTGCCTTTGGCTCAGGTCATGATCCCAGGGTCCTGGGATCAAGCCCCTCATCAGGCTCCCTGTTCAGCAGGAAGCCTGCTTCTCCCTCTCCCACTCCCCCTGCTTGTGTTCCCTCTCTCGCTGTGTTTCTTTCTGTCAAATAAATAAATAAAAATCTTTAAAAAAAATAAAAATATTTCTCAATTTGCTAAACCAACTGTCCGATAAAAATATGCACATTGTTTGGTTACTTTTACTGATATCTAGGACTAATGCGGAAAGCACTGGTCTGCCTGCTGCCTTCTTTGAATGCACCGACTGAAAGCAAACGGAAGATGCATACCATTCTTTACAGACACATACTTATATCTGTTTTCCAGCACCCGCAGGTACAAATAAAATCACCTCATCCATATAAATATGATTTAGTAATTTGCTTCTTCAATTCAAAGAAACCCCTGGGAATAACAAGAGTTCTTGAAATACTAATGTGGAAAGTGTTTTTAGATATGAATTCAGACTTCAGTTATTCCATGGAGCTTGTCCAATGGAAACCAGTTAACCAGCTTCAGAATGCTGGCAGTTTGGTCACATAATGTACCTTAGAATAAAGCCATCCTATTTTCTTGATATATTCACAATTTTTTATTGATAGTGAAAGACATAATTAAAAGGCACATTTCTAAAAATCCAGAGGAGGCTTGGGAGGGACTGTCATCAATGCAATTAGGCATACTGTTTCTAGAAGTTTCTATCGAAAACTTCTAGAAGTTTTGCCATCGTTCCGGTGGAGGCCCCAGCAAGTCACCCCTACTCCACCTTTGACATACCACCTCCACTACAGAACTTCTAGTAGCAGACACAAAGATACAGATACAAGAGGCAAATTTCCCTACATACACTTTACTTATAGTTCAGTTTTTCCCCCCCTCTGTTTTCCTGTTGTGATTACCATGAGGTGTTAAGGGCACTTAAGGCAATAAGTTAGAAGGAGAGCTAATGTCTTTGTAGGAAAGGAGGAAACTTTTTGTAAAATTAATTTATTTAAGAGAGAGAGAATACAAGCAGGGAGGAGGGGCAGATGGAGCGGGAGAAGCAGACTCTCCACTGAGCAAGGAGCCTGATGCGGGGCTCCATCCAAGGACCCTGGGATCATGACCTGAGCCAAAGGCAGACACTTAACTGACTGAGCCACCTTGGCGCCCCAAAAGCAGGCAACTTTTATTTTTATTTTGGAAAATAGTATTTCCTCACGGAAGCTGAAAGAAACATTAAAAAGAGTGGAAACAAAGGTTGGAACGCATTTTGTGTAAACACTGTGCTACCCACAAGCATATGGACCAATTTATTCTCTGCCAAACATTGTTCACTTTGGGAAGGGAGAGCTACAGCACTGAGGCCTTCTGGAAGCAACCGCCCTTGTGTCCTTGCACCCACTGAGGGATCAGAAAGGACACATCAAAATCCAGTGTGCAAAATTTCGTCTATGGGCTGTGAAATGGCATCTTTTGTGGCTTTGGCCTCTGTGTCCCTGATGACTAGAAATGGTGGTACTTTTACATTTGCTTAGATGGTGTTTGTGTATCTTCTTTTGTGCATTTTGTGAGATTTATCTCTACATGTTAGGTTTTGAGTTTTAATGCATTTTAAATGATATTTTCTTTAAAATTTTTATATTCACATTTTTCCTTACTATTAAATGGAAATATATTTGATGTTTGTATATAGACCCTTTAATCCTGTGACCTTGGTAAATTCACTTATTAGTTCTAGTAGTTTTTTTAAAATTATATTATTTTATTTTTAAGTAATCTTCACAGTCAACGTAGGCTCGAACTTACAACCCCGGGATCAAGTCGCACGCTCCACTGACTGAGCCAGCCAGGAGGCTCTAGGAGTTTGTTTTTTTTCTTTTCTTTTATATTTTTCATTAGTTTTCCTATGTACCCAATCATGGCATCTTTAAAGGAGCACTGTTTTATTTCTTTATTTCCACTCTGGATGACCTCTTGCTTCATGCCTTCCTGCACTGACTGGGACTTCCAAAATAATGCTGAGTTAGAAGTGGTGAGAGCAAACATTCTTGTTCTCAACCATAGGGGTGAAGCATTAAATGATGCACTCCTAACTATAATGTTAACTTCAGTTTTTTTGTACATGCCTTATATTAGATTAAAGAAATTTAATTTTGTTCTGATTTGCTGATTTTATAACATTTCATGTTTGGATATGGAATTTCATTAATTGGTTTTTCTGCATCAAATGAGATGACCTTTTTAATTTTTGCTTTATCCTGTTAGTGAAGTGAATTATAATGATTGGTTGTGAAATGTTGAACCAGTGTGTACATCTGGGAAAAAAAAAGCTCTCTTGGTAATAATGTATTTTCTATTGTCAAAATAGATATGGTTATATTTTGTTAATAATTTTTGGTCCTTTGTTTATGGGAGATACATGTCTATATTTCTTTTCCTGCTAATATTTTTATCATATTCTGGTACCACAATTATGCTTGCTAAATAAAATTTTGAAAAATTTTCCTATATCAATTTTTTATGAATGTTTGTGAAAGATTGGTGTGACTTTCTTCTTAAGTGTCTTATAGAATTCAGTAGTATTGACAAACTGTGGAAAGAGTTGAGATGTCCTTCCACAGAGGAATGGATAAAGAAGATGTGGTCCATATATACAATAAAATATTACTCAGCCATCAGAAAGGATGAATACCCAGCTTTTGCATCAACATGGATGGGACTGGAGGAGATTATGCTAAGTGAAATAAGTTAAGCAGAGAAAGTTAATTATCATATGGTTTCACTTATTTGTGGAACATAAGGAATAGCACGGAGGGCATTAGGAGAAGGAAGGGAAAAATGAAGGGGGAGAAATCAGAGCGGGAGATGAACCATGAAAGACTATGGACTCCGGGAAACAAATTGAGGGTTTTAGAGGGGAGGTGGGTTGGGGGATGGGTTAGCCCGGTGAAAGGTATTAAGGAGGGCACGTATTGCACGGAACACTGGGTGTTATACGCAAACAATGAATCATGGAACACTACATCAAAAACTAATGATGTACTGTATGGTGACTAACATAACATAAAAAAAAAAAAAGAATTCAGTAGTATAGTCATTTGGATCTGAAACCCTTTTATTTTGGAAAGACTTTTTTTTTTTTTGGAGTATAGTTGACACACAATGTTATATTAGTTTCAGGTGTACAACATAATGATGTGACAATTCTGTACATCATTCAGTACTTACCATGATAAAGGTAGTCACCACCGGACACCACAAAATGATATTTCAATACTATTGACTACATTCCCATGCCATACTTTTAATCTCCATGACTTATTTATTTTATAACTGGAAGTTTGTATCTCTTAATCCCTTTTATCAATTTCCCCCATCCCCCCACTCACCTTCCCTCTGGCTATCACTAGTTCGTTCTTTGTATTTAAGAGTTGGTTTGATGCTTGTTTGTTTGTTGATTTGTTTTGTTTTTTAGTTTTCATATTTAAATTAAATCATATTTATAGTATTTGTCTGTGGAAAGATTTTTTATTTCTTACTCAATATATTTAGTAAAAGATTCTGTAGAAATTTCATATCTCCTTGTGTCAGTTTGATAAGTTTTTCCATTTCCTCTAGGTGGTCAAACTTATTGGCATAAAGTTTTCTTGAATATTACCTTAATATCCTTTTAACATTGGGTATATCTGATATTCTTAACTTGTCCTTTTTTTTTTTCATGATTAGTCTCATCAATTTTATTACTTCTTTTAATTTTTTAAAGAACTTGATGTTGACATTTTACATTTTCTGACTTTGTACATTATTTCTACCCTTATGTTTATTAATTACTTTCTTCTACATAGTTTGGGCTTAATTTGCTCTTTCTTTTGTAGCTTCCTAAAGGCAAAGCTTAATATCACCCTTAATGGAGAATGATTAAAGACCTTTCTCCCAAATCAAAATCAAATTCATACTCAATGCAATAAGAAGAAAAAGAGAAAAACAGATTGGGGAGGAAAAAAAAGACTACAACCCTTCGATTTTCTCTTAGCAGCTCTATGACTATCCTAGGGCTGCCATAGCAAATTACCACAAGCTGGGTGACTTAAAACAACAGAAATTTATTCTCACACACTTCTGGAGGCTGGGAGTCTGAAATCAAGGTGTCGGTAGGCCATTCTCTGAAGCAGGGCCTTCTTTCTGAAGGTTTCAGGGAAGAATGCTTCTTTAACTCCTCTAGACTCCCCTGGTTGCTAGCAATCTTTGGCATTCCCTAGCTTCTGGCTGCATAATTCAGTACTGCTAGTCTTCACACAGCCTTCTTCCCTCTGTGCTTCTGAGTACAAATCCCCTTCTCCTTTCTCTTATAAAGATATCAGTCATTGGTTTTGCCCCACCCTAACCCAATATGGCCTCATCACAGTTTGATTACATCTAAAAGGCTTTATTTCCAAGTAAGATCATATTTATAGATACTGGGGGGTTATGACTTAATATCTCCTCAGGTGAACATTTCCATCTACTATAGTAACCATAGCTGCTTTTTCCTGTATCTTGATCATTTCAACTTTTGTTCTCTTCACAGGAAAGTGACTTACCCTAGCTAACTATATTTCATCTCATGTTTATAACACAGAGACATTTCTAATAGCTTTGAGGAGGGTGACAGGAAGATGTAGGAGAGCACATGTCTTGGTAACTACCTCTGTGTTACTTGTCTCTGCTTACCCACCTCCATCTAGCCCATTCCTGTCCTGTGATAATCACACTGTGTGTGAACACACAGAACAGGTACCTTTGTTCACCAGCCATGTGTCTTTGGCAAAGAAAAGGAAAGGGAGATGAGGCACAGGCAGTTTCAAGAATTAATCTGCACTATCATCATGGCTTCACTTGAATGTGGCAGAGAGCAGTTTCTTGCACTTAGAGGGACCTGTTTAACAGACTACCTGGGGGCTTTTAAACTTTTGTTTAGGCATGTAGGAACTTTCAAGAAGCGTTGGCCTTATGATGATGACTTAGGGGAGATAATCTCTAAGAAAAGCCAACCCTAGAATAAAATCAGTGGAAGAAGGGAAAATCATTTATGAAAAGAGGTTAACATCCTTGATTGAACAACTTCCTTAAAATTAATTGTGTAATTATATATATATGTATATATACATAAATATATACATATGCATGTATACACACACACATATACACACATGCATATTATATATTTATGTATAAAATTATATATCCATTACATAGTTTAGAAGAAAACAGTGGTCTTGACCAGTAAACTGCTCTGATTCTTGATAAAACCCAGGTTTTCAGTCAGGTAGGTGGACAATGTCTAACTCAACAACTAGCTTCTGTCTCTTATTCCAAGGTGCTATTCTAGTTGTTGCTATTTTCCAAAACTGGAAAAAGAAAAAACTCTATAGGAAGAAGTTACCCTTAAGGTTGTAAGCCAAGGGCACCTGGGTGGCTCAGATGGTTAAGCGTCTGCCTTCGGCTCAGGTCATGATCTCAGGGTCCTGGGATTGAGTCCCGCATCTGGCTCCCTGCTCCTTGGGAGACTGCTTCTCCCTCTGCCTCTCTCTCTCTCTCTCTCTCTCTCTGTCTCTCATGAATAAATAAATAAAATCTTTAAAAAAAAAAAAAGGATGTAAGCCAAATGTTGCTCATTTCACTTCTGCCCATATCCCATTGCCCTGAAATTAACCATATAGTCTAATTTCAAGAAAAGCTGGGAAATAGTCTGTTTTTAGGTAGTTGTGTACCTGGCTAAAGCATGGGGGACTCCATTTCCAAAAGTTTAAAGTAGTTAATAGATGTTATCAAAAAGTGCTTAGAATCTACCAAAATCCCTAAAGATACTTTAACAAAATTGAGTGTACACTCCTATTAAATGCTTGATAAGCAAGGAAGAGGAGGATATACTTGCTTACCTGATAAAGAACACCTAAAATGTCAAACTTAGGCTAACTGGTGAAATATTTAAAAAATGTTCCTTACAATCATAGCTAATAAAGCTAAAAAAAAAAAAAAGATAGGGACAAATAGGTAATTATTTTTAGAGGATTCAATGATCCGTTTGGGCTAAAAAACAATTAACAACTAAAATCAACCAAAACTTAAAAAAGAAAAAAAGCAAAAGCAAAACTTAAAAAAGAAAAACTGAAAAAGAAAAAATGGTTCTAGTTATAATAAAAGTACAGATGGGCCCCAACTTACGACGGTTTGACCTGGGACTTGTTGACTTTACGATGGTAAAGTCACTTTACCATCACTGAAGTCACTGAAGCTGTGCTTCAGTGGAAACCGTCCTTTGAATTTTGAATTCAGATCTTTTCCCAGGCTAGTGGTATCTGGGGCCTTCTCCCCAGGATGCTGGGCCGTGGCAGCAGCTCCCAGTCAGATACATGATCATGAGGGTCAACAACTGACAAGCTAACGACCATTCTGTCCCCTGATAACCACTCTGTCGCTTTCAGTACAGTATTCAGTACATTACATGAGACATTACAGCATTTGGTTTTGTGTTTGATGATTTTTCCCAACTGTAAGCTAATGTAAGCATGATGTAGCCTAGCCTAAGTTATGATGTTCAGTAGGCTAGATGTATTAAATGCATTTTTTACTGCATTTAATATATAACAACTTTATTTATAAACTACATGGACCAAATCAAGTTTGCTCTGGCAATGAGTAATGCATTGTGCAAAAGCCTATGGCTAAATTTAAAAAGTGAATACCAGCATAAAACATCACACTAAAAGACATAAAATTTGAATACAAAGACATATTTCTCTCCCAAATAATCTATATATTTAACAAAATTCCATTCAAAATTTCAAAATGATTTAGAATTACTGGCTGATTTCAAAGATCATCTGGGGGAATAAATTTGCTAAAAAACTGTCTATAGGGAGTTAATGTATTACAAGGATTAGCAAATCAGTGGGAAAATATATAATATTTATTAAATGATATTAAGGCAATTGACTATTCAAAAATTTTCAAGGTTAAGGGTTCTGTCTATTATTACATAAAAGTCCATAATGATTTTATGTTTGGGAAAATATAAGAAATTATTTCTACATTCTTGGAGTTGGGAAGATCTTTGTAAGCATGTTAGCAAAGGTAAAACTCCCTAGAAAATATTTATATGTTATTTTTATATATACTTTAAACTTCTGTGCATCTAAGTTTTCCATAACAAAATTCAAAATGAAATAATGAAAAAAATATATAACAAAGGATTAATAACCTAGTGTACAAAGAGATCTTATCAATAAATTAAAAAATGTTGAATACCTAGTAAAACACTGAGCAAAAAAAATGAGTAAGCAATTTGAAGAATAAGACTAAATTGTTCCAAAATTTAAGAAAATAAAGTGCTCAGTTGATTAAGTATCCAACTCTTGGTTTTGGCTCAGGTCATGATCTCAAGGTCGCGAGATCCAGCCCCATGTCAGGCTCTGTGCTCAGTGGGGAGTCAGCTTGAGATTCTCTCCCTCCTCTTCTGTCCCTCTCTGCTTTTAAATAAATAAATAAATAAATAAATAAATAAATAAATAAAATCTTTAAAAAAATATCAGTTTTTCCTACCTAATTTGTAATAGCAAAATGTAATATTTTAAAGGGTTACCAAGGTGCAAAGGAAGGTGGACACTTATTTATAACATTTCTCATTAATTAATCATGACAAACTTTGTAGAAGGCTACTTTGCAATTGCAACTGATACTTTCAGAGCATTAGAAACTGGCTTTTGGATGTAGCAATTTTCTTTCTACAAATTTATGTTTAAATATTATTATGACTTAAACATACTATTAATAGTTTTGTTTCATCTTCATAAACATTTGTTAATAAACCAAAGGCCCCATATTAACATTTTAAAAAATAAATTAGAGTATACTCATAAATCCATATATTAATAATCAATTAAAAAGATAAAGACTATTATAAAATAAAAACGCTCTCTTTATTTTTGATTTAAAATATATAATATGGATATAAATTATAAATGTCTATAAATTAATCATTTATCAATGTTTGGCTTTTTTTTTTGCTTTTTTTTCTGTAGCAAACATGTTAAATTTTAGAATATGGAAAACAATTTTTTAAAAACCTCTATATAAAAATGAAATAATACTTACAGAAAAATTTTCCATATGTAGTTTGGAATGTACTGAATCCATTAATAACTGTCAGTTGGACTTTTCCATGAATCTAGTTTAAAATAGCAGAAGAGAATGCGTACATGCAGCCATAACCTATGTTGTGTCTATTGAACTGCGATTCTTCCCCTTTCCAGAAATTTCTATCCCCCACTTTGCCCTTTCCACACAATCCCGATGAAACCAGCTATTCCTAGACATTACCTAAAAGTCTCCCCTCTGCCACTCTCACATGCCTGCGTGCTGAGCCCACACGTTCCCGTGGAATGATCCTCACTCTGGGTCCTGTGGTTCTGCCTCGGGTGGCCCTGAGCAGCGAAGTCATTGACATCACTGGAATGTCAGTGCTTATAATTTAACTGCATATTTAACACCTTGTTAAAGAAAAACAAATGAGAATTCATGCCTCCTTAGGTGCTATCCCGAAAAGATCAGCCTCAGTCAAGAGGCAGACAGGTTTATCACACAACCAGGAGGGGCAGAAGCTTTGCCTTTATTAATAAAAGCGTAAATTAGATCCACAGCAGAGCCAGTTGGGTCAGATGATAAGTCCGGAGGACTCTGTGTGGTGTGATGGGCTGGCCGTGTTCTGCCGTTGCCCCCTGGCTCTGGGCAGCCCACGCTGGCAGAGGGCCTCCCAGGGCTCCCGCCCAGGCTGAGACGTGCAGGAGATGCCGTGGGCTGCGAGGCTGCCTCAACTGCTTTCTGTTCTTTTTGTTCTTCACGGGGTCTCTCCTTTCCCCAGACTCCAGATCTCTCCTTCTGCCTAGCTTTTTTTTTTTTTTTCTTTCTTTCAAGCACAAAGCTGATGAAATCGTGCATTTGGAAGTATTACAGACTAAATATGCTCCCATATTTAGGTCTGTGTACACTTTTGATAAATATTATAGGAAAAGGTCAGTGTTTTCCTTTAAGGAATGGGTTGCTATTATTGGGATTTCTGGCATCGGTGGGTTTGTATCAGAGTATTTTGCCAGGTGAGTCAGGGAACCCACAGATAATTGTCTGCTACAGAACCAGTAAAATACAATCCCAAGGCCACAAACCCATGGCTGCTGATTTTAACATACTTTTGTCCCTACATGATCCCGTGCAAGAAAACCATCGAGAGGCAGTGTGTCATCCAGGAACACTAGCGTGTACTAGGGGACACTAGTTAGTGGGGATCTTTGGCTAATCTATGACCCCCACCCCCGGCTTCAGTTTCTTCACTTCTTGACGAGAATAGAAATAATAAATACTACCTCACCAAGCTAACATGAGGATCAGATGAGATCATGTATGCAGAAACTCATAGGAAAAGCTTAAAGCATCGTACAGGAAAATATAAAAGCATGGTTATTGCATTTCTGCTATCCTGGAAGGTAAAGCTACTTTCCCCATCCAACATCTGTAACCACATGGGGTAAGCACCATGCAGTTCTCTGTTTGACAGAAGGGGAAAGTGAGGCTCAGAGAGATTAAGTACCTGCCCAATGGCAATATTTGTAAGCCGGTCAGGCCAGGATTTCCACAGGTTTGGCTCTGTTCAGTGTGGCATTTGAAATAAGGTCTGGGTCAGGCCAAAAAGTCAAGAAGTGTTTCCTTATTACATGAATGAATGAATGAATACAGGGAAATTCGTTCATAGATGCTAACTCTCCACACTCATTCTGGAGCAAAAAGAGTCCAGAGAAACAGAAAGAAATAGGGTTTGGAGAAGTTGCTAAAAACCCGAGGAATTTCTGGGTGAAGAGTTTATGGCTTCAGTCTAATGCGAGTATCCACGGTTTTAACTTTGCTATTTTAACTCAAAACTGTATCAGGTGCATCCCTGATTGCCTGATGTCAGACAATATACATTTCCCATCTCTCTCTAAATACTGCAGAGTGAACAACGATTGTAGCCAGCAATGTGAACTGTGTTCTCTAACAGCCTTTCTCTCAACATTTGGAGTATAAGACACAAAAGCTTATCATACTTAGAAATACATAATAGCGGACAGTCTTTAAATTGCTGAACTAATTAAAGCACATTGGTTCTCCTCTTCCTCAGCAACTGTATTTACATTAAAAGAAGAAAAAATGTTATAGCATTTTATTAAAAAAAACAGTTAACAATTACTGATATTTTGCAGAGTATAAATTTGGGCTTATGAACCATCTTACTAGTGATGTTTGTCATATAAATTTGTGGCATTTATTGAAAAAGGTCTATTTTCTGTATGACATGTAACTAGAAACACAGTCTCATTTCAGTTCATTAAAAGAAAGATTTGCAGAGAGCACGGGTACTACCTTGGCATGGGGCACAGTGTGCCCTCTGGATCTGTAAATTGCATGTGCCTGGGAAAATGAGATGTAATAAAAGTGAGTGCCGGAGTTGTCAAATAAAATTTATTGTATGAAGCTATCTAACTCAAAACTTTCCTACCAAAAACTCCTGGTGGATTGCCAAAAGCGAGCTTGAAGTATTAGGAAATCAAAAATATGTAGGTCAGTAGGAGCCAATAGGCCCTTATGGGCATCTCTTCTTCAAAGGAAGGTATTTTTTGAAAATGTAAAGGATTATTTAGAAGGGATCATGTAGACATCTGAATAATTCCTTTACATGGCATCATTATTAAGTCTCTTGAATTCCAGAGCAGATTCGGGTTGACTGAAAAATTGATGAAAAAATTCCAAGGACTGAAAGAGAACAGAGTACAAATGCCTTCCCTCTTTAGTATCCCATTGCCAAACTAGATATCCTTTGTACTCCCTCCACCTCCCCGCTTCTGGTAACCCCGCCAAGGCTTTCCACACACGCAGCAGGGTTTAGCCCTGCTCGAATGTGCTGGAGACCCCGGGAGCTGATCAGGAACCGGAGAGCTGTACACAAAAGGAGCAAGTGGTTATTTATGGTGGAAGGTCACCTTGGGTGACATTTGCTATTGCACTGCTTCCCATCTAATCAGGGACAGCTAAAAAATAATTAAATCAACCCACTCTCGACGTGGCAGATGACCTGCTAGAGTCGCCCAAGTCTGAGTGACGCAAAGATTAATGGCACCATTATCAGGAGCTCACACAACACTATTAAACCGCCTCATCTGCCATTTTCATGGCCACGAGCTGCAGTTTGTGTAATGGAAACAAAAATGTCGCACCTCACAAAATGGATTTCTCTATGGAAATAGCATCGTGTCTTCAATAGGGTTTACTCTCAATCTGGGTGATCATTATTGTGAAGGGAGGTTGACTGGACTGAGAAGAATTAGAAAATACACCTCTATAGCAGAGAGTGTGGTCTCTCTCCTCTGCTTTTTATAATTTGGTAGGAGACAAGCAGATGAAATTCAGAGTAAGAAATCATTAATTCTCTCGTGTCCACTTTGGCGTGGTTTGGGTAAACACAAAGTCTTAGGCTTAATTTCCTGATTGTCAAATTGATTCATCTTTTATTCTAAGAAACTTTGGAGTTGTACAGTTAAGGCACTAATGAAAGAGCATCTCTAAATAATGTTGAATTTGTTACATATAGAGATAATGCAAATATACCACGTGTTATGATTACACATATGTACATATATATGTATACACATCCATATACATCCATAAACATATACATGCACATATGTATATAGTTAAGGGTCTGGGAGGAGTTTTGGGGTTGGGGGGAGAGTGAATGATTGACAAAACGGAATTGGCCTCCAGCAACTTCCCTCTTGTGGTACCTCTGTGTTCCTGTGTGGAATATTATTCTAGGGCCTGTGTTAAGATACACAATGGTTGAAACTATTAGAAAAATAAAAAGTGGGCTCTGGTTCTAGATATTTTAATGTCTTAAACTAGACCAATAACAGAAACAGAGAAAACTTACAATTCTGGTTTTAGGCTTAAAAGTAAATTTAAAAGTGTTCTGTGGCTTAAACGCCAGTGGGAGCAGAAAGCTCAGGAGCCCTTCACCCCCTCAGCCACCACCAGCAGGGGCACACAGCGTCTGGTAGTCAGACTGCGGCATCTGTCAAGTAAAGGCCACTTTTTAATTGGGCAAAGGAATGGTGCACAGAGAGTGTTTGAAGCTCTCTTTAGGATCTGTTTATTGTGGACAGTGCCCTGTGGTCACTACCAGATTTGGGATTTCCGTCTGTGAAGCACGCAGCCATGTGTCGCTTTGGACAAGCTGTGTTGGAAATTATTCTCTCTTTCTCTGTGTTTGTCTTCTCTGTACTTCCCTTCCTTCTGGTAAGCCCATCAAATATGTCGTAATACCCGCACACTAAATGAAAAGAGAGACAGAGAGAGAATATGATCTAAGTGGTGGCACCTTCCTGCCCCCTGAAAAGTTTATTTAAAATTCAGCAGAGAGGCTTCCCCTCCAGGACGTCCTTCTGACCGCTCTCACTGGTCCTGGAAGGCCCTCTCTGCTTCCACAATAGTCTCTGCCCGTCTCCACTATGCTCTACGTCTACATTTGACTCCGGCTCCCACACTGGACCGCCAGCTCATAGATTATTAGGGCGCTGCCTCATCTGTCTTTGTATTTCCAGGAAAATCTTTATTTTCCCTTGCCACAGGGAACACAATAAATATCTGTTACATTATCTGAAGAAGCAAAAGTCAAACTATTAACAATTTAAGAGGTAGTTGTTGGTGGCTAGGGAAGTTCCCTACATGGATGGGATGCACGATAGATTTCTTGGTGGGAACTCTGAGAGCAATTGACTCATGCTGAGAATTAGCTGGAAAGCGGGGGTGAAACACGAGTGGGAGGAAGCCCGTGTGGAGGGAGGTGGTTTACAAACCCATCCCCCAGGACTCTGCCTCCTGGAGCTTCTTCTCCAGAAATGGCTCTTTTCTGTCTTTACCTACTCGTAACCCCCGCAGGCCACGTTCCTCTCTTCTCCACTCCATCCTCTCACTCTCGGCCTTAACCCAAAGCTGACTGGCCCGAAGATGGTGTAGGAAGACAGTGACGAGAGGTCCTAATAAGGACTGATGCATCCATCTCTGTTCTATCTTTCTGTCCGTGACTTAAAGTAATCCAGGATTGCTCTGAGAATGTATACACACAAAACTCTGTGTGTGTGTGTGTGTGTGTGTGTGTGTGTGGCGGAGGGAGAGGGGGGAAGAGGCACAGGGAGATCCCTGGGGGCGAGGCCCTCTCAGGCAGCCCACCTCTGCCCTGACAGCCTGGTTCACCCAGCCCTTCGCCTGCCCTCCTCATGGCCGCACCAGCCCGTGCTCAATGTGTATGCCCCTTTCCCACAGTCGCCCCTGCCCATGATAATAAAGACAACTGAGAAGTTATACTCCTGACAAACAAGTGCTATGAACATAACCTAGAAAGACATGTCAGGGCTGGGGATTCACTCATGGCAAGGGTCTTTACCCCCAAATACGTAAGGACGATGTAAAAGTACCAGGTATTGGGCATATACTATATGCCAAACTCTGCTTAGTGCCTCAAATGCATTATCTCATATAACCCGCACAGTTACACTTTCAAAGATGAGATCATGGAAACTTAAGGCACTTGAGTCAACCTTCCTGGGGATACATCCATAATGAGAAATCCAAATCCAGCCCCGTCAGGCCCAAAGCTTGAGATTTTTACAACAGGCAACACCGTTGGTGTCCGGCAGGTGTTTTAAAGGCTCTCTTCCTGTTGTGTATAAAACATTTCTCTGATTATTACAAATGCCATTTAGTGCTGTCTATATCTTTGATTCACATATCACCAGTAAAGGTTTAATACGGGTACTAATACAACTTCCTTTGCCAAACTTGGTTTAAAGACATGAAAAACTCTGAGTGTATCTACTTAGAATAGCTTATTGCCCAACTAGCTTTCATAAATAATTTACTTTGGTTTTTCTCCCCAGGTTCCTTGTAACTTAAAATATTTTAATCTTTTATTAGCCTAGAGGTCCAAACTTTCAGAAGGTCAATATCATAATTAGCAAGCTAATACATTTGGAGGGTAAGATGGTCATGTCAGAAAACATGTCTAGGTACGCCTGGGTGGTGCAGTCGGTTAAGCATCTAACTTTTGGTTTTGGCTCAGGTCATGATCTCATGGGTTGTGAGATCAAGCCCTGCTTCGGGCTCCACACTCAGTGGGGATTCTGCTTGAAGTTTCTCTCCCTTTGCCCCTTGCCCCACACACTATCTCTCTTTCTCTCTCTCCAATAAATAAATAAATCTTTTTCTAAAAGATTTTATTTATTCATTTTGAAAGAGACAGAGAAAGCACAAGCAGGGGGGAAAGGCAGAGGGAGAGGGAGAAACAGACTCCCCGCTGAGCTGGGAGCCTGACTTGGGGCTCGATCCCAGGACCTGGAGATTATGACCTGAGCTGAAGGCAGATGCTTAACCATCTGAGCCACCCAAGCACCCCCCAAAATAAATAAATCTTTAAAAAAAAACATGTCCAACATTCACTTACCTGAGACAGGTTGAATATTCTGTTTCTTCACATCAACATTGACCAAAATAATTAGTTCTTTGTAGCTGCAATAACCCATTTTCCTGCAATTTTAGTAACATTACTAGTAGCAAGCATGTTTTGAGTGGTTACTGTTTCCCAAACACTCTGCAATGGATGTTTGGTCTCAGTTTGCGTTGTAGAGTCAGACTTCTGGTGAAATCCAAGGTCAACCCCTTGGGTGCTGTGAGGACTGGGACTAGCACATAATTTCTCTGTGCCTCAATGTTCTTGTCTCTCTCATGAGGCTGTTGTATGGATGCAGTGAAGCACTCAGACAGTGTTAATAAATAATGCTAGGTCAATCTGTATCAATACCTGTTACCAAACGTTATTTGGTAATTAATGACTTAGGCATTCAATCCAGGTATAAATTTTGGCCGCATAGATACAAAGAATTTAAAATATTCTACTGGCATCCAAAATCAGCTGTATTTACTGATGATCAATAATAAAGGCATAATGTATTCCTTCCTCAAAATCACCTACAGGGTGATTTTCTAATCATTCTGCTTTGCTGTGTGTGAGTGTGTGTGTGTGTGTGTGGGTAAAATGTTATCAAACTATTTTGGTTGGTCTCTTAGGTGAAATGTGAGTATGGTATACAAACTGCGTTCTAATTTAGGGAGGTGTTTAATGCTCTGAAAGAACAAACTCTCCTGTTTGTTCGCTGTGAGCAGGGAGGGAGCAGGGCGGAGAGCAGCTCTTTGTCAGAGGCCAGCATGTGTGCGGGACAGAGCTGGAGCTGCTGGTGACTTACCCAGGCCACCCACAGCCAGAAAGCACACTGGGAGTGAGTGTAACTTAAGACCCTGGAATAAGCCAAGTAGCATTAAAAACACTTAGTTTAAGGGACTAACCGAATGATTCCATCTTTTGGTTTATTCCCAGAACTTCCCTGAATCTGAAACTCCACAGCCAAAGCTAGAATATGGGCGAAGGTGGGTTTGGAGAGTTTGCTACCAGGATCCTGCCAGAGATAAGATCCTATGGATAACACCCTTCCCTAAATTGTAGCAGGATCTTTGGGACCCTAATTCCCATGCTGGGTTGAGGGAATAGTGGGTTGTCACAAGAGTGTGAAGCTCAGACATTTCAGCTATTCCGTGTGTTGAGGAGAAAAATTATATAGCTCATCTTGGCTTGTTGCTCTCGGTGGCTGTTTTTAAAAACAAATCAGTAAGAATACCACTCTAGAAGAGGGACAAATAATTGCTAGGTGCATTGCGTTTCCCTGAACCAAAATGGAACTTTGGCCATTAATCTGAAATATGAAACATAGGTGTGTGTCCTCTTACTGCCAGATTCTTTTCAATGTCATAAGAAAAAAAAAAGTTTTTTCTATAATGAGTTAAAAGAAGGAATTTCAGAAAATAGTTTCAGTTCATGTTTCCCTGACCTGAGATTTCTCTGGTTTACTCTACTGTTTGATTCTTTTTTTAAGGTAGTTATCACTATCTTTTAGGAGAAAACATTTTCCTGATCATCCAGAAGTGATTTGGGACAGGAAATCAGCCCTGACATCAGGTAGAAGCTATTGGGAGGAAATTGAATGGATTTGAGCCCATATGCCTGGGCATGTTTTATTTTGGGCTAAATCAGGAAAGAGGTTTATTCATGTACTCCAGTGAACATGCAAAGGATTTTAGGAAATGGTTAATCTTTTGTTAAAATTCATGGTCTTCTGGGATTATATGGTCATTCATTACAGGTATTGAAGCAAAAACTAAATTTGGCTGTATTGTGAAGTTTGGCGCATTCAGTTGGAAAAATCTTAATGATCAAGCAACCATGTGTTTTTACTCAGATATGTTTTATGACATGCTGTAAAATCTTGTCTCAAATAGACCTACCACAGCCCTGCATTGTTTCACAGACAGTAATAAGACTCACTTCTAAAATGCCTTTGTATTAAGACTAAAAAACTGATGAAAAGTAGAGAGCTTCACACAGGAATTATTTATGGCTTCTTTATGACTAACACCAAGGATCCTAACAACACTGCGCAAGCCTGAGTGTTAGCTTCAAGTCTGTAGAAATCACAGCAATGAGTGTGCGACAACAGTTCAAAGCCCACCCGCCTGGGCCACTATTAACAACTGTGTCTAAAGGTTTCTAAGTTGGCACAAATAAAGGTCCAGAAGGATTAAAGCAAGATATGTTGGCTACCAATCTCGAAAGAGTATTTTTCATAACATTTGAAGGGAAAAAAGAATATATTGTTGTTTTGATTCTCTCTGCAGAGAAAAAAAAATATTTTTTTAAGATTTTATTTATTCATTTAACAGAGAGAGAGAGAGTGAGCACACAAGCAGGGGGAAGCGGCAGAAGTAGAGGGGAGAAGCAGGCTCCAAGCTGAGCAGGGTGCCTGACTTGGGGCTCGATCCAAGGACCCTGGGATTGTGACCTGAACAAAAGGCAGACGCTTAACTGACTGAAACACCCAGGCACCCCGAAAAAAAAAAATCCTTTTAAAGACATACTATAAAAATTGTAGAATTTCTTGTCTTAAGGGGAAGAAGATCTGTAAACTGTGACCAAGTAAATGTATTAATCTAATAAAAATTAACATATAGTCAAACTACATATGACTTTTTCTAATGTGATACAATTTTGAAACTTTCTGCCTTTTAGCTTTCTTATCAATTCCCCATAATTTATTTTCACAAGAAATTCTCAAAAATTATCCCCAAGGTAAGGAACTAGGATGACTATTCACAAGTGGTTGACAGCTGACCTTCATTTTTTACTTTAGATTCACTTAAGGTATGGTCCCATCTTTCATACCAAAGCTCAGTTGTCACTGGGAAAATGTCATGAAGAAATTTTCTGAACTAGAATACCAGCTTCACTTTTATCCCCTCCAGATACCAACGATAAATGCTGAAAAATCATTTTATGCATGTAATATTTACTCAAAACATTTAGTGAATATCTACTATATTCTAGTCACTGTTGTAAGGGCTAGCTTATATTTTGGCATTCATCATACACTAACACTAGAAGCTGATTTGTTATCAGTTAAGATTTGAGATTGTGTTGGCAATGGGGACCATGCCTTACACACTTCTGAATCCTTCCCTGTTCATAGCACAGTTAACAGCATTATACCTAATGGATGTTAAATTAAGATTTACTTGAGTGATGAAAAACAAAAATAAGTGAGAGTCTTTTCTCTGAAGTGGAGTATTATGCAAAGTCAAATCAAGCAGGCTTTTAAAGCACACTTTCGAACTATATACGTGATACTCTGAATTGACTCCTAAACTTACATGGGAACTTGCGTCTCACAAAGTAAAATTATTAATTGTCATGGTTGTTGAAGTCCCTTCCAAATTCATATGTTGGAGTCCTAGCCCCCAGTACCTCAGAATGTGACTGTCTTTGGAGAGAGGGCCTTTAAAAAAGGGATTCAGTTTGAACAAAAGTCATGAGGGTGGGCCTCATCCAATACAGACAGAAGGAAGACCATGTGAGGATGAGGAGCTGGGCATCTGTAAGTCAAGGAGAGAGGACACTGATCCTGGCAACATCTTGACTGTGGACTTTTAGCCTCCAGAGCTGTAAGAAAATGAATTTCTGTTATTTAAACCACCCAGTCCGTGGTACTTTGCTACAGCAGCCCTAGGAAACTAATGAACTAATATTACACTTGATTTCATCTTCTGAAATATGCATAAAAAGACTTTGAATCCAACATTCATTTCTTTATTTTTTCCTCAGCTACCTTATTTGTATCTATATGTGTATCTGTGCACATGGATGATACGTTAAACTTTATAAAGAGCAGTTCCTACATTTATCCATCTTATGAGAGATAGTTAAGGTTAAAGTTTTGAGCTCCAGTCTTTCCCTGTGGAGATCTGGCTATGATCAGTGTGATGATGTTCTTCATTTGTACAAAGGGCAGAGGGCCAGAGCATGATGGATAACTGTGAAGACATTGTACTGGTGCAGAGAGCATTTAGCATGCTAAATAGTGTTTTGTTTTATTTTATTTTATTTTATTTTACTTTATTTTATTATTTCATTTTATTATTTTTAGTTTCACTTTGTAGAATTCTATTTTAAAGTCAACTAGTCTTCCAAATGTAGACATAAGTTTCTTAAGAATGAGCTAACTTTGGTGGAGTCACTGAAATGAGTAAACTTAGTTTGACAATGTTGAACCCTTTGAACTGATAAGCAATAATCCAGAAAGCTTTGTTAGAGACATTATGCACCCAGAAAATGCACAGATTTGACGGAGGAAAAAGAACCATCAAATAAATTCTATGCAAAAAAGTGCCGATTACAGCTACAGTTAGTCTCTTTTATATTCTATCTGAGACCATCCCGCCACACTCAGGTGAATGCACTTGGGTATAGAGGCAGTGTGTCTGCAAACTCTTCTGATTGGGCCACTTAGTTCCCAGTAACATCCTGATGCATTGCTCCCTTACAAAAACAACAAAAACATGTAGCCCAGCAAAAAGCAAGAATGTACTCCTATGTCTGGAGGTCTTTGAAAATCATGCAGGAAAGCTCATATCATAAACCAGAGTCCGCATCTCCACTCTCTTCCTCAATCTCTAAGGGAATCTTGGTTGGAGGATTGAGAATACAGCTGTTGAAAATATCTCAGTTTAGCAATACAGAGGAATTGTGGTAAGACATACAAGAAAGGAAAGTGCTTTTATCAGGTCGGTATCTGTAGAGTTAGTGTAGAAGTTCAGTGAGGCCTGATGAGCTTTGTGGCTTGAAGAAGAATATTACTAAAATCCTTGAAATACTTCATCCATCCTTCCCTGAATATGACTTGTCTTTGATCCAAATTTAATCCATTACCCAGACTTACTGGTTCTTTCACTACAGGGTTTCCTGTGCCTGTTCCTGACACTCTATTCTTTGTTTCACTGTTAAACTTCTAGAACATTCCCCTGCCTCTCCTGACATCTGGACCCAGTGACTTAAGCCACAGTTTACAGTTAACCCTTGAACAACACAGGTCTGAACTGCACAGATCCACTTATATATATCAATTTTTTCAATAAATACAGTATAGTACTATAAACGTATTTTCTCTTCCTTATGATTATCTTAATAACTTTTTTGTCTAGCTTACTTTATTGTAAGAATACAGTATATAACACATATAACTTACAAAATATGTATTAATCCACTGTTTATGTTGTTGGTAAATCTTTGGTCAATAGTAAGCTATTAACAAAGCTTTAGGGGAGTATGTACAAGGATTTTCAGCTGCTCAGGTGGTCTGCACCCTTAACCCCAGGTTGTTCAAGGGTCAACTGTATGTTAATTCCCCAGAGAAACCTCTAGTTCATGATTCCCTAGTACCTTCCTGAGGACTCTTACATCCAAGCTCAGTCCTTCCCTCGTTTTTCACACTATTTTGCTGTTGTACCCATTTCCCAATGTGCTTGGTGCGGGTCCCTGAAGCACCAGACATTTATTTCACCAGCCCTACCCAGTCCCTGCCCCTCCTCTTAGGAACCCAAATACTTCCACCTAAGGGTGCCTTTCCCCTTCATCTTAGTTGCTTCCAGGCCCTTGCCACCACTTGTCCCTTACAAGATACTTTCCAGGGCTAACACTATCCCCACCTAAGTTAGAATGAGCCCCCTGCTGGTTTACATTTGCCTTCACCACCTCACTGTGTGTCTTAGTTCTTTTTTTTTTTTTTTAAGATTTTATTTATTCATTTGAGAAAGACAGTGAGAGAAAGAAAGCAAGCATGAGCAGGGGGGAAAGGGAGAGGGAGAAGCAGACTCCCCACTGATCAGAGAGCCCAACGTCGGGCGGGATCCCAGGACCCTGGATCACAACTTGAGCCGAAGGCAGATGCTTAACCATCTGAGCCACCCAGGCACCACCCAGGCGCCACCCAGGTGCCTTAGTTCTTAAGAGTTGGCTTTGGGACCAAAGTCATGGGTTTGAACCCCAGCTCCACAGCTACTAGTTCTGTGTGCCTCAAACAGCTACTCGAATGCCCTGAATCTGTGTTTCTTAGGTGAAGTCCAATGGGACAATGGAGCACGAGATGGGGGAGGTACTTGGGGTCTCAGCTTACACAAGGTCTTTCCACTGCTGCTTCCCGCTGCTGCTCATCCCATTAGGTGACTCGGCAGGGATGACAAAGTTACCCAGCACACCCTGGCATGGAAGGTGCAATAGTCCTAGGGACTGGTTGGAATTTCAGGCCCATGGGAAGTGGAGATGCTTGGCATGAACTCCCTTCTTCCAGCCCATGCAGAAGCCAACCCACAGCACCGGGGTCTGACAGTGGGCAGGAGAAGAACCCAGGGGGTCCAGTTTCTGCATGGGGGCCATGCCTTCAGGTGCCTGTAAGATCTGCACATGCTTATTGATTATCCCTGTGCATGACTGAGTGCAACATTAAGTAGCAACCAAATATAAGACCATGAACGCTACAGAGACCATGGAAGAAAGTAAAGAGCTTTATATTTTAGTACCATTATAGGCACTGTTTTTCTGCTTTTTTAAACAAGGGGTCCCATGTTTTCTTTTTGCACCTGTCTGCAAATTATGCAACCAGTTATGCATAGAATTATTTGGAGAAGTAAATGACAGAGCACATATTAAACACGTGGAAAATACTCAACAGTGTATAATTCTTGTTTTTATAAATGCACATGTACTCTCCCCAACTATACTGTAATTGCCTGGAGAGACAGGGCCACAGTTCCTACTAATTTTCGGCTTATTTGTCTAGGCTAGATCTGTGCCTAATAGAAAATAATTTTAGGAATAAAATATGCTTTTTCAGAAGTATTAAACTAAAGCCCATGGGAGAACTTCCCCAGATCTAGGACCGCCCCCCAACTCCAGAAACAGTAAGCAAAATTGGGTGTGATCTGTATATAGACAATCTTTTTCTTATGGTCAACAAATTTCATCCTATTTTGAGAGGGGCTTATCTAAATCCAAAAAGATTCAGAATCACTGCATTTAAACTTAAGAACACATGCTAGATAATTGGAAGTGAAGAGAGAGAAATCATTCACATGGGATTCTCTCCATGCTTGGGGAAAGTTGGGGAATAGAGCTGTCTCTGGGCCCCAGCAGATTCCTTTAATCATTCAGAAATGCAAGACTGAAGTGAAATTTAGCCTATAATTTCCAAATCTCAAACAGTTCACATTTTATAAAAGATATTATTTTGCTCTTAGATTTCATTATTTAAAAATAAAATTATCTTCATTGCTTTTATGAGACATCTTATATAAAACACCAATTCTAGGAGTGCCTGGGTGGCTCAGTCAGTTAGGCATCTGCCTTCGACTCAGGTCATGATCTCAGGGTCCTGGGATGGAACCCTGCATCCTGGCTCCCTGCTCATCAGGGAGCCTGCTTCTCCTGCTCCCTCTGCTGTTCCCCCAGCTTGTGCTCTCTGGCTCTCTTGTTCTCTGTCAAGTAAATAAATAAATAAAATGAAAAAAAAAAAAAACACCAATTCTAGCTTTAATATCCCTGTGGTTATGAGTCCACAACAGAAAATGAAGTTATATACCAGATGTTATTAAAACTTTCAGGTTAAATGAGACTGCTCCTAAGAAGTCAGAATAAGAGATGTGTGTCCATGAACAGCAATAGAAAATATTATTAACATTGAAATTAGCCCTTCAATAGCCATGCACACATCTTTCTAAATTCTACTGGAAATCCCACGAATTTTCATATAATAAAAAACAAAAACAATACATTTTTAAAACATGGCTATTGGGGCCCCTGGCTGGCTCAGTTGGAAGTGTATGTGACTCTTGATCTCTGTTCCTGAGTTCAAGCCCCACCTTGGTTATAGAGATTACTAAAAATAAATAACTGGATAAACTTAAAATAAAAAACCACACATCACTATTTTAATTAAATTATAATGAATCAGAATCTAGCTATTTTTGATGTACCTAGCAACGTCTCAAATTTTCTTTCGGAAGTTTTCATAGTAATGAAATCTATAAGCTCTATAACTATTGTGATGAGATCATCTAAATAGAAAAAATGTTTTAAGTGTTTAATTTTAATAAAAAATGTATGTGATTTTTGCATCATTTTGCAATAGATGTACATGTACCGATTATCAATACCCATACCTTATTTCATGTTCTGTTGACAGTTCCATTACATTTCTGATGGTTAAAAGAATTGTCTTGTCTCTGGAACTCTGTTTCCTCTGATCTACCATGCTTCTTATAAAAATGCTAATTCCAAAGGGAAATCAGTGTTTTTTCATTCCTCAAACAGATTAAAAAGCCTGAAGAGTCTGAAGAATAGAATGGTAAAGTTTGGTGGTTCATTCCATCCTCAATCTCTTTGCTCTCTTGAAGACTTTTGGAGGTTTGCAGAATATTTCTGGATATCGTCTTTGGATTCAGATTCTAATTCGTGATGTTATCTGGGTTTGCTTGTTTCCACATCACTCAGTGACCCTGAATTCCAGCTACCCAATTAACTAACTAACTAAATAAATAAATGAATAAATAAAAATAGTATTGATAAACAGCAACAGTATTTAGTTTTTAAATACTCAGGGATAGAGTCAGAGAATTTACCTCAAAAATTTTCAGAAGTATAGGTAATATAATTTGAAGTAAACCATTTCCTAGGGCACCTGGGTGGCTCAGTTGGTTAGGTGCCTGTCTTAGGCTCCAGTCATGATCCAGGGTCCTGGGATCAAGCCCCACGTCGGGATCCCTGCTCAGTGGGGAGCCTACTTCTCCTTCTCACTTTCTCTCTCCCTCTGCCACTTTCTTGCTTTCTCTCAAATAAATAAACAAATAAATAAAATCTTAAACTCCTGTTTCTATCATGACTTTACTAAAGACATCTTTTTAAAAAAGTAAGCCATTTTCATTGATAATACTAGATATATTCCCAAAGAAAATGATAATTTGGTTTTAAAATATATTTTTTATTTTATAATAAATTTAGACTTACTGAACAGTTGCATATATCCTTTACCAAATCTCCCATAATGTTAATATTTTACATCGACCATAGCACAATCACCAAAACTAAGAAATTAACATTGGTATGTTTCCACCAACTATATTTCTATTCCAGGGTCCGGTGCAGGAACTCACACTGAACTTAGTTGTCAGTCTTCTTTGTTTCCTTAATTTTCCCCTGTCTTTCAGAACCTTGGCACTCAAGGTACACTGGTCAGTTACTTTATAGAATGTCCTCAGGGTTGGATTAATCCTGTATTTTTTCATTATTGGATTGAAGGTAGGTGTTTTTTAAAGAAGATCACAGACATGATGGGCCTTTCTCAGTGAAACATGTCAAGGGTATATGATGCCAAGACGTTTTATTACCAGTGATGTTAACCTTGATTACTTAGTTAAAATTCTGTCTGTGGTTTTTTCCATTATAGAGATACTATTTTCCCTTTGTAGTTAATAAATATCTTGGGAAAGATATTTTGAGACTATGTAACCGTTCTGTTTCTCCTCAAATTTTCTCTCATATATTTTCGTGAATCTTGCTTACAACACTGTGGTGTTCTAATGTTGATTTTATATTTTCCATATTGTTTTTACATTCACCAATTGGTATATCCCTTCTTCTCTGTTAATTTATTCATTTATTTACTTACAGCAGTATGTTGGGCTCATGGATTTTTTTTTTATTCTGTGGGCTGTAATCCAGTACTCTGTTGATTTTGTTCCTCAAATTATTGCTGTTTTGGCCATTTGGAGCTTTTTCAGATTGTCTACTGTGCCCTTTCAATAATGCTCTATCCTCTCTTGAGCACTTTCTCAATTTCTGGCACCTCAAATACTCCAAGTTCATCTTGTTTCAATCTGCCTGCATCCTGGAATCAACCATTTCTTCAAGGAGTCCTGAAAAATATTAAAATAATGATTCAAACTTAGTTCAGAAACCAAGGTATTATAATACTTGATGATACTATGTATCAATAATTGATAGTCCTCTATTTATGATGTGACATAAAGACCTGATTTCTTTTAAGTCTCAAGACATCAGCAGAAATCCCAGCAGTGAATGTGATTATTGCCATTTTGCTGATGAGAAAATAGGCTAAGAAGAAAAGCAAGAAGTTGCCCAAGATCTTACACGAGTAAAATTGTAATGGAATTGTCACAGAAGTCATTCAAGCTGTAAAACCGGACTCCTCCCACCTTGCACATACCAAAACAAAATATTGGAAACTCCTGTTATCAGTTTTCTGGCCACCCAGTGTTTAACTAGAGTGAGAAACAGAGTAAAATAGTTCTGTTGAAACCAGTGTGTCCCTCCTCTCTTTTATGAAAAAAGGTGCATTTTTGAACAAGACATGCTCTATCTTCATCTGGGATAAAAAGCCATGACAATTGAGTTTAAGTTTGAAATTATAAAATAATCAAAAGGAATATACTTGAGTCACAAGAGAAATATTTCTGATGACAGAGTGCACCCAAACACATATTGTAAATCAGATATTTTTATCCTAGAGTTAGTGAGAGGCAGAGCAGAGGGAGGTGAGGCATGTATGTTCCTTTCCCACTTAGTCCTATCATTTTTGAGAACTCTAATTCTATTAGCCTACAACCTATTAGAGTTGGTAAATTCATGCAAAAAGGAATGTTCCTTGGACTACATTAAGCTTTTCTTAACCATTTTCCTTTGATTGGGTAACAGATGACAGTTTATAATAGAATCACAGGCTATGGTAACATGCAAAAAACCCATAAAATTTAACATTTATATATTTCAACTCCTGGCCACATGTCAGGGGTATTGAAAAATGATTAAGTGAGGAATTTATAGCTTTGTACAATCACATGTATGGCAATAACATTAAAGCTTTAAAAAGGTTGAAAAATAGGAACAATTGCAATCTTAGGTCTTTCTGTACATAATCTACTTCAGTAAAGAATCACCCGAATACATGTATGCTTGCTTAAGATCAGTTTCTGAGAAAAGGGACACCAAAGGGGTGCTAGAAGACAAGATTGCTTTAGGAGTATTCAAGGAAGGAAAGAACTTTCTACAATGTGACAAACCAGTAACAGGGTTTCCATGTATATAAGTACACATCCAAGTCTCATTTCTGCATTAAATGTATGATTTTGGTAAACTCCAGAACTTTCCATCATTTCCTCACATGACCTTGAAACCAGCAGCCAACAAGAATAACAAGAGGCACCTGACACTTACTGAGTAGTTATTAGATACATCTTTGTTTCATGACAGCATTTACTGAATCATGAATGAATGCAGATACTAATAGACAAGGTGAAGTTCCTGCCTTTAATGTGCCTTGTAGGAGAGACAAACTGGACCTAGGATACAGATTACATATATATTTTATTATGTAATAGAGCCATGCAGATATACATTAAGTACATCTATGTGTGTGCATATATTTATATAAAGTTTAATACTATAAGTTAATATGTATGTACATGTGTATATACACCTTAGTTTTATATATAGTGCATTTATATATAAATTCTTATTAATTAGCTTTTACAGAGGATCATATATAATATTCATAGATCACATATATAATAATATAGCAATTACAACATATTTATATAATCCATACAAATATATGTATATGGTCACCTGTATATCAAAGCTAATTGATAGCTCACATCTAGATGCACAGTTCTCTAAAAAAGTAATGATAAAAAAAATTTTTTAGTCCAGTACTGAAAAACTAATACTCAGTTTCTATGCTTCCACCAAAATGGAAAAGAAATGACTGATAATTCAGGTAGGATTTGAGGAAATCTAAATTAATATTCTGGTCTGCCTAACACAAAAGTTGCGTAAGTTCCCACCTCTGTGCTGAGCAGAGAGGTCTGTGGACCTGTCCTTGCAAAGAGATGAGCACATATGCCTGAGTATTAACCAGGGTTGTGGGTAGAGAGCGTTGCAGAGGAAATCAGAGGAATTTAGGAAAAGAAGTTATAGAAGAACCTCCTTTGGTTTAGAAAATACTGTTTGATAAATCCTTGCCCTAGTGTGACAGGGGAGCGAGTGAGATGTCAAGACCCCTAGGATTACCCCCAAGGAGCAGTGGTCTAAGAGGCTGTGGGGAGGTGGGGCCCTAGGAAGACAGAAAGGGGGGGGATGAGAGAAGAGGGTAGATGAGGCAAGGGGATGGGAACGTGATACTTGTGCTTGTGAGAAGTAGTCAGGAGAGCAGAACAACTATAGCTCAAATTTAAATTCTTTATTGAATATTATGGCAGTGTAATCTCTTGCTTCTTTTTACCCAATTCTCTAGTGAAATCTACCTTACATCAGCATTATGTCAGTAATAATAGGAATGGGAGCCAGAAACTAAACGGATGTAAACACAAGGAATTCACAGAAATCTGGGGAGAACACAGGAGTAATGAGATGGGACTTTGACCCGGATTCAGCTACATCTTAAGGGTTAAGGTGACTATTTTTGTGGCGACAATAAAAATTTAAAGAAAGCATTTTTTCCTCTTAGATCCAGACCACTAGGAAACTACAATGTGAATGTTTCACCATTCTCTTGCATTCCTTATGTCTTCAGATGGCTAATATTCATTGAACTGTTTAGAGTTAGGGTTAGCATGGAAAAGGATGACTGGACAGAGAAAACAAGAAAAAAAAAAACTGTATCTGAATGACTGGAACTTCTTTCATATTTCAAATGGAACCTAGAAAGCATAATATTTAGTATTCAGACTAGGAAATTTAATTAAAAACAGAATACAAAATGTAGTTAGGTTAGTTAAATGATATCTGCAAAGTGGAAATGAAAGGCAGAAATATGAAAAATAGAATTTGTATTGGGCAAGAGTTTTTTTTTTAAAGACCTTAGGTTGAACCCATTCATAATGGTTGGCAGAAATAAATTTTACTTATATAGTAAACATCAGTATCACTGAGTGACTTTTATCTGCTGGTTCTGTGATAGGTGCTAAATATGCAACAATGAACAAGGCATAGCATGTGGCTTCACAGAGCTCATACTTGAATGGCAAAAATGTACCAAATGGTAACTCTCATAACAGAAGTGCAAAATGCAGGCTTGGTGGTGTGCTGGCTTAGAATGTAGGCTTTGGAGACAAGAAGACCCATCACTCTCTGTGAGTCTGTACTAATTATTTCCACATTCTAAGGCTCAGTTTCCACATCTGTTAAAAGGAGGGTGATGTTACCTCCTGGATAAAATAAAACTGAAAGTGGGTGAAAGCCAAATAACTTGTTTGGCTTTATGTACCAAGTTTAGGGGCTTGGTTTTTGTAATAGGGAAATGATCAGAGATTTGTTGGTTTTTGCATGAATAAACAAGATAATACATGTAAAGTGTTTACCATAATGCCATGCACTTAAGTACTCAGCACTTTTATATGATGTGATAATGACATTGCTGATGATCC
Source organism: Neomonachus schauinslandi (assembly GCF_002201575.2). NCBI lineage: Eukaryota > Metazoa > Chordata > Mammalia > Carnivora > Phocidae > Neomonachus > Neomonachus schauinslandi. The sequence goes on from NC_058405.1 coordinate 77,291,117, forward strand.
TTGGTGTGGGGATGGATACCTAACATAGGCTTAGATAACCAAGGAAAACCTCTGTAAAAAAGTGACTCATAAAAGACGATTTTCAAAGTCAGCTTTCAGTAAGAAGGTATTGAATCACATTTACGAAGGAGGTATGTGGGCATTGAGATAGAATTATCAATATGTTAAGAAAAACAACAACAACATAAGAGTACTCCAATCAGGATTCAAACCAAGATCGTGTGACTCAAAGCTTTCAGTCTTGATAAATATGCTAAAGGTCTTTACAAGTTTAGACAAGAATGTGAAGATAGTTTTATTTATTGGGGAGGCAGGATTACAACCTATATTCTTTAATTTTGATTGTTCTTGATGGTGTTTTAGTATTTTGGCAAGAAATAACAGTTTTGGCTGATTAACATTTGCACTTTTCTACATTAAACAAAGGGAATTAATGTAGAGGTCTATCCCTTCACACCAAAACAACAAAAAATTTAATAGAAGTACTTTATTTCTTAGAAAAATCTTTTTAAGTGTTTCACTTTATCCGAGTAGTAATATACATACATTCAGATGGTACTGTTGGAGTGATAATCAAAAACAAAATTTTCCAAGAAAAATGATGGTCCTCTGCTCACCCTCTTAATTTTGTTCCATTTATTCATATCTTTCAGCTGTTTCTAATATAATTTGCCACCACATTCCCAAATAAAATGCATGGACAGCTATTTCTTGATTTTTAACTTTTAGATGATATCTATTACTTTCCTTTTATCAAGGTTGAGAATTAACTTATTTTATACAATCCTCTCTACCCATAAACTCACATAAGCTATCCCCTTCTATTCTTCCAATATACTGACAGCACCTTTTTTGGTAAATCAATAATCAGAGTATACAGTAATATGACTATGCAAATGTTACTAACAACTGCAACATTGCTAACATAGTACATTATGATTACACCACCCTGCTTGTACAACTTCTAATTATAAACAGTAACAATAAAAGAACAACCCTTGTTTGTTGGTTATATCTTATATAGAATATCAAATTGCTATGCTTTGAAATATGCTATGTAAGTAATACAATAACTTTAAAAGTAACTCTTCTAGACATCTACTATTAGCATTTTTAAAAATTAGTCTTAGATTTTCCTTCACTTAAGTAAACATCCAGTTGTTACAACCTTCCGTTTACTATTTCTGTTAAAGATATGATTAATATTCATGCTGTCCCAATCCAAAACTACTTTGAATTAAACTTTGTCTCACACTTGTGTATATTTGGTATCTCTTGTATTTGAATAAAACTGTGTCAAAGTTTAATCTCATGTTTCATAAAGTTATCTAAGATATTTGTTATTACCTGATTTTATAATCTAAAATCACTTGGAAATTACTTTCACAAAATAAGCACCAGTAAGTTGAGATAAGAATGTGCACATTTAAAAGCTAAATCACAATAGCCAAGTGGCATGTTCAATATTTCTCCCAACTGGACCCTGAGTGTGAATTGACGGTAGGTGGAGTGACAAACTCTGAAGACTTTTTTCACAGAAACATCTGCAACCAATCACATAAAAGACAAAATGACAGGGACATTTAGTGATGGGGTTGTTTCTTTGCCAGCATTTTACTTAGAAAGATCTTTCAAGATTCCACTTAGAAATAAAAACAGCACAATGAGTATACCGTTTCTGTGAGATATAACACCCGGGTACTCTAAGCTATGTGAGGAATGTACTTAAGTATCTGCTTGAAATCTGGGGTCATTATCAGACTATCCAGAGCTACCGACACTGTTGCCTGATCTCTTCTCTCAGCCTTTCCCACCCACGAAAATTCTTTGCATTGCTTGTGTATTGAATTTGCTAGTATTGAATTTACATCAAGATGGTGATTTATGAAGTGAAAAACCCAGCCTCTGCTCTGGATTTGATTCCTTCTTGCATTTATTCATTTTATTTTAGTCTTCATTCCTGCCTCTTTCTGCTTCTCTCCTAGTTTCCCACACTGTCTCTTGGTCATTTTTGGAAATTGTAGGGAGAATCCTGAAAGGTATTATGATCAATAAAGGCTTTTGACCAAAAACACAAACCAAGATGGAATTTAATATTTGGAATTTATGTCTGTGTTCCCTGCCTTTATGTATGGTGATGGTATTTTTATTTACATGTTCTGTGATTCATGTGTCTAAATAAATGATTATGTGTAGGACTAATGGCCTCCTCTATTGGTTTGCATAGTAGCAAAATTGGACTCGAGATCAACACTACTTGAAAATAGAAAGCCAGGGACGCCTGGGTGGCTCAGTTGGTTGAGCGTCTGCCTTTGGCTCAGGTCATGATCCTGGGGTCTTGGGATCAAGTCTCGCATTGGGCTCCTTGCTCAGCGAGGAGCCTGCTTCTCCCTCTGCTGCTCCCCCTACTTGTGCTCACTCTGTCTCTCTATCTCTGTCAAAATAAATAATTAAAATCTTAAAAAAAAAAGAAAATAGAAAACCAGCATACTGCTTATAGGACATTAACAAAACATGGTAAGAAGAGACAAAAGAGTGTTTGTTATAGTGAATCAGTAGGTTTGATTATCGAAAGCAGCCTGCATTTTACTGGTTTCAGATGCATAGTTAACCATCTGATTTGAAATACCATAATTGAAATTCATATACATTTTAAGTTAATTATGTCATCTCTGACTGAGTGTATGAGTTTAGAAGTACTCTCTGTACTCTATCCATAAAATTCAGATGATTACACCCTCTTCCCTTTATTGCTGTTGAACATTTTAAGGGGATAAGAGTTCTAAAAAATATTGTTGTCCTGATTGTGATCTGGGCACACTTAGAGGAGACTCTTCTTTGTAGTTGTCCTTATTTCTCAACACCTGTGATTCACAAGACTACTCGATGCGTTCAGTACTTAGTCAGATGTGCTCAGTGTGTCTCTGGCCCACCAACTAACTCTGTAAGAGGACAGCTGTTCAATTCTTACTACCATACTGCCAACAACACATTAAGTAACAACTTTCACATTCAAATGTATTTTGAACATCTATAAAGGGATAAAAAAAAAGGGAAAATTTCAGTGATAATACAGATACCCTTTGGTATAACAAGTATTATACATATAAAAGAGACATATTTGTTACATATGTTATAATATATATCATATATTACATATGACATTTAATTTTATATATAGTTGAATCATTTTACTCTATGTATACCATGTACATATGGGAGGAAGACACTTAACAGATAACTTTCCTTGTATAAAGAAAATCTCTCAGGGAACAACCTGAGAAGAGAATAGGTATGGAGAGGTCCTGAGGGAAAGGGAGAGTATAATGTCACAGGTAGACTGGAAGCTTCAGAGAGAAGACAGCCAAGAAAGCTCCTCTTGATGGGGATGTCTATTTTTCAATCTCTGATTACTATTAGTAATGCTTGTATGTATGCATGTGAATGTGTATATATGTGTGCAGAAAGGAATACATAAACATTTAGCATCATATTGATATTATTTTCCAATTGCAAAGACTGCTGTATGAAATAATAGTTTTTTACTTAAAAAAAAAAAGAAAAAATTTTCCATTTAGTTATATTGAATTTCAAATGGTAATGGTATTAAACTGTGTATGAGAGAAAATTTTCGTCTCTAACATACCTTGATTTTTCCTAACTCTAATATACACATTTAAATGTATTTTTTTCCAACATCTAATGACTGAACATTCTTCATCAGGGCTGGGACAAAAGGTGAGAGACTTGTGTAGGGCACAATATTTAAGGACCGAAAAAGTCAGCAATAAAAATTTTCCTTTTGGTCTTAGGCTCCAATATGACTCTGTATTGCATTGTTTCTTAATTTAAACACATTTTGGTATTTTGTTTATTATTTATCCCATTAATGTCATTTAAAATATTGCATTAAAATATTATCGATTTTGGGGCGCCTGGGTGGCTCAGCGACTGCCTTCGGCTCAGGTCATGATCCTGGAGTCCCGGGATCGAGTCCCGCATCGGGCTCCCTGCTCATCAGGGAGTCTGCTTCTCCTTCTGATCCTCCCCCCTCTCATGCTCTCTCTCTATCTCATTCTCTCTCTCAAATAAATAAATAAAATCTTTAAAAAAAAAAGAAAAAAAATATTATTGATTTTGATTCATAACTTTTTTTACCTCTCTTAAATTTTGAGCCCCAAGTAAGTTCCTTACTTGTCCAAGTTTTGTTCCTCAAAAGATAAATGTCTTTATAAGAAAATACAGTGACATCTCAGTTAACTAACTAATAGGGAAATGGTTTGTTCAGATGATATATTTTCTTTTTAGCTGTGTATTCATCTGTTGAACATTATTACCTGTGAGAAATGGGATTTATGACACCCCCTCCCAAATTGCTAAAAGGATCTTTATCCATGGAACACTTGTTCATGTGTGCAAAGTTTTATGGATAGATCTCTCAGCCTTGAACTTTAAAAAAATATTTTCCTAACCACAAAATTTTAATCTAGTAACCAGATGTTAACCACAATGTCAGTGTTTTTGAAAAATACTACATTAAAAAAAAGTATAGCAGAAGACTTCCGGTTTCAGCACCAACATGTAAAAAGCTTGGAAATCATCACTCTCATCCTCACAACAAGAGGAAAGTTGAAAAAAACTGAAAATCAAAGGCTTTTTTTGAACCCATCAGAGAATTGAGTTTGCAGGGCCAACTGCCAGCCCCAAATCTGGAGACACAGGCAAAATCAGGGAAACACAGCCAAGGTCAGTGTACCCAGAGCAGAAACCACTGAAGGCATAAACTAGTAGGCACACTTAAATGGGATTTGATGAATTGCTGGAGGCTGGGTTTGGACTAGATTGATAGTGAGGAACTCTTGGAGGCTTTAGTCCTAGGGGAATCTTCATATTTTCATGGATTTTAACTGAAAGAATCCCAGGAACTAAGAAAAATCATCTCATGTCTTTGGTATGAGGAGAACACTATCTATTTTGAAATATGCCCAATGTTTTCTCTATAAGAAGAGCTTACTCTCCAGTGAAAGAAGGCACCAGAGTGTTGTCTCACACAGATAGAAGGGCAATTACCCAACTCCAGCCAACTTTAACCTTCCTGTCTCACCCAAGAAAGGGAGAAGGAAAAAGATAAGAAATGGTGGTGAAAAACACAGTTGAGGGACACAAAAAGACTGATATTTCATCATAAGATTATAGAATGCCTCCACTATCCAACTCCTTACCATCACATTAACAGGATCCTGAATAATTAGAGTGTATTCCTACCAAAACAACTATGTAAAGTATAGACTCTGTTTAATAAAGAGTCTCTATGGAAACCCATAGGAGAGACAAAAACATGGACATCAGAGGAAATTTTAGTCTCTGACACATACAGCTACTGCAAACAGTAAACAGTTTAAGACCTACCCAAATAAGTGTACAATCTCCCACTAAAACCTATTTACCACAGTTCCTCCTGCTCAGTACACCATGTTCAGCCTTCAACAAATAATTACAAGCCATCTCAAAAGCAAAAAAAAAAAGTCTGCAGAGATAAAGCAAACATTAGAACCAGAATAAAAAATGGAAGAGACTGGAATATAAGTGGAGAGATGGAAACTCTAAGAAATAATCAAAAGGAAATGCTATGAACCAAAAACATTGTAACAAAGGTAGAGAATGCCTAGGGGCTCATCAATAAGCCATACATGGCTGAGGAAATATTAGTGAACTTGAAGTAATGTCGTTATAAACTTTCCAAACCAAAATACAAATAGAAAAGAGAATTAAAATATAATAAAGAATAAAATAGAATGAGAAAATGATACCCAAGGAAGTGGGATATTTTCAAAAAGTGTGACATACACATAACTGGAATACTGAAAGGAAAAAAAGGAAAGAAAAAGAAAGCAAGAAAGCAAGAAAGCAAGAAAGCGAAAGAAAGAAAGAAAGAAAGAAAGAAAGAAAGAAAGAAAGAAAGAAAG